>NC_140165.1:310669432-310707747 GCF_963971535.1 Notolepis coatsorum | reverse complement strand
AAACCATTTGTGCCCCCCCCCCCCCGAAACATTTTATGCCCCCCCACTAATTTGTTTCTGCAGCCTGGTCTGGACTTTGATAACTGGGGACGTTTATTTCAGACACCTCTTCCCCGTATTCAGGCATGCAGTGGTGGTCAAACGCGGTTAAACGCCGTTTAGGCTACGTCACTGAGGCAGAAGTGCGCGCATCCTATTATTCTGCAAAGTCTAGGTGATAAGTGCCGGCCGGGGTATACGGCGCGACGACACAAAATGACTCGTCGCGCCGTATACCCCGGCCGGCACTTATCACCTAGACTGTGTGTGTGTGTGTGTGTGTGTGTGTGTGTGTGTGTGTGTGTGTGTGTGTGTGTGTGTGTGTGTGTGTGTGTGTGTGTGTCAAGTCAAGTCAAGTCAAGAGTTTTATTTGTCACGGCATACAAGTATACAATGAAATGCGGGTGGTCTTGCCCGCAACGATGTGCAATACAGTGGTACAACATGTGATAGAATCCAATAAAAAACAACATTGTGCAATAAACAGGTAACAGGTAACATGGTGTGACATCTCGGTATCTGTACATAGTTATTACAGGGCATATAGGACATGCTAGGTAGCTTTGGTAGTGCAATGCACTGTTACTGCTGTTATACTAATTTAAAGTGACCTTTCCTTTTTGGCCATAAGTGTGCGTGTGTGTCGTGTGTGTGTTCATGTGTGCTTGTGTGTGGATAGATCAGTGTTCTGTGGCACTCAGTGTTCATTGTTCATTGTGTGTGTGTGTGTGTGTGTGTGTGTGTGTGTGTGTGTGTGTGTGTGTGTGTGTGTGTGTGTGTGTGCGCGTGCGCGTGTGCGTGTGTGTGTGTGTGCGTGTGTGTGGAGTGTTGGGCGTGTGTTATGTGACAAAAGACCGCCCGTCTCGTCCCCAGCTCCGCCTCATGAAAGAGGAGAGAGATGTGTATGCGCGTGCGCGTGGCGTTTGGCCTTGGCCCATATTACGACTGCACCACTGCCCGTATTAGAGGAGATTAATTTTATCCTGGTTAAAACAGTACACTTATCAATTCCACCATAGACACATATATATATTGTTTGGTAATTTCAAAGACAAACACATCGCTGAGATCTGAGAACCTATTTGAACACACCTGACGACCGGCCGTGTGCAGTGCATTCCTGGGCGCACGCGCGTGCACGTCCGTGCATGTGCGTGCGCGTGCTTCTGCTCACAGACGTGCACGCCGTGCAACCCCGTCCCATGAGCAGAGCATGGCATATGCAAGTTCACAGCTACAAGATGTGTCAACTGGCATCTTTCCTGTGTTGAACCCAAATCACTGACCAAGAGAAAATGTAAGACAAGTTGCCTGTTGTACAAACATTCACACTGTGAGTTTGAGTGGAGTCACAGGTTCTTCTTTAATAACAAACAAGTAACAACAATTACAAATAAATCATGTGGAGAAGTAAGAAATGACAGATATACCACTGATATTACCAACATTCAATGACAATGTACACACACACACACACACCCACACACACACACACACACACGGAGGACCCTGATGTAAACAAGACTAAAGTATTTTTCTGGTCTGCATCCTCTTAGCAGTTGTTTGTATTGAGCTGTACTGTATTGTACCCATTCTGCAATATGTTAATAAAGTTTTCAATCAATCAATCAATCAATCAATCAATCAATCAAACACTCGGTTTAGCCAGACTACAGGGGAATTGGCATAGCTACTATGGTAACAGGAGTTCAGCGGCCCGTGAGGTATACTATAATTCTAGGAGAGTACTCTGTGGTGTTCTGTACATCTGTTACTGGCTGAAGTCACCCGATCAAAGTAAAAAGACGGCGGCGTTGAATAATCTTCAGACGGACAAAAAGCTCAAATCAGAATATAGCGTTTATTGCAAAACAACGCCTATTAGACTAATGTTGGATTCTAAAGCCGCTCCTAGGACAAAGTCGGCTTCAGAATGTTCCAAACTAATCAAAAAGATTATCAACAGATCCTCGAATTATTTCTGTCTAATCTGCAGTTCTCTGCTGGAGACAGGATGCTCGGCTGAATTCGTCTCCTGTTGCAGGGTATGGTGTCTCTCGTCCACCGTGTGGTCCATCCGTCTGTGTTCCGTTCTCCTCCTGCCACAGTGCCTTAAAGGAAAACTCCAACATTTTGGGAAATTAGCTTATTTAACATCTTCCCTGGAGTTAGACAAGAAGATACATACCTTTTTTGTCTCTGTGCGTGCATTTAGCTTTGGGAACAGTCGCTCCGTTAGCGTAGCTTAGCTTCATGGAAGTGGGGAGATCCGGAGCTTCATCACTGGAAGTGGGGGAGATCCGGAGCCTGACGTTCCTTACACTGTATACAGTCACGAAATACACTCCAAATACAACTCCAAAACGTTCATGTAAACATGTTGTGACCTGTGTATTCACCACGTGGAGAAATAAAAAATAATTGAATTAGGCAATTACGTTTTATAAGCAAATATACTCTGAACTATTTTTTGCCTAACCCAAATGTCATCCCTATGACGCCCACAACTGGCTCATCCAATCACGGTTCTGTGGCTAGTTTGATAACTGGGGACGTTTGTTTCAGACACTCCTCTTCCCCGTTATTAGAGGAGATTAACTTTATCCTGGTTAAAACAGTACACTTATCAATTCCACCATAGACACATATATATTGTTTGGTAATTTTCAAAGACAAACACATCGCTTCTTTTATTATTGTTTGTACCTTCTATTATACCTGATTGATTGATTGATTGAAAACTTTATTAACAGATTGCAGAATGGGTACAATACAGTACAGCTCAATACACACAATTGTTAAGGGGATGCAGACCAGAGAAAGACTTTCGTCTTGTTTACATCAGGGTCCCCCATTTTCAATTCATCAGGACATATATGACATACATGACATACAGATAGTCAGTACTGCTACATCTATACATTTATGACATACCAGATTTGCAAATACAGTACTGTTTGTGATACAGAAGGAGTCAGGAAAAGGGAGTATATACATTTGACGTAGAAACTGTACATTGGAGGAGGTTGGGTGGGGGGGGTTGGGTACACTGGGATATTGACAACCATACTGGGTAATCTACATTGGAGGTGGTTGGGGGGGGGGGGGCACACTGTATAAACAAGCAAAACTGTACATTGAGGGGGGGGGGGGGACACTGTACAAACAAACAAAATTGTACATTGGACTATTGACAAAACCATACTAGGTAAATGACTGTACATTGGCAAAACTGAACATTGAGGGGGGGGGGAGACACTGTACAAACAAACAAAATTGTACATTGGACTATTGACAAAACCATACTAGGTAAATGACTGTACATTGGAGGGGGTTGGGTTAGGATATTTACAGGGGCCAGTTTTGAATTGCAGTCTCCCGTAGGTGTCCCTTGAGAGAGGTTTTGAAAGTGGGTAGTGATCCACATTCCTTTACAGCTTTGGGTAGGGCGTTCCACATACCTGAAAAAGACTTTATCAGATTAATTACAATCATGTGGTTATTGTCATTTCTAATTCAAAACATAATCTACATAGGCTAAACAATTCTTGTATCGTTTGATCATCCTCATTACCTGTTCTTATAATCAGAGAGAACGTTATGTTTATTTATATGTACTTTACATTTTAGACTATAAATATTTAGTATCCTTTTAATCTTCTAAATGAATGCCAAATCATGCCATAGATATTGACTCGTTTGCCTATATGCATAGATAATTTAAGACACTTTTCAGTAATTTAAGGAGTAGGTCTCCTGTATGATTTTCATCCTGCTCCGTCTCAGTATATCTGTTTGAAAAGAGATAAGATCACCCTTCCTCCTTTAAACCGTGGTGCTGTGTGTAGTCATAAAATACCTTAACACTTACAAACACGTTTTTCTGCTGGTCTCGCAGCTTATTTGAAGGCTAGAGGGGGAAATGTCCCCCGGCCCCGGGCCCCCTGTCCCTCCCTTATAAAAGAAAGTTCGCCCCTGCAGGAAGCATTATTATTTCCGTATCTTAGCGTGTTTATGTAACTGTATGTCTGTCTGTGTAACTCACTTTCGTTTTGGACTCAACGAGACTGCGCTGTTGTATATTTCACGTTTGAACAACAGACATGGCCAAAACCGCCCATGCCTTTATATTTGAGGCATTGGATGACTTGAGCGACTTGGACCTGAATGAATGAATGAATGAAAACTTTATTTAACAGATTGCAGAATGGGTACAATACAGTACGGCTCAGTACTGAAACGAGTTCGGAACCAACTGATCGATCGCAGAGAGGAACCACGCGTGCGTCGCAGTGCGGTCCAGAACGCTGATAGCCTGGATCTCGCCGATAAACTGGTTCAAGTCTTCACTGAACCCCGTGCCATTCAAGAGACCGTCAAGCTACTGGCGGCGAGAGGCTGCAACAACATTGCAAAGGAACTGGAGTCAAAGTTATCGACAGCAGGTACGTTTTACTATATGAAAATAAATAATAGGTGGTGGCTATTTTTTTTTGCCTCTACTCAAAGTTTATTAAACGAGCAGCAAAGCGCGCTCTTCACTATGAATTGAAAATGGGGGACCCTGATGTAAACAAGACGAAAGTCTTTCTCAGGTCTGCAGCCCCTTAACAATTGTGTGTATTGAGGTGTACTGTATTCATGTGCCCATTCTGCAATCTGTCAAATAAAGTTTGCATTTATTCATTCATTCATTCATTCATTCATTCATTCATTCATTCATTCATTCATTCAGCTATATGAGATAATTATTTAGAATTAGACCTATTTATTTTGCCTTGGAAATTATGTGACCAGGGCCGCAGGCACGATATGAAAAGTACAGGTTCATACATTTTGAATTAGACTCGGGAAATGTGGCTTCGGTCCAATAAGTGTAATAATGAGCCCCAAAATCAATCAAATCTCTCTCTCTCCTCTCCATCATTTAGGTTACTCGCGCTCAATCTTATTAAAGCTTTTTTGTCGATGCACAATGTTTAGATTTGTTTATTTGACAAATAGTACACCATAAACGAGTAAAAAAAAAAAAGGGGAACTTGTTACTGTTTCGGCTCCTCGGCTTTGAAGCAGCGAAATCAATGAGACAGTTCCCCACTTCCCCCCCACAATTTGCCTCATGCATGAGCAGGGACGTGCACAGGACTTTAGAGGGGCAGGTGCTCAAAGGCTGAAAATGGCACTACACTTGTGTGTATATATTAACCGAGCGCGTGTAGGGGGGGGGGGCCCTTTTTATGCTTTTTGGGGGGTTTTGGTGATCAAATATTGAATATTGAACTATAATAATCAGTGCAGGAGCTCTGAAAGACACTTTTATCACTGACTTAAAAGGCCCATACATCTCCATAAATGTTCAGGGGGGAGGGAATAAGTGCTTACCCTACAGACCCCAAGAAGTGCTGTATATTCTGTATTGTTTAATATAAATGCATTTTTTATTCCAATCCCGATTTGTATTTGAGATTCCCAAATCCCATCGGACTTGACTTCTTCGTGTCCCTCAATGAGTGTAATACCAGCATTCAACTGTATGCGCCACAGCGGTTTCTATCATCATCATCATCACCACCCACGCTATGCATAAAATATATAGGTCCGCGGAGAGGCACGGTGAGGAGGCCGTGCAAACTGCAATGGAATATGGGGCATCTCTCTCTCTTTACCTAATATTTTTATTCTATCCTGATATTTTTCAGTTGGAAGGGCAGTCTATATGCGTAACGGTTAAAAAAAAAAAAAATCCAAAAAGGGCACTTTTTTGATGAGGCTCAAAAAGGCAGGTGCTCAAGCACCCCTTGGCCTCTATGTGTGCACGTGCCTGTGCATGAGAATAGGCGTAGCCTACCTACATTGACTTGCATGTTATCTCTGGTGCAGTAGGCCTATGTAATTAGGCGCCGGTTACACCTTTCGTTTCATTGTCAGATGAGTTTCGCCGCAACGTGGCAGCCTCGAGTCACACTTTCGTTTTTGTCACCTGGTAGCCCGTGGGGCTTCTTCAGCCCTCTTCAGAATCATAAGTGTCAGTGGCGGCCGCTGGCGCTGGTGCCTTGTAGGTCGCAGTTCTCGTTAATAGGTCGAGTTGAAAATGTAATGCTCTGAGATGCTCTGGAGCAATCTCTCTCCGTCTCTCGGATCAATCAAATCAAATAATTAACACATGTATGTTGTCATTTTAAACAACTCACCATTCATTCATTATGCATCAGCAGCAGCTAAATTAATGTCATAGTTCACAACATAGCAGCGCGTTTTGAATCGCTAGCCTATTAATTATCGTCTCAGCAAGCACAGTCAATACTTTTTTCCGTAGCCGCATTTCGCGGAGACAGCTGTGTATAGCGAGAGAGAGAGAGCGAGAGAGCGAGAGAGAGAGAGAGAGAGAGACTCACTGTTTAGTTGAAACGTCCAGGGCAGGAGAGCTTGATAAACGTGTATAATCCACTGTTGATGTATATCCACTGTCCACTGTCTCCAGACTGCATCCGCCATATAGCTTGTTAGCCAAGTGTTAGCTTGTTAGGCTGTTAGCACAACACAAGTACATTTCTTTGTCCATTTTTCCGCGTCGAACAGACTGCAAACTACCTGGCGTTCTATCGCCATGCTCTAAGACAAACTCTAACCTTAACCAACTTTGAAAGAGTGCCTAAGCTTAACCATCTAAAGAACTTGCAGTCACGGCACGCTCTGCTGCCTGCATTTCACAACAACACAACAACAACACAACTATCTCTCACCAACGGACCGGAATAAGCTAGAATTGGAACATTAGAAATTGGATTCGGCCAATCAGAGATCGTCTCTGTGAAATTCTGCTACGGAAAAAAATACTGGCGTCGGCCAATCAGAGAGCGTCTCCGCGAAATGCGGCTACAGAAATTCTTGACGCTACTGGCTAGACCGCTTCAAATCGCGCCCGGATTCCAACATAATAGTCATATTTCAACGCACAACGCGTTACGCACTGATTGGCTTCGACGGATACAGCGATCAAAACGTGACGCGCACTCAGAGCGCTATTGCGTCTAGCCCGGGCCAAAAAAAAAAAAAAAAAAAATGATGTCACTTCCTGTTCAAGAAAACGAGTATTTTTTTATTTTATATAATAACGTTATATTGTGCATTGGAAACACAAACATACTTAAAATGAGTAAATGTTATTAATTTTAAACATGTTTATATTATTTATAGGGCTATAAAACTAAAAACTAAAAAGTTTTATTTTCTTCTTCTCTCTGATTTAACAGCAGTCAGCAGGTGGGTCGGCGCCCTTGCGCCCCTAGTGGCAGAGCCGCCACTGATAAGTGTCAAATGTAAGTGTCAAATTTCCCACGGGATAATAAAAGTATTTCTAATAAAAGTATTTCTATAAAATTGGACTCTTTAGAAGAACGCGCCCACTTAATTCAGAATTGGGCTAAAGTAAGCTTAGTTTACTACTACAGCATGCAAATTAACTAACCTACACAGATATTATTTAACATTGACGTCATCATCATACCCTTGAATGGGCTTACGGTAACTGATTCTGTATAAAATGTACAAGGTATACAATTCTAAAATTAGACGTTTCAGGAAGTCAATAAGCAGAATGAGCTATAAAATGTTTTAAACATTAGTTAAAACAGTCACAAGTTGACACAGTGATTGGAAATCATACACTTAAATTCAGTAAATGTTGGAAGAACTTTAGAGTGTTACCAGCGAGTCGCTAGAACAAGTCAAACAAGTTCCAAGATTCCGAACTAACAACATTTTTCCCCCCTCTTTTTCCCCGGACCTTTTTTGAGGGCACTCCATCCACCTTCCCCCGCTCTTCGGGGGACAACTTTATTATGTATTATACGTTTTAACTATTTACAGTACAAAATTAAATAAAAACTGTAGTAAAATAAGAAAAATATTAAAAAATATATATTTCAAGTCTTGGTGGGCATGGTGGCCATGGTGGCCAGGTGGCATGGAAATAGTTGTCTGGGGTGTTGAGGGTGCAATGGGAGCATACATCTGTGCTTGCAAATCCCATTTGAAACATCCTGTGCTGTCTGTGTGATATGTACTCTGTGTAACACCTTATTGGATTAATTGAAGGTTAGTGTTGTTAGTCATTGTGAATGTGTTTGTGCAAATTTAGTCAAATCTTGATAAGTGATTGGGCTGTTGTCTGTGAAGATGTGGTGAAGATGAGTAATGCCTTTTTGTTTCCAAGCTGGGAAGTATATGGGTGATTTGCCGAGTTGAAAGTCAGGGTTGTGCCAGATTGGTGTGTATTTACAGGGGGTTAGTGTGTTACCAGTGATTTTGTTGGCTTTCCACCAGGCTGTCAGAGTTGTGGAAATTACTGTATTCCTAAAACAAGAGTGATGTTTTATGCTTGTGCTAAAGAAGAAAGAATGGAAGATCTTGTGGTGAGATTTCCATGCACACGTCCTTCTCAATGTCTTCCCAGGGGTTGTATTGTTGGGTAGGGTGAATCCATTTGTAGATGTATATTAATTGGTTGGCCAGATAATAGTTGAGAAAGTTAGGTGCTTCAAGTCCTCCTTGGTTTTTGTTTTTTTGAAAGGTGGTTAACTTAATTCTTGCTTTTTTATTCTTCCAGTAAAACTTAGTAATGGTGGAGTCCAGGGAGTTGAACCAATTGATGGTAGGCTGGGTTGGGAACTAACAACATTGAGAGGAGGCTTTACTGTACCAATGAGTAATGTAATGCGAGTAATGTATGTGACACAATTGACTAGCTGGTGTATATGATGTGATTACCGTAATTCCTCTAATAGTAACCCCGGCTTGTATTTGTTTCAACTGTAGCGGGTACCAGGCTTGTATAGGAGGAGGCCTGTATAAGAGGGAGGCCTATATTTCAAATTTTCAAACGGATCATAATGAATAAATCAACATTTTGTGTCAGTTTGAACCCAGTAAAATGTACTGGGTTCATTTATTGAAACCAAGTACTGTATGAAATGGTAAACAGTGCAATTACAGGTGGTCACTGGTCATTTCAACGTTTTCAAAGTGAAATCAAGTAACTAGCTCAATATGCAGCTCAGTATATTAGTAACCCGGCTTGTATTAGGAGGCCGGCTTATAATTGCTTAGCTCAAGAGCGCACCCGGCCATTAATAGAGACCCGGCTTGTATTTGAGACCCGGTTACTATTAGAGGAATTACGGTAATTAACCAATGATTCCAACTTGAAGATGTGTCTCTGTGTGTCTGGATATGACCTTGTCCCTTCACACATTATTCATGTCATTATGTCCTGAAGAAGGCTGCTGCTGAAACACGTCAACACGTGCCAAATAAAAAGATATATGTATCCTACACTCCTCTTGGTGACATGCTGCTTCAGAAGCCTGTTAGCTGAGACGGTATCGTTCCACAGTAACCCTCTCCTATGGTTTCACAGGTGTCCCGTCACCTGACCAGCAGGCCACGCCCACATCCTCCGGACTCATCCACTGTTCTGATGGGTTCGTGCAAGAGAAACAAAAGAGCATGAAAGTAAACATGTACTTCCTTGCCACTTCTAATAAAACATTTTCTTTTTACAATTCAGATAGGCTTGTGAAAAATCTCTACAAAACTATCCTTTTATAAGGGAAAATGGAAATGTTATTGTTATTCGTTTTATTTCCGTGTAGCTCTTGATATTTCAAATGTGAGATATCTCATTTTAGAGTGAGACTTTATTATTCATAATTTTTTATTTTGCTCCGACAGGTATACCCCATGATTGATCCGTCCAAAAGGAAGCGGCTGGCCCTTTTGATCACTAATATAGAGTTTGAAAATCCCTGCATGAACAGGGGAGGAGCTGTCAAAGATGAGGAGAACATGGAGAATCTTTTCAAACTATTGGGATACAGTGTGAAGAAATACAGGAACCTCTCTGCACAGGTAGGTTCAATGGTGTAACGTTAGTAATACTGTAGGTTCAGTAGTGTAACGTTAGTAATACTGTAGGTTCAGTGGTGTAACGTTAGTAATACTGTAGGTTCAGTGGTGTAACGTTAGTAATACTATAGGTTCAGTGGTGTAACGTTAGTAATACTGTAGGTTCAGTGGTGTAACGTTAGTAATACTATAGGTTCAGTGGTGTAACGTTAGTAATACTGTAGGTTCAGTGGTGTAACGTTAGTAATACTGTAGGTTCAGTGGTGTAACGTTAGTAATACTATAGGTTCAGTGGTGTAACGTTAGTAATACTGTAGGTTCAGTGGTGTAACGTTAGTAATACTATAGGTTCAGTGGTGTAACGTTAGTAATACTGTAGGTTCAGTGGTGTAACGTTAGTAATACTGTAGGTTCAGTGGTGTAACGTTAGTAATACTATAGGTTCAGTGGTGTAACGTTAGTAATACTGTAGGTTCAGTGGTGTAACGTTAGTAATACTATAGGTTCAGTGGTGTAACGTTAGTAATACTGTAGGTTCAGTGGTGTAACGTTAGTAATACTGTAGGTTCAGTGGTGTAACGTTAGTAATACTATAGGTTCAGTGGTGTAACGTTAGTAATACTATAGGTTCAGTGGTGTAACGTTAGTAATACTATAGGTTCAGTGGTGTAACGTTAGTAATACTATAGGTTCAGTGGTGTAACGTTAGTAATACTATAGGTTCAGTGGTGTAACGTTAGTAATACTGTAGGTTCAGTGGTGTAACGTTAGTAATACTATAGGTTCAGTGGTGTAACGTTAGTAATACTATAGGTTCAGTGGTGTAACGTTAGTAATACTGTAGGTTCAGTGGTGTAACGTTAGTAATACTGTAGGTTCAGTGGTGTAACGTTAGTAATACTGTAGGTTCAGTGGTGTAACGTTAGTAATACTGTAGGTTCAGTGGTGTAACGTTAGTAATACTATAGGTTCAGTGGTGTAACGTTAGTAATACTATAGGTTCAGTGGTGTAACGTTAGTAATACTGTAGGTTCAGTGGTGTAACGTTAGTAATACTATAGGTTCAGTGGTGTAACGTTAGTAATACTATAGGTTCAGTGGTGTAACGTTAGTAATACTATAGGTTCAGTGGTGTAACGTTAGTAATACTGTAGGTTCAGTGGTGTAACGTTAGTAATACTGTAGGTTCAGTGGTGTAACGTTAGTAATACTGTAGGTTCAGTGGTGTAACGTTAGTAATACTGTAGGTTCAGTGGTGTAACGTTAGTAATACTATAGGTTCAGTGGTGTAACGTTAGTAATACTATAGGTTCAGTGGTGTAACGTTAGTAATACTGTAGGTTCAGCGGTGTAACGTTAGTAATACTGTAGGTTCAGTGGTGTAACGTTAGTAATACTGTAGGTTCAGTGGTGTAACGTTAGTAATACTGTAGGTTCAGTGGTGTAACGTTAGTAATACTGTAGGTTCAGTGGTGTAACGTTAGTAATACTGTAGGTTCAGTGGTGTAACGTTAGTAATACTGTAGGTTCAGTGGTGTAACTTTAGTAATACTGTAGGTTCAGTGGTGTAACGTTAGTAATACTGTAGGTTCAGTGGTGTAACGTTAGTAATACTGTAGGTTCAGTGGTGTAACGTTAGTAATACTGTAGGTTCAGTGATGTAACTAGTAATATTGTAGGTGCGGAGGTGTATTAATACTGTAGGTTCAGTGATGTAACTAGTAATATTGTAGGTGCGGAGGTGTATTAATACTGTAGGTTCAGTGATGTAATATTGTAGGTGAGGAGGTGTAGTAATACTGTAGGTTCAGTGATGTAATATTGTAGGTGAGGAGGTGTAGTAATACCGATCCTCCAATCACAACTGTTGCTTTCCTTGCTTGTCCGGGAGAAGCAACAGTTGTGATTGGAGGATCAAGAAAAAAGGGGGTGAGATTTGAGATAATGTCAATTGAATGAAGAAACTATTCGACTTGTTTGCTCTTGCAGGCTATTGACGAGGCGGTGAAGGCGTTCTCTAAAGATCCGCGTCTCTCCCAGACAGACAGTGTCTTTGTGGTCCTCATGTCTCATGGGAAGTTGGGAAAGGTCTGTGGTGTCGGCTGGAAGGAAAGCGACCCTCCAGGATCCCGCGATGAATTCCCGATTGACGACATCTTCAAACACCTGAACACGCAGAACTGTCCTGCTCTGAAGGACAAACCCAAGGTCATCATAATCCAGGCCTGCAGGGGAGGTGATCATTTCACCGTCTTTCAGATGGCTTAATTTTCCATGAGGAATTACATTTGCATAGTGGTGCAAGCACATACAATAGGGAGGTGTAGTGGTTACGTCATTGCCGTTTTTCGTGTTCCACCCTCTGTCCAACCCAATGCATTTCCCCATTGCCCATTTCTAAATCGTCTCGTTTAAAACAAATAAAGCATTCACATTGGCATGGTGTACCCTTCTGTGCTTATTCATCCACAATCTATAGCTCAACATGAAAATATTCGCAATTAATAATAAAAAAAAATAGACGAATTTTATTTCAACCAAAAATGCTTAAACAATAATGTTAGTGATAGAAGGGAACTCATTTTGTGCAAAAGTGGAACGTTTTTCAAATTCCATGCGGCAGAATTGTTACAATAGCCGATAATCTATTTTCCCAATGATAAATCCCTATACGGGTGGAACAACCAGTGGCGTCAGACTACACCTCCCTATAAGCACATAGAATAAGCACATGACCTCAACAGATAAATATGGTGCGTGAACATGCACACACCGTCCGGGAGGGAGCCAGAGAGTTGAGCAATGTAATGGCGGCAGCCGCAGGCAGTAACATGCACGGTATATGTAAGATTGCTACGGTAGTTGTTGTGAATGTGAAGAATGTCTGCGGTGTTCCACGCTTGTTGGTTTGTTTTCTTTCCGTCTTTCTTTCTTGCTCTTTTCCCCCCAGAAATGCTGTGGAGTGATTGCTGTTTCTCTCCCATTTTCATTTCAAACCTCTATTTCAACTCATAGGGAGCTGAGGTTAAATACAATAACCCCGGCCAAATGGCAAGGAGTATGCATTTAATGTTTTATCCGGCATCTAAATGACATTTCCAAACTACACAGTCCACACTAAAACTAGGCCAAATTTATATGGCACTTTTTATTGTCGGCTTTGAACGAGTGGAGTAGAGATGTGCCGATCGCATTTCTCTGCTCCCAATCCGATCCCGATCATGTGATATTGAGTATCCGATACTGATTTTTTTCCCGATCCAATCTTTCGGCAATGCATTAAGAAAAAAGAAAAGAAAAAAAAATACAACATGGATATGACTTTTTTTAACAGTATATCCATTATATCCAACATGGATATTATTAGAGCTTATTTTTTTTCACTTATTGCAGCATTGGATCAAAATTCAAAACAAAATAAAAATAAAGCTTATCAGTGGTGCACCACAAAATAACCATGTAAACTAAAAAACAAATGACATGCAGAATAGTGCAATAACAAAAGGTAGTGCAGTGACAGAGGTAGCTTGACTAGCTTCACAAGTTCAGTTACATTCAGTCATAAATAATCAAATAAAATATAAAATTGGCTTAGTGCAGAATAATTCTAGACTCTGAACTAGTCTAGTAAAAAAAGAAAAAAAAAATCCTGATCCCCCCCCCCCCCCCCCCCCCCCCCGATTCCGATCTTCTGACAATCACGTGATCGGATCGGGACATCCCTAGAGTGGAGTTATACACAGTGTATTTAAGGAACTCTTTTCATGTTGTTTCAGGGAACAAAGGAGTTGCTTTGGTTAGCGATGGGCTTCCGGACGATAAGGCACCTGCTATGAACAGTACTGACGACCCATCCCAGCCGGCTACTGATGAAGGGGGGTTTGTGGAGGATGCTCTTCCCCCGGCGGGTCCGCACATAGAGAAAGACTTCATCTCCCTTCTGTCCAGCACCCCTGGTCAGTGTGTCCATGATTAAAAAAACTGATTATTTGATCATAATAATATATAAAATATACTTATTTTAATCTTCTTGATAAACAAACCTTTTAGATCAAATATATTTCATACACAAAGAGACTGAGAGATGACCAAGCATTTGTCTTTATATGTTGTCCAATCTTTCTTTCACTTGCAGATAATGTGTCATACAGACACCCAGAGACAGGCTCTCTTCTCATTCAGTTCATCGATAGGACATTCAAAGAGCACTCTCATGACCTGCATATCGAGGATCTGTTCACGACGGCAAGTGTTGCAAATGGAAACTATTTTCTGAGTATATTATGCAAGGAAAGCTTTGGCTGCTAGCTCATTTAATTTCAAACCTTTATTTAAACTCGAAAGGCAACTGAGGTTTCCCTCGTTTACATTTAGAGTGTACATAGAGAAATAAGGAAGAAAAGGCATATCAAATCACACAGAATATAAAATCACAACAATAAGACATAAGCAAGGATAACAATCAATTAAAACACGTACAACTTGATTGACAAAGGTTGGAGATCAATGTTTTAAACTCTGCAACAGAGGGGAGAATCTCAAGCTTTAAGGACCGTTGGAGTTCATTCCATGAGCTAGAGAGGCATCATAGCAAAATGTAGATTTACCCTGTTCAGAGAAAACTCAGGGGACCTTAACCACTAGAACGGGTTCTATAGGTTCCAAAATAAAATTCCAATAATGATGTAGTACAAGGAGGTAGCTTACCAATAATAATGTAGTATAAGGAGGTAGCTTACCAATAATGATGTAGTATAAGGAGGTAGCTTACCAATAATGATGTAGTATAAGGAGGTAGCTTACCAATAATAATGTAGTATAAGGAGGTAGCTTACCAATAATGATGTAGTATAAGGAGGTAGCTTACCAATAATGATGTAGTACAAGGAGGTAGCTTACCAATAAGGGCCTTAAAAATGAACAAATACCAGTTGTGCCTCTCCATCAGCAAGGACCAACCAAGCTTCTCATAAAGCAGCTGACAAAGCAGGATCATACAAAGACATCAATAATACAATAAATAACACTGTATTACCTACTCTCTTACTCACAGCCAAACTAATCTTCATATCCTGTTTTAAACCACACAGGTCATGAACTGCTTTGAAGAGTTTGGCGAAGTGAGACAGATGCCCACCAAAGACAGATGCAGTCTTACGAAGCACTTCTACCTTTTACCAGGCCACTGAGAGGTCATCCAGGCCACTGAGAGGTCAGCCAGCATTGATTTGTTAAATGCACATTCTATTGATTGATTGATTGATTGATTGATTGATTGATTGATTGAAAAGTTTATTAACAGATTGCAGTACAGTACAGCTCAATACAATACATACAATTGTTAAGGGGATGCAGACCAGAGAAAGACTTTCGTCTTGTTTACATCAGGGTCCCCCATTTTCAATAGAATTCAATTCTATTCCATGTTCTTGTTTTATAGTACCTCAACTTAAATCAATGGGTGAATTATTTTTATAAACATACTTATAATGCGTTATAATCTGCTTTTTTAATTACTTATTAGGTCAAGTATAATACTTCATAATTACTGGTCACTCATGGACATTTTCTTTTGCACTATTGCAGTGGATTGTAATTCCCATAATTGTAGTACATTATAACCCTTTTACAATGCAATACAATCACTTTATAGTCACTATAAGTATTTATTGTAGAAGTATTTTTATAATGTTTATGATTATTGTTATAAATCATCATGAATATCAAGTGTGCTTATGACTATAATTATACAGTGTTATGAGCAGATTAAATGTTCTATATGCTTTGTAAAAGACCGAAATAAAATCATTCATTCATGAGCAGATTATAATACATTATAATAAGTACGTTAATTGTAATGCATTCTAGACATGTTACTCATTCTTTCTCTCTCTCTTCATTCTCTAAACCCATGTGTTTTTAATTGATATCAATGATATGCAATCTGCCTGTGACTGAAACCTGTTCCTTTCTGCAGATGACTCTGGACATGTGCATATGAGCAACAAGGTGCGAGATGAGGGTATGTATATCAGTTATTTTGCCCTACAATAAATATATGGTGGTACATTATCTTACTGCTAATTCTATTATAATTTTGTATTTTTCTATTTATTACTAATAATAATTATATAATTATGTATGTATTGTATTCATTATTATATTATGCATGTATCTTTTGTGAAGCAATTCGAGATGACTTCTAATAAAGTGCTATATAAATAAAATGTATTATGTTGTCCTTTTGTATTGTTTCAGTGAGGTGGAGGAATTTGACCGGAGGATCAACAAACAAATGAAGAAGGAAGGGAGACCATTTTGGACCATATAATAATACTGTAGTTGTGGTGAATGAGGTGTTGAAGGAATAGCATTATGTGTCTGATATGCACCAGTAACCTGTTTGTTCAGTGGTGAACGAGGTGTTGAAGGAATAGCATTATGTTGCTCCTACACCACATCATGTTCATATTAACATTTGTATTCTGTAGAATTATTTCTAATCATTATTCTTTATTTATAATTTCTACATATTATTGATTGGTTTGGTAAAGTAAATGGGGGTTGAAATGGTTCTTTTAAAATATTTGTATATTAATAATAAGTGTCAGTTGTAACCTTTTTTTGCTTGACATGTTTGTTTATTTTCAGTTGATGATGATTTATTTCCTCCTTTCCCGCCCATACAATACAATACAGTAATACATTAAAGACACAGTTGTTTAAATGTTTATTTTCTTAATTTAATTTCCTATACAATGTAGGAACCGCACAAGTGATTGATTGGATGAAAATTGTATTAACAGATTGCAGAATGGGTACAATACAGTACGGCTCAATACACACAATTGTTAAGGGTATGCAGACCAGAGAAAGACTTTCGTCTTGTTTACATCAGGGTCCCCCATTTTCAATCCAGAGAAAGACTTTCGTCTTGTTTACATCAGGGTCCCCCATTTTCAATTCATCATAACATATATGACATACACGACATACAGATAGACAGTACTGCTACATCTATACATTTATGACATACCAGATTTGCAAATACAGTATTGTTTGTGATACAAAAAGAGTCCAGAAAAGAGAGTATATACATTTGACGTAGAAACTGTACATTGGAGGAGGTTGGGTAGGTGGGGGGGGGGGGGGGGGGGGGGGGGGGTTGATTGATTGATTGAAAACTTTATTAACAGATTGCAGAATGGGTACAATACAGTACAGCTCAATACACACAATTGTTAAGGGGATGCAGACCAGAGAAAGACTTTCGTCTTGTTTACATCAGGGTCCCCCATTTTCAATTCATCAGGACATATATGACATACATGACATACAGATAGTCAGTACTGCTACATCTATACATTTATGACATACCAGATTTGCAAATACAGTACTGTTTGTGATACAGAAGGAGTCAGGAAAAGGGAGTATATACATTTGACGTAGAAACTGTACATTGGAGGAGGTTGGGTGGGGGGGGGTTGGGTACACTGGGATATTGACAACCATACTGGGTAATCTACATTGGAGGTGGTTGGGGGGGGGGGCACACTGTATATACAAGCAAAACTGTACATTGAGGGGGGGGGGGGGGAGACACTGTACAAACAAACAAAATTGTACATTGGACTATTGACAAAACCATACTAGGTAAATGACTGTACATTGGAGGGGGTTGGGTTAGGATATTTACAGGGGCCAGTGTTGAATTGCAGTCTGCCGTAGGTGTCCCTTGAGAGAGGTTTTGAAAGTGGGTAGTGATCCACATTCCTTTACAGCTTTGGGTAGGGCGTTCCACATTGATGTGGCATAATTGCGAAACGTGTTTAGTCCCTTATTTGAGCCGAATCTGGGTTTAACATGATTTGTGGAGCTCCCTCTGGTGTTGTGATCGTGGTATTCACTGACCTTTGGGAAGTATTTTGACATGTACATGGGTACCTTGGTCGTGTAGTGTATCTTGTAGACCAGGCCCATTGCAAGTTGCTGTACTCTGTCGTCTACTCTAAGCCATCCTAGGTTGTCAAAGTGGGCAGGGGTGAGGTGGGTTCTAGGAGTAAGGTCAAGCAGTAGTCTGACCAGTTTGTTTTGAGATGTTTGTAATTTTGTTTTTAGCGCCTTTGAGGTGCTTTGGTACCATGAGGTGCAAGCATAGTCGTAGTACCCCTGAATGAGTGCTCCTGCCAGAGTCTTCAGGGTATTCTTGTTTACCAGAGAGGAGATCCGGTACAAGAATCGAGTTCGTTGGTTGACTTTTTTTATTACATTGGATGCCATTTTGTCACAGGAGAGATTAGCCTCTAGGATGGAACCCAGGTAGGTAATTTCATCTTTCCTTGTGACAATATTGTCACCCACTGTAACTGAGAAGCCGTCGGTCTTGCTGAGTTTGTTATTTGAACCGAAGAGAATGGACTCTGTTTTGCCCATGTGTAATGATAGTTTGTTATCAGGGGACTGTACATTGGAGGTGGTTGGGGGGGGGGGGGGGGGTCGGGTAGGAGGGGTGGGGGGGTGGGGGACACTGTACAACTGTACAAGCAAAACTGTACATTGGAATATTGACAAAACCATACTTGGTCATTTACTGTACATTGGAGGGGGTTGGGTTACAACACAGGAGCAGAGTATAAACAACAGTACAGGAATGAGAAACAGTCTAAATGGGTTTTAACATTTTAGTTTATTTCATGCGGATATGATCTGTAACGTAGAGAAACGTCAGACGTACTTCGAGATACGTCAGACGTACTTCGAGATACTTCCGTACTTTCCACCAATCAGCGCATTGTCCTGTCAGCGGCAGAAATGTCGTGTGGCTGGCGGAAGTTGCCCGTGAGAGAACAATCTCCGAGGCTGCAGCTGGACCCTATTGACATGGTTGGCACATTCTGCAGTTGCATAATACCGCCACTAGGTGTCAGTAAATTATCACATTTAACTCTTGTATTGTGCATTGTGTCAGTATTGACAACTTGATTTTACCAGTAGGCCTACATGACGTTTTGAATTTAAGCACTTAACCATTTCACTACCACACTACAAAGGGTTAACCAGCACCATAGCAGTCACACAATACATGTTTTTTTTTAAAATATTTTGCAGAATGTTCATCATTTTACAATAACTTAAAATTACTTTCTCAAATCGTATTATTACACACAGACACGTGTATATACATATATTTATTTTATTATATATATTTTTTTACATTGCAGAGATTGAAATTGTACACCGATTTTAAAAAGGTCACCGGGAAATGCGAGATGTTTTGCCGTGGGATCCCAGGGGACCTGTATAGGCCGGCTGCCCATGTGGCATGATGTGTTTGCATTCTCTCATAATCCACTTCCCCCCACCCTCTCACATGTGAGGGCCAAGCTAGCACCCACTAGGGGCCAGCCGCTAGCGCCATGTGTTTGCCCCTCTCTCCAGAGCCACCTTGCCGCCCAGTGTACCATCTCCAGGAACTGCACGCTCCCCCCGGCCAGCGGCTGGGTGTCCGGCTGCCCGCGCACACACACACACACACACACACACACGCATGCACGCACGCACGCACGCACGCACGCACGCACGCACGCACGCACGCACGCACACACACACACACACACACACACACACACACACACACACACACACACACACACACACACACACACACACACACACACACACCTACACACCTACACACACCTACACACCTACACACCTACACACACACACACACCTACACACACCTACACACACACACACACACACACACACACACACCTACACACACACACACACACACACACACACACACACACACACACACACACACACACACACACACACACACCTACACACACACACACACACACACACACACACACACACACACACACACACACACACACACACACACACACACACAGTGTTTAAGTAATTGGCTACATCCAGCTTGTCTGTGATGAGCGTGTTGTCCGTCTTTATGTTTATGTTTGAGAATCTGGTTTTAAGTTTTTTACTGCAGCCTAGTTGATTATTGAGTAATTTCCAAAGTTCACGTGGTTTGTTTTTGTTTTCCTCGGTTTTGTCATTGATGAAATTTCTTTTTGCAGTTTTGATCATGGAGTTTACGTCATTTCTTAGTCTGTTTCTTTCTAGTTTGAGTTCAGTCACGTGGGCTTGGAGTTCACTGCTCGTGCTTTTGGTAAGCTTTGACTGACTTTTACGAAACTCAGAGCATTTTTTGTCTCTGGCTTTCATAGCGGTCAGTATTTCAGTGTGCATCCACGGCCCAGCGCGATTCTTTACCCTGGTGGTTCTTAGTATTGTTGAAAATTTGGTTTTGAAGCCAAGCCATGTTTCTTCAAGCAGTGTACCATTGAACTCATCTGACCAGTCCAGGCTCTCCAGTTCAAGGTTAAAGGCCTCGCTAGAGTAGGTTTTGAGATCTCTAGATGTGACTGTTTTGTGACAGCCAGCCTTTTGCTTTAGCTTTTTGCGGGTACAGAATATCATATAATGATCACTTAACCTGCATGCTATAACCCCTTTATTGAATTAATGACTTATTTATATAGCACCCTTCACAGCACGAATGCACAGGGTGCTTTACACTACAGCTTAATATAAAAACACAATAAAACAAAATCAGAAATAAATGAACAACAACAAACAGTAGTTAAAAAAAGACAGTGAAACCAGATAGAAAAAGTAGAATAAAAGAATTTGGATAAAATCATGAGTCACTAATTAAAACAAAACTATAGGAACAGTGAGGACAAGAAAAAGAAAAGGTGCCTATGTATGACCAAAGGCCTGTCTGAACAAATGTGTTTTTAGTTGTTTTTTAAAAGAGTTTTCAGAGGGGGCAGTTCGCAGGTCCAGGGGGAGAGCGTTCCAGAGCCTTGGTGCTGTCACCTCGAAGGCTCGATCACCCCTTGTTTTCAGCCTGGACCTGGGGACCACCAGGAGGTGCTGATCGGCAGATCTGAGTGAGCGGGTGTTGGTGTAGGGATGGATGAGTTCAGTTATGTAGATAGGGGCCTGACCGTGGAGTGCTCTGAAAGTGAAAGTGAGGACTTTGAAGTGAATTCTATAGTGTACCGGGAGCCAGTGCAGGGATACCAGAATGAGAGTGATGTGACATGATTTTTTTGACCTTGTGAGTAGCCTGGCTGCAGCATTTTGGACCATTTGTAGTTTGTCTGTGGCTGATTTGGTGAGACAGGTGAAAAGTGAGTTGCAGTATTGATTGATTGATTGATTGAAAACTTTATTAACAGATTGCAGAATGGGTACAGTACAGTACAGCTCAATACATACAATTGTTAAGGGGATGCAGACCAGAGAAAGACTTTCGTCTTGTTTACATCAGGGTCCCCCATTTTCAATTCATCATAACATATATGACATACACGACATACAGATAGACAGTACTGCTACATCTATACATTTATGAAATACCAGATTTGCAAATACAGTATTGTTTGTGATACAAAAAGAGTCCAGAAAAGAGAGTATATACATTTGACGTAGAAACTGTACATTGGAGGAGGTTGGGTAGGGGGGGGGGGGGGACTGTACATTGGAGGTGGTTGGGGGGGGGGGGGGGGGGGGTCGGGTAGGAGGGGTGGGTGGGTGGGGGTGTACAACTGTACAAGCAAAACTGTACATTGGAATATTGACAAAACCATACTTGGTCATTTACTGTACATTGGAGGGGGTTGGGTTACAACACAGGAGCAGAGTATAAACAACAGTACAGGAATGAGAAACAGTCTAAATGGGTTTTAACATTTTAGTTTATTTCATGCGGATATGATCTGTAACGTAGAGAAACGTCAGACGTACTTCGAGATACGTCAGACGTACTTCGAGATACTTCCGTACTTTCCGCCAATCAGCGCATTGTCCTGTCAGCGGCAGAAATGTCGTGTGGCTGGCGGAAGTTGCCCGTGAGAGAACAATCTCCGAGGCTGCAGCTGGACCCTATTGACATGGTCGGCACATTCTGCAGTTGCATATCACCGCCACTAGGTGTCAGTAGATTATCACATTTAACTCTTGTATTGTGCACTGTGTCAGTATTGACAACTTGATTTTACCAGTAGGGCCTACATGACGTTTTGAATTTAAGCACTTAACCATTTCACTACCACACTACAAAGGGTTAACCAGCACCATAGCAGTCACACAATACATGTGTTTTTTTTTATATTTTGCAGAATGTTCATCATTTTACAATAACTTAAAATGACTTTCTCAAATCGTATTATTACACACAGACACGTGTATATACATATATTTATTTTATTATATATATTTTTTTACATTGCAGAGATTGAAATTGTACACCGATTTTAAAAAGGTCACCAGGAAATGCGAGATGTTTTGCCGTGGGATCCCAGGGGACCTGTATAGGCCGGCTGCCCACGTGGCATGATGTGTTTGCATTCTCTCATAATCCACTTCCCCCCACCCTCTCACATGTGAGGGCCAAGCTAGCACCCACTAGGGGCCAGCCGCTAGCGCCATGTGTTTGCCCCTCTCTCCAGAGCCACCTTGCCGCCCAGTGTACCATCTCCAGGAACTGCACGCTCCCCCCGGCCAGCGTCTGGGTGCCCGGCTGCCCGGCTGCCCGCGCACACACACACACACACACACACACACACACACACACACACACACACACACACACACACACACCACACACAAACACACACACACACACACCCCGCACGCACTGTTCGCCCCCGTGAGATAACCGGGCGCTCCGCTCCCCTCACATGCTCCGGTCTGCATGCGTGTTTCTGGGTACACTGTGTCTTCTCATTTGCCCATGTTGCTATAATCTATTAAATACACGTTCTGGTAGTTGATGACGTGGCCGGCTTTCAAGCAGTCCGAGCAGAAACAATTGATATACAAGTATACAATTGTAATTGTAGGCCTACTGAAAAATGTGTATTGGCGCACCTCTAGTTTAATCACTGATCTAAAATGATTTAGGCAAGCCGTGTCACCAATTATTCTTTACATTTGACTGTGGACAAGAATTTAAAAAAAAATATATATTGTGACTATCATATTGTGTATCATATCGTGAATTGAGTGTATCGTTCCACCCCTAGTGTTAATAAAAATGTTAAAAGAAAGAGCATAATGCATTTTTTAAAAGCATGGCATTAGCAAACACCGGCGCTGGAGGGTTCCTCAAACACAGGAACACATGCCGTCGGGCTACTTTCACGAGGCAAAGCCACTGGAGAGTGTCTTCTTGAACAATGTGCAGGTTTAGCCACAGGCACTGGGGGGCAAACTGTAGCAGCTACCACTGTAGCAGCAAGCTGGACAGTTCCCAGGCCAGAGGCTCCTGCCATTAGTCTCTACTAGAGGATGACATTTTTTCGGGATTCCCACGGGATGGGAGTCAATTCACTTTGAATCACGTAATTTGGCAGGACCGGGAGTAAACGTCGCACCGGGAGCAGAAGGGAGTGGGAACTATGATGACAACAAAATCAATGGGATTCGGGCGGGGAGTGGGAGGGAGTGGGATCAGTCTCTGTGAGTGGGAGGGGAGTGGATTTTTTTTTAAACTCTCACTCGGGAGTGGGAGGGAGTGGGCTTATTTCTGTGGGTGTGGGAAGGAGCGGGAGTCAAAATCCACTCACATGTCAGCCTCTAGTCTCTACTGCCTCAAGCACCACAGTAGCCTTCAGGGAAGATAACATTAGGCATGGAGGGGGGAAAACAAAAACATTTCCAGTGCTATGGAGTAAAATGTAGAGTAAAGTGTAGAGTAAAGTGTAGAGTAAAGTGTAGAGTAAAGTGTAGAGTAAAGTGCGGAGTAAAGTGCAGAGTAAAGTGTAGAGTAAAGTGTAGAGTAAAGTGTAGAGTAAAGTGTAGAGTAAAGTGTAGAGTAAAGTGCGGAGTAAAGTGTAGAGTAAAGTGTAGAGTAAAGTGTGGAGTAAAGTGTGGAGTAAAGTGTAGAGTAAAGTGTAGAGTAAAGTGCGGAGTAAAGTGCAGAGTAAAGTGCAGAGTAAGTGCGGAGTAAAGTGCGGAGTAAAGTGCGGAGTAAAGTGTAGAGTAAAGTGTAGAGTAAAGTGTAGAGTAAAGTGTAGAGGTAAAGTGTAGAGTAAAGTGTAGAGTAAAGTGCGGAGTAAAGTGCGGAGTAAAGTGCAGAGTAAAGTGGCAGAGTAAAGTGCGGAGTAAAGTGCAGAGTAAGTGCGAGTAAAGTGCGGAGTAAAGTGCGGAGTAAAGTGTAGAGTAAAGTGTAGAGTAAAGTGTAGAGTAAAGTGTAGAGTAAAGTGTAGAGTAAAGTGTAGAGTAAAGTGCAGAGTAAAGTGCAGAGTAAAGTGTAGAGTAAAGTGTAGAGTAAAGTGCCGAGTAAAGTTCCGAGTAAAGTTCCGAGTAAAGTGTAGAGTAAAGTGTAGAGTAAAGTGTAGAGTAAAGTGCAGAGTAAAGTGCAGAGTAAAGTGCTTTTTGAAAGGACTTACCTTGTTGGAGTTCATTCTTTTCTGAAGTGGTTGTGCACCACCGTGCATATACGTTTTGGGAGGGTGTCGCGCAGAAGCGTCAAACTCAATTTAACTGTGGGGGACAAGAAGGAAGACAGCTCTGTAAAGAACAAACGTCAGCTCAGCCAAGAACTCACATCGGGTTCAAATCGGTTATGGTTTGTTAAAATGTATTTATTTTTTACCAATGTTGTTCAGCTACCTGATTTCGGCCGAAAGCCGAAAGGGCCTTTTTAAACCATTTTCGGCCAATCATGTTTCGGTGGCCGAATATTCGGTGCATCCCTACCTTCGGAGACACCACAGCTGGAAATGGTGATTTTGCCCAGATTTTGAGATATTGTAGTTTTTGCCTCTACAGCTACTGTCATTTCATAAAAGGATCATCATCAAACACAACCGTGAATTTTTCCTTTTCACATCTCTGTACCAGCCGCCCTATACTAACGTTACCGAAAGGAAATCCTCCTCGGGTATCTTCATGTACTGCGAGTTTGTGGAAATTACTGACAATTTCAGTAGCGTATTACTGTACCTCCTGATGTTTCCCCATTTAGCCCGGGCATTTCAAATAGATTTTATATGGACACTGTGCCTGAGTGGAAGCAGAGCACTGCACAGTGACACCCACTCTCCCCCACTGCCAGCCACTGACCCAGCGTGCTTCAAAACCACCTCCATCGTGCCAGTGCCGAAACCACTCCTCTGTAACGAGCCTCAATGATGTTTGCCCTGTTGTGCTTCGAGACGCTGCTGATGGCTCACCTCAATCTAGCCTTTCACCCTAACTGATACACCAATTTTGCCTATTTTGATGGAACACCATCTCCTTCAGCACTACATTCCGCCCTTTCCCACCTGGATAAGAGCAGCACCCCATGTGAGAATGATTTATTGATTGAACATTTTATTAACAGATTGCAGAATGGGTACAATACAAGTACGGCTCAATACAAACAATTGGATGCAGACCAAAAATGCTTTCGTCTTGTTTACATCAGGGTCCCCCCATTTAAAATTCATCAAGACATTTATGACATACATGATATACAAATATACAGTACTGTTTAAGAGAAAGAGATCATAAAAAAACTATACATTCGAGGGGGAAGAAACTGTAGATTGGAGGGGGTTGGGTGGGTGGGGGTTTGGACATTTACTGGGGCCAATTTTCGAATTGCAGCCACCCGTAGGTGCTCTTTGAGAGCGGTTTTGAAGGAGGGTAGGGATTCACATTATTTTACGGCTGTGGGTAGGGCATTCCACATTGTTGTGGCATAATTGCGAAACGTGTTTAGTCCCTTGTTTGAGCCGAATCTGGGTTGAACATGATTTGTGGAACTCCCTCTGGTGTTGTGGTCGTGGAATTCACTGACCTTTGGGAAGTATTTTGACATGTACATGGGTACTTTGGTCGTGTAGTGTATCTTGTAGACCAGGCCCATTGCAAGTTGCTGTACTCTGTCGTCTACTCTAAGCCATCCTAGGTTGTCAAAATGGGCAGGGGTGAGGTGGGTTTTAGGAGTCAGGTCAAGCAGTAGAATCCAGTAAAACCTAGGTCATAGTAGAGAGAAAGGGATTGTGTTTAGATAGGATAACTCCTGTTAGAGTCTCAAGGTATTCTTGTTTACCAGAGGAGATCCGGTACAAGAATCGTGTTCGTTGGTTGACTTTTTTTTATTACATTGGTTGCCAGCTCTAACCAACGTAGTCTACATCATCTGACTTGAGTACATCCTTACTCGTGGTAAATTTCTCAACAATCTGACTTCCTCCAATCTGACTTCCTCCATCCTCACCCTGAACACCGGCGTACCGCAAGGCTGCGTGCCGAGCACCCCCCCCCCCCCCCCCCCCATCCGCTCCCTCTTCACCCACGACTGCACTCCTATACATCAACACCATTACCAAGTTTGCAGACGACACACACAACGGTAGTGGGTCTCAACAAAACCAACGATGATTCGGGCTACAGGGAGGAGGTCCAGCACCTGGCGGCGCCGTGGTGCGCTGACAAACAACACGGCCCTCAACACCAAGAAGCTCATGATAGACCTCTGGAAGACCAGAGCTGGTGCACGCGCCGACCGGAAAGCACTGCACAGGGTGGTGAAAACCACCCAACGTATCACTGATTCACCGGTACATCAATCCCTGCTATTGAGACTAGTCATCACAAACGGTGTCTGAGGAAGGCATGCAGCATTGTCGACAACAACTCTCATCCAAATCATGGACTGTTTGCCCTCCTTCCCTCAAGTCAAACAGGCTCAGGAACAGCTTCTTTACCTCAGCTGTCATCTCTCTGATCTCTGAATGCTGAATATACCATATATATATATATATATCTTATCTATATATAGTATCTATATCTATATCCCTTACCTACTCTTACTTTACTTACTTATACCACTGGCCAGTATGACTTACTACCACAGTGTGTGTTTATACCTGTATCACTGTACATAATAATACTACAACACTGTACATACATCTGATTAGCATTATTGCTAATACTCAGTAGTACTCATTTATATACACTCCAGTTGAATAATTTTGTATATTGCTACATTTGCTATTGCACTTTACTGTTACATTTGCACTCTGGTTAAATGCCAAACCTATTTTCATTGTATACTGTGCTTGAATACATCAAGCTAAGTTGGCACAGTGTTTAATGAGAGATGGTAGTGGATTCGTGGGACAGAATCTCCGCTCTCACATTGTTGTCACCTCTAACATTAGTCACTTGGTAGATGATATGAGCAGGCTGTGTGATGCGAGTGAACAATTTAAAAACAAGTGCACCGCAGAGACAGAGTGCAGATATACTTGAGCAAAAAGACACAATGCAGACAGATAACAGATAATAACATTAGTTCAAAAATGTTCTCTCTCACTTTATTTTTTTATTATTATAGAATTGTAATTTTTTTGTCAAAATTGGCCAAGCTAGGGCGGCTGGGTGGCGCAGCGGACTAAGCGCCTGCCCACCACCGCAGAGACAGTGGGATCGAATCCAGCTGTGATGCTTCCGGGTTGGCCGACCGTCCATACTAACACAATTGGCAGTGTTAGAGGGTGGGAAACCCAGCGAGGGTGGGTCCTGGTCGTTGTAAACAGCGACTCCTACAGTTCGGTCGGTGAGCCTGCACAGCAAGGGAAGGATCTAAGAGAGGTAGTGTGACCTTCCACACGTTACACTCTCCCAGTGAGAGTCCGCGCTGCCAGGTGAAAAGAAGCGGTGGGCTGGGTACACATGTGTCGGAGGAAGCATGTGATAGTCTCCGCCCTCCCGGACCGACGGTAGGGGGTAGAGTGCGCAACGACCAGGAAGGGGATTGGGAATTGGCATAACGACTAACATTTGGATGGGAGAAAAACGGAAAAAAGGTGGAAAAAGATCATTCAAAAAAGAAAATTGGCCAAGCTGCTTTCTAAGTAGGCTATCGCTATCGGCCATTGAAAAAACCCATATTGTCCGACAACTAATATGAAGATCATTAAATTATTAAGCGAATAAATATGCTGCATGTTACACCAAATCTTTTTGTGTTTGTTTGTATGTTCTTTTTCTTTGTATTGTCTATATGTCTGTATGAACATGTGTACAAATAAGAAAGTTTGCTGCTGTGGATGTTTTTGAACTACTGAAATTAACTAAATTGTAACAAACTAGTTTCATTACTTGTTTGTGGACTAGCTAGCTGATGTCCTTTACAACTATGGAAACTGGCAGAATGACTGATGGGTCCTTATGGGTCCTGCAAACACAGTATATGTTTACATTTATTTTTTATTTTTATGTAGTGGGAGTGGTTAGGTATAGAGTTATGAGTGGATAAGGTTATGGATATAAACCCAGAATATGCTGACACTTTTTTTTATTTTTTATGTAGTGGGGGTGGTTAGTGATAGGGTTATAAACAACTTTTAATATCCACACTCGAATATCCAATTAGAGTAACCTGAGACATTATACGATGTCTTCAGGGAAGCAGATTGCATATCTGAAATGGCTCGACTCTCCTGATATCCAGGGGGATATAAATCAAATGGCTTTAGTCAACATTTTCAACAAACGTTCTAACAGTTTGGGTAATGTTACGTCAACATACCTTCTGTACAAAAATGCAATGAGGTTGAAAAACTACATTTTCATTGTACTGAATCTTTAAGATAACGTTGGTTAGCTTGCTAGCCACCTGGTATGTCCGTTAGCTAGATCATCGTATATTAACGCAAGTGAACTAGCGATATATGCAAACATCAAATGATGTAGCTAACGTTAGGCAGGGCCAGGCACGATATGAAAAGTACAGGTTCATACATTTAGAATTAGACTCACTCGGGAAATGTGACTTCGGGCTGTAATGAGCCCCAAAATCAACCAATCTCTCTCTCTCTCCTCTCCATCATTTAGGTTATTCATGCTCAATTTTATTAAAGCTTTTTTGTCAATGCACAATGTTTAGATTTGTCTCTATGTCTCTCGCTCTTTCGGCTCTGTTCAAAATTCCGAATAGGCAGCCGGTAAGAATGTTTGTATGATTGATGATAGGGTACACTGTTAAGTTGGGGATTTATGTATAAGGTTTAAGTGTTTACTGTTAAATATGTTGCTCACTAGCCCTCATTACAGTAGTCACAACAAGAGTGTATTATCTTTGTACATTGCGTAGACAATTTAGAGTTATATGATGCATAATGGAGTAATTTAATTAACTTTAACTTCAGCTTGTGAATATATTCAGGTTTGAATATCAGCTTAGGCCATGTTGTTATGCGTGCCAAGTTGTGTGTTGGGTCCACTTCAGATTTATGATAACCTTTTAAGAATGTGGAGATGTCCCTGCCCTTTCTCAACCTCAGTTTGATCTGTGGTGATGAGCGGCCAATTACTTGTGTGCAACAGAACTATTACTTGTCCTATTATTGTCCCTTATTTGAAGTAGAAAAGTAGAGAAACTAACTGCGTTCTGTTTTATGGCAATAAGGTTCAAATTTCTTTCTAAAGCAAATTGATTGATTGATTGAAAACGTATTAACAGATTGCAGAATGGGTACAATACAGTACGGCTCAATACAAAACAACTGCTAAGAGGATGCAGACCAGAAAAAGACGTTTGTCTTGTTTACATCGGGGTCCCCCGGCCATTTTCAATTCATCAGGACATTTATGACATACAAGACATACAGATACAGAACTGTGTAGTAAAAAGAAACCATAAAAAAATATATACATCCAAAGGGAAGAAACTGTATACATTGGTAAACAAGACGAAAGTCTTTTTACTGTATTGTACCCATTCTGCAATCTGTTAATAAGTTTTCAATCAATCAATTAATTCCTGCCCGCCTTCTCTCTTCTTTTCACGGCCACGACCCGTGGAGTGACGTCCCCTCTCTGCACTCTCCGCCAATCAGCACATGTTTCCCTCTCTGCCAATCAGCGCGCGACCTCTGTGGCTGCCACAGGCTTGCCCCATGTGAGGATTCTCCGGAGCTGCAGCTGGACCCTATTGCATGCAGTAGAGTAGGCGTACATTGACTTGCATGTTATCTCTGGTCCCCCCCCCCCCCCCCCATTAAGTGTCCTTGTCCAGCCTACCCTGTTAATTGTTGTAACTTAATTCAGAATTGGGCTAAAGTAAGCTTAGTTTACTACTACAGCATGCAAATTAACTAACCTACACAGATATTATTTTACATTGACATTATACCCTTGAATGGGCTTACGGTAACTAATTCTGTATAAAATGTAGGCTACAAGGTATACAATTATAAAATAGACTTTTCAGGAAGTCAATTAGCAGAATGAGCTATAAAATGTTTTAAACATGCGTAAAACAGTCACAAGTTGACACAGTGATTGGAAATCATACACTTAAATAAAATTCAGTAAATGTTGGAAGAACTTCAGAGTGTTCCATGTTCAGAGTTCATGCACGAACCAGCGAGTCGCTAGAACAGGTAAAACAAGTTCCAAGATTCCGAACTAACAACATTGAGATAATTAGGTAGGTATGTACCAATGAGAGCTTTAAACATAAACAAATACCAATGATTGTTGCAGAGAAGGCCAGCCCCACATTATCATAAAGGACACAACTACTGTAGCACTCTCTCTCCCTCCCCCCCTCTCTCTCCCTTTCTCCATTTGCCTCTCAATTTCTCTCTCTCTCTCTCTATCCCTCTCTCTCATCTATCTCCCTCTCTCCTCTCTCCTACGATCCAGGTGTCTACGCTAAATCTGATGTTCCCGCTAAAACCTTTCCCAACCTTTCCTAGAGTTGAATACTAGTCTCCTGCTTTGATGGATTTTGGTTACTTATCATCGAACTCCCTCAATTCACTGACATGTTAGGGATTCCTTACATGAAGAACTCACTACAACTTCTACAGTATTTCAAAGTGTCCCAAAGGTCCCAGTGTCATCTCAGATATTCATATATTCAAGCCGAAATACATCATAGTGGTTAAATGAGGATGGTCCGAGATGACACTGGGACCTTTGGGACACTTTGAAATGCGGTAGAAGTTGTAGTGAGTTCATCATGCAAATAATCCCTAACATGTCAGTGAATTGAGGGAGTTTGTTGATGAAAACTAACCAAAATCCATCAAAGCACACGCAAGAGACTAGTATTCAACTCTAGGAAAGGTCTGGGAAAGGGTTAGTTGAAGCCATCTGTGCCAGCAGCTGCTGGATCCCAAGGCTTCACATACTTATGCACACAAGGATATTTCATGTTTAATCACTGTATTTAGTATAATAAATAATCCAAATATATTAAAACAATGTGTTTTCCTTCAATCATGACATGTATGTTAGATGAAGATATAATAAAGATGAATGTGTGAAATATTTGAAAAACGGACTATTCAATCCAAAGGGGTTCATATGCTTTTAATACACAAACAAAGGTTTAAGGTTAGACGTCAGAGTCCTAAATGCACTTTAGGCTATCAAAGTGACAAGCTCAACTGTTCTTTAGAACTAAAAATATGTTGGTAGATGTAAATTAAGATCTATTATAAAATCATCCAAGGCAACACCTTAACTGCAAAGGAGTTTGATAGCCACTCCAGTGTTGTATACTAGCACAGGCTGCTTCAATGACAATGTAGCAGCCAGTTTTGAATTGATTGATTGATTGATTGAAAAGTTTATTAACAGATTGCAGAATGGGTACCGTACAGTACAGCTCAATACATACAATTGTTAAGGGGATGCAGACCAGAGAAAGACTTCCGTCTTGTTTACATCAGAGTCCCCCATTTTCAATTCATCAGGGCATATATGACATACACGACATACAGATAGACAGTACTGCTACATCTATACATTTATGACATACCAGATTTGCAAATACAGTACTGTTTGTGATACAAAAAGTGTCCAGAAAAAGAGTGTATATACATTTGACATAGAAACTGTACATTGGAGGAGGTTGGGTAGGTGGGGTGGGGTTGGGGTGGGGGGGCTGTACATTGGGGGTGGGGGGGAGGGGGGTTGGGTAGGGGGGGGGACACTGTACATTGGAATACTGACAAAGCCATACTTGGTCATTTACTGTACAACTGGGTTAGGACATTTGTAGGGGCCAGTTTCGAATTGCAGTCTCCCGTAGGTGTTTTTTGAGAGTGTTTTTGAAGGTGGGTATCGTGATTCACATTCCTTTACAGCTTTGGGTAGGGCGTTCCACATTGATGTGGCATAATTGCGAAACGTGTTTGAGATAATTAGGTAGACCTGAGCCATTGTCATGCAAAGACAGGTAGCCAGGTGATACCGTGATTCACCTGGCGAGGCACGCGCTAAGTACCGACCACAGCTGTCTTTGCATAACAACAGCCATGTCGTCAGATGTGCTCAAATACCCCTCCCCTCAAAGTTTGGTCTGTTTGTTTGTTTGTTTGTTTGTTTATTTACACATATAAAAACAGTTACATATATAATACAATATAGTCCACAAGGGATGTGTAGGAGAATTGCCTAAAAACCCTCAAGGGGCTTGCATGTGGCATTCACCAGGAAGCAAAACTACATTATATCAAGATAAATATAAAATATAAGATAAAATCCCCCCCCCCCCCCCCCTGAACAAACAAACACACACAAGCAGGCCTACTTAGACACCGAAGTAGGTACCCCATGCCATACGATTTCTGGTATAGAGAAAACAATCAATGACAGTAAGAATATATAATAAAACGAAAATACAATAACAAAAATACATCAAGCCATCAGACTACAGTTTGTAAAGGAAGTCCATATGGGAAATATTGGTGATCTAGGAGATGAGATTTCAGTGCTCTTTTGAATTTCAGAAAAGAAAATTCCAAAATATGTGGAGGCAAAGAGTTCCACAACTTTGACCCTCGGTAGAGCAAACAAAACTGAGATTGGGAAGTGCGTGAAAAGGGTGGTCTTAGCAAACAGGAACTACGTGTGGGGTAATTATGAATTTGGTGATTGTGGGCAAACATGTCATGAAAAAAAGGGGGAAGGGCTCTGTTTAAAGAACTATGCACAAATAAACCAGTCTGAAGATGATTCACTTGATAAACACTGAGGATACCTAACTTATGGAATAGAGGCTGAGAAGAATGACTTCGATGTACACAGCTGATTATTTTTAGAGCTCGTTTCTGCAGACGGTATATGGGCTCAAGTTTTGGTCTGATGCGTACTACCCCAAACTAAATTACAGTAGTTGATATATGGGTAAACCATAGAGTAATATAACATTGTGGCAACCTCGGTGCTCAGCAAGTGACGTGTTTTTCCAAGAATACCAATACTCTTGGCCATTTTTGTAGTTATGGCTGTGATATGAGGTTTCCATGATAGGGATTCATCAAGCAGAACACCAAGGAATCGTGTAAAACACACCCTAGCTATGGGGATGTCATTGATCACTACTTTAGATGAAGAGTTAAAAATCACAGATTTGAGACCAAAAAAAATGAAATTCGTTTTTTTAATGTTTAGTGACAATTTGTTGCATTTAAACCAAATTGATAGTTTGTTAAGTTCTTCATTTATGACCCTAATGATGGTATCAGGATCTTTATGTGAATAGAATACACACGTGTCATCTGCAAATAAAATTTTCGACAGCCTGTCTGAGACGTTAGGGAGGTCATTGATATATAACAAAAATAACAAAGGCCCAATAATTGAACCTTGGGGCAGACCGCAAAGTAAAGGGAGAAAAGGAGAATTTGTCCCATTATAGGATACAGACTGACGTCTATCTTTAAGGTAACTGGTGAACCATAGCAGTGCATTGTTTTTTATTCCAAGATGTGAGAGCTTCTGCAGGAGGATATTGTGATTGACTGTATCAAATGCCTTTGATAAGTCTAAAAAAATACCTATAGTGTTTTCCTTTCTGTCTTTAGCTTTGTATATTTCATTAATTAGATGTGTTATTGCCATATATGTTGCATGTTTCTTTCTGAACCCGTACTGGTGAGTGTAAATAATATTGTGCTTATTAAGATGTTCAATTAATCTTTTATAGACCAGCTTTTCAAGTATTTTTGACAAGGTAGGAAGGATGGATATAGGTCTGTAATGGTTGAAGACGGCTGGGTCATCATCTTTATAAATAGGGATGATCTTAGCTATTTTAAGTTCCAGTGGGACGATTCCCTTCTCCAGTGATGTATTAAAAATATGACATAATGGCTTCACAATGGATTCTTGAATGGATATCAGTAATCTGCCTCCAATACCATCATAACCCGGAGAAGAGTCCCCCAGGTTGATCAAGATCTCCCGAACCTCATCCTCTGTAACCGGCAAGAAGTTAAAACTGTCATTGATTGGAGGATTCATAAACTGAAGGGGACTATGGTTACTAAATGGAATCTTTGCAGCCAGTGTTGGACCAACTTCTGAGAAAAAGTTATTAAAGTTATTGGCAATTAATTGCGGGTCAGTGATAATAACCCCATCAACCTTAAATTCATTAGGCAACTGATTACGTTTATTTTTTTTGTTGAGGATAGAGTTAATTGTTCTCCATAAGAGAGTCATGTTATTTTTGTTTTTAGATAATTCCATATTGTAGTAATGCTTTTTAGCTCCTCTGATAATGTGGTTTAATTTATTTCTATAGTTCCTAAATTGAGCAAGATAAAATGGAGTGGGATTGAGAAGATATTTTTTATACAATCTACGTTTAGTATTTAGGGATTTGATAATAGCTGGGGTTATCCATGGTTTGATCAGTTTATGATGAGGCTTGGGAGATGCCTGTACAAGGGGAAAACATAGGTCATAGGCCTGGGAGATACGTTCAGAAAACAAAGTAAAAGACTTTTGTGCATCAACAGAATGGAGGATATCTGTCCATGGATACTCGCCGACCACTAGTCCAAACCTGGTCAAACTAGCTTCATTAAAGCGTCTCTTATATTTAGGATATAGCATAGTTGGAGACTTTTCATGTTCCCTATATAATATGAGAAAGATTGGACAATGATCAGCAATATCCATGCACAGAACTCCTGATTTCATGCTCTTATCCAACACATTAGTGAAGATATTGTCAATCAGAGTGGCAGATGTCTCCGTCACTCTGGTTGGTACTGCAATCATAGGATGAAAGTAGTGGGAATACATTGTGTCAATAAACTCCTTAGTTGAGTTATCATTCTTATGGTTTATAAAATTGATATTTAGGTCACCCATTAAATAGCATTTTTTCCCTTCTTTGGAAATGACATCCAGAACATTTGTTAGATCAGCATTGAATGCAGACAAGCTAAAGCTGGGAGGTCTATAAATACATGCAATAATGGCCTGGTGGGTTTCAACAAACACAGCCTCAGCAGAAAGGGTTAGATGAAAACTAACCAAAATCCATCAAAGCACACGCAAGAGACTAGTATTCAACTCTAGGAAAGGTCTGGGAAAGGGTTAGTTGAAGCCATCTGTGCCAGCAGCTGCTGGATCCCAAGGCTTCACATACTTATGCACACAAGGATATTTCATGTTTAATCACTGTATTTAGTATAATAAATAATCCAAATATATTAAAACAATGTGTTTTCCTTCAATCATGACATGTATGTTAGATGAAGATATAATAAAGATGAATGTGTGAAATATTTGAAAAACGGACTATTCCAATCCAAAGGGGTTCATATGCTTTTTAATACACAAACAAAGGTTTAAGGTTAGACGTCAGAGTCCTAAATGCACTTTAGGCTATCAAAGTGACAAGCTCAACTGTTCTTTAGAACTAAAAATATGTTGGTAGATGTAAATTAAGATCTATTATAAAATCATCCAAGGCAACACCTTAACTGCAAAGGAGTTTGATAGCCACTCCAGTGTTGTATACTAGCACAGGCTGCTTCAATGACAATGTAGCAGCCAGTTTTGAATTGATTGATTGATTGATTGAAAAGTTTATTAACAGATTGCAGAATGGGTACAGTACAGTACAGCTCAATACATACAATTGTTAAGGGGATGCAGACCAGAGAAAGACTTCCGTCTTGTTTACATCAGAGTCCCCCATTTTCAATTCATCAGGGCATATATGACATACACGACATACAGATAGACAGTACTGCTACATCTATACATTTATGACATACCAGATTTGCAAATACAGTACTGTTTGTGATACAAAAAGTGTCCAGAAAAAGAGTGTATATACATTTGACATAGAAACTGTACATTGGAGGAGGTTGGGTAGGTGGGGTGGGGTTGGGGGTGGGGGGCTGTACATTGGGGGTGGGGGGGAGGGGGGGTTGGGTAGGGGGGGGGACACTGTACATTGGAATACTGACAAAGCCATACTTGGTCATTTACTGTACAACTGGGTTAGGACATTTGTAGGGGCCAGTTTCGAATTGCAGTCTCCCGTGCGTTCCACATTGAGTGGCATAATTGCGAACGTGTTTGAGATAATTACTGTAGGTAGACCTGAGCCATTGTCATGCAAAGACAGGTAGCCAGGTGATACCGTGATTCACCTGGCGAGGCACGCGCTAAGTACCGACCACAGCTGTCTTTGCATAACAACAGCCATGTCGTCAGATGTGCTCAAATACCCCTCCCCTCAAAGTTTGGTCTGAACGATGGTCTGTGTGATTGCCATGAAATGCAACAGCATTGCTTGGTGTCTGTGAAATATCTGTCTATGACCTTGTTGTATTTAAAAGCCTAGGCTGTTGTTTTATACATTGTAGATAATAAATAGCGCGATCTCTCTCTCTCTCTCTCTCTCTCTCTCTCTCTCTCTCTCTCTCTCTCTCTCTCTCTCTCTCTCAACTCACCAAAATGGACTATTGTTCAACTGATTTTTTATTTATTTTTATCTACGAAGGGGGGGTGTTTCTATAATACTTATGACAAGCCGCGCGAGTCTCGGAACGTGCAGAGAGAGAGAGAGAGAGACAGAGACAGAGACAGAGAGGACAGAGACAGAGACAGAGACAGAGACAGAGACAGAGAGAGAGAGAGAGAGAGAGAGAGAGAGAGAAGAGAGAGAGAGAGAGAGAGAGAGAGAGAGAGAGAGAGAGAGAGAGAGAGAGACAGAGAGAGACAGAGACAGAGACAGAGAGAGAGAGAGAGAGAGAGAGCAGAGAGAGACAGAGACAGAGAGAGAGAGAGAGAGAAGAGAGAGAGAGAGAGGGGGGGGGGGGGCTATACGGCCGCAGCGGCACCCCCTCCAGTGGATTCCGATCTCAGTCCTGGTCCTGGACAAGCCCAACTGTTAGATCCTGATCAATCTGGCCAGTATCACGTCTTCGTCTGTTTGGCTCTCCATCCAATTCCTCTGCGTTGTGTCATTTTAATGGTCCTGACGTCTCCCGACACTGGCTGATAAGATCCTTATCTCTCCCCGTTAGTACAATCCGCAAACCAGAATAATTCTCCACCTCCGTAAGAATTCGACACTTCGACAACGGGAAATACCAGATTGTATTGTCCTTGAAGAGTCTATTCTAATGATCTTTCTATTCAGTCCGATAGTGGTCAGGCCTGGTCGTCAGCCTAACCCTCCTTGCGTTAGCCGAAGCTAATGATGATGTGGCATTCTTTCCCCCCCCCCCCCTCCTCTCTGTGATGAGAGGAGAGAGTATCTTGGTCTCTTCCCTCCTGTGGGATTCGTTTCTTTGGTCTCCCAGATTTTTTGTCTCCCCTACACCCGGAAACACCGTTCGACTTATAAATCTCCCATCCTCGTCGCCATCTGTAATGGGAAATATAAAGACTAAACGATGAGCCGTTTACAAATCATTCTGAGTCATTAATCAATGATAAGAAGAAAGTTTATTAACAATAAGAAGAAAGGTTATTTCACCGTGGCCACATCTGAAAGGACAGTCTATAGTCAGAGACAATATGTTAACCCACTAGCGTCTGGCCATAGACTGACCCAGAGTGCTGTTTCAGACATATGTTAAATACACAGTTGTCAGTCATAACATAATATCAGATATGATGATGAAGGTAAACAAAAATGGTTCTCAGTCACTGGGAGCAACAACAACTTTGTTATGACTGGTGGGATGTCAGAGTGTTCTTAAAGAGACATACACACATTAACCCAGTCAAGCTGGTCATACTGAGAGTCAAGCTGTATAACATGATATCTCAACACAGATCTATAAGAACATGATAATATATTTCCACGACAAGAGTTACGCCACTGTGAGCAACGCATGCGAGTTCACAGCTACAAGATGTGTCAACTGGCATCTTTCCTGTGTGAACCCAATTCACTGACCAAGAGAAATGTAAGACAAGTTGCCTGTTGTACAAACATTCACACTGTGAGTTTGAGTGGAGTCACAGGTTCTTCTTTAATAACAAACAAG
>NC_140165.1:310274432-310666932 GCF_963971535.1 Notolepis coatsorum | reverse complement strand
TACTGGCTTGAAGTCACCCGATCAAAGTAAAAAGACGGCGGCGGTTGAATAATCTTCAGACGGACAAAAAGCTCAAATCAGAATATAGCGTTTATTGCAAAACAACGCCTATTAGACTAATGTTGGATTCTAAAGCCGCTCCTAGGACAAAGTCGGCTTCAGAATGTTCCAAACTAATCAAAAAGATTATCAACAGATCCTCGAATTATTTCTGTCTAATCTGCAGTTCTCTGCTGGAGACAGGATGCTCGGCTGAATTCGTCTCTCTGTTGCAGGGGTATGGTGTCTCTCGTCCACCGTGTGGTCCATCCGTCTGTGTTCCGTTCTCCTCCTGCCACAGTGCCTTAAAGGAAAACTCCAACATTTTGGGAAATTAGCTTATTTAACATCTTCCCTGGAGTTAGACAAGAAGATACATACCTTTTTTGTCTCTGTGCGTGCATTTAGCTTTGGGAACAGTCGCTCCGTTAGCGTAGCTTAGCTTCATGGAAGTGGGGGAGATCCGGAGCTTCATCACTGGAAGTGGGGGAGATCCGGAGCCTGACGTTCCCTTACACTGTATACAGTCACGAAATACACTCCAAATACAACTCCAAAACGTTCATGTAAACATGTTGTGACCTGTGTATTCACCACGTGGAGAAATAAAAAATAATTGAATTAGGCAATTACGTTTTATAAGCAAATATACTCTGAACTATTTTTTGCCTAACCCAAACGTCATCCCTATGACGCCCACAACTGGCTCATCCAATCACGGTTCTGTGGCTAGTTTGATAACTGGGGAAGTTTGTTTCAGACACTCCTCTTCCCCGTTATTAGAGGAGATTAACTTTATCCTGGTTAAAACAGTACACTTATCAATTCCACCATAGACACATATATATTGTTTGGTAATTTTCAAAGACAAACACATCGCTTCTTTTATTATTGTTTGTACCTTCTATTATACCTGATTGATTGATTGATTGAAAACTTTATTAACAGATTGCAGAATGGGTACAATACAGTACAGCTCAATACACACAATTGTTAAGGGGATGCAGACCAGAGAAAGACTTTCGTCTTGTTTACATCAGGGTCCCCCATTTTCAATTCATCAGGACATATATGACATACATGACATACAGATAGTCAGTACTGCTACATCTATACATTTATGACATACCAGATTTGCAAATACAGTACTGTTTGTGATACAGAAGGAGTCAGGAAAAGGGAGTATATACATTTGACGTAGAAACTGTACATTGGAGGAGGTTGGGTGGGGGGGGGTTGGGTACACTGGGATATTGACAACCATACTGGGTAATCTACATTGGAGGTGGTTGGGGGGGGGGGGCACACTGTATAAACAAGCAAAACTGTACATTGAGGGGGGGGGGAGACACTGTACAAACAAACAAAATTGTACATTGGACTATTGACAAAACCATACTAGGTAAATGACTGTACATTGGCAAAACTGTACATTGAGGGGGGGGGGAGACACTGTACAAACAAACAAAATTGTACATTGGACTATTGACAAAACCATACTAGGTAAATGACTGTACATTGGAGGGGGTTGGGTTAGGATATTTACAGGGGCCAGTTTTGAATTGCAGTCTCCCGTAGGTGTTCCTTGAGAGAGGTTTTGAAAGTGGGTAGTGATCCACATTCCTTTACAGCTTTGGGTAGGGCGTTCCACATACCTGAAAAAGACTTTATCAGATTAATTACAATCATGTGGTTATTGTCATTTCTAATTCAAAACATAATCTACATAGGCTAAACAATTCTTGTATCGTTTGATCATCCTCATTACCTGTTCTTATAATCAGAGAGAACGTTATGTTTATTTATATGTACTTTACATTTTAGACTATAAATATTTAGTATCCTTTTAATCTTCTAAATGAATGCCAAATCATGCCATAGATATTGACTCGTTTGCCTATATGCATAGATAATTTAAGACACTTTTCAGTAATTTAAGGAGTAGGTCTCCTGTATGATTTTCATCCTGCTCCGTCTCAGTATATCTGTTTGAAAAGAGATAAGATCACCCTTCCTCCTTTAAACCGTGGTGCTGTGTGTAGTCATAAAATACCTTAACACTTACAAACACGTTTTTCTGCTGGTCTCAGCTTATTTGAAGGCTAGAGGGGGAAATGTCCCCCGGCCCCGGGCCCCCCTGTCCCTCCCTTATAAAAGAAAGTTCGCCCCTGCAGGAAGCATTATTATTTCCGTATCTTAGCGTGTTTATGTAACTGTATGTCTGTCTGTGTAACTCACTTTCGTTTTGGACTCAACGAGACTGCGCTGTTGTATATTTCACGTTTGAACAACAGACATGGCCAAAACCGCCCATGCCTTTATATTTGAGGCATTGGAAGACTTGAGCGACTTGGACCTGAAACGATTTCGGAACCAACTGATCGATCGCAGAGAGGAACCACGCGTGCGTCGCAGTGCGGTCCAGAACGCTGATAGCCTGGATCTCGCCGATAAACTGGTTCAAGTCTTCACTGAACCCCGTGCCATTCAAGTGACCGTCACGCTACTGACGGCGATCGGCTGCAACAACATTGCAAAGGAACTGGAGTCAAAGTTATCGACAGCAGGTACGTTTTACTATATGAAAATAAATAATAGGTGGTGGCTATTTTTTTTTGCCTCTACTCAAAGTTTATTAAACGAGCAGCAAAGCGCGCTCTTCACTATGAATTGAAAATGGGGGACCCTGATGTAAACAAGACGAAAGTCTTTCTCAGGTCTGCAGCCCCTTAACAATTGTGTGTATTGAGGTGTACTGTATTCATGTGCCCATTCTGCAATCTGTCAAATAAAGTTTGCATTTATTCATTCATTCATTCATTCATTCATTCATTCATTCATTCATTCAGCTATATGAGATAATTATTTAGAATTAGACCTATTTATTTTGCCTTGGAAATTATGTGACCAGGGCCGCAGGCACGATATGAAAAGTACAGGTTCATACATTTTGAATTAGACTCGGGAAATGTGGCTTCGGTCCAATAAGTGTAATAATGAGCCCCAAAATCAATCAAATCTCTCTCTCTCCTCTCCATCATTTAGGTTACTCGCGCTCAATCTTATTAAAGCTTTTTTGTCGATGCACAATGTTTAGATTTGTTTATTTGACAAATAGTACACCATAAACGAGTAAAAAAAAAGGGGAACTTGTTACTGTTTCGGCTCCTCGGCTTTGAAGCAGCGAAATCAATGAGACAGTTCCCCACTTCCCCCCCACAATTTGCCTCATGCATGAGAATAGGCGTAGCCTACCTACATTGACTTGCATGTTATCTCTGGTGCAGTAGGCCTATGTAATTAGGCGCCGGTTACACCTTTCGTTTCATTGTCAGATGAGTTTCGCCGCAACGTGGCAGCCTCGAGTCACACTTTCGTTTTTGTCACCTGGTAGCCCGTGGGGCTTCTTCAGCCCTCTTCAGAATCATAAGTGTCAGTGGCGGCCGCTGGCGCTGGTGCCTTGTAGGTCGCAGTTCTCGTTAATAGGTCGAGTTGAAAATGTAATGCTCTGAGATGCTCTGGAGCAATCTCTCTCCGTCTCTCGGATCAATCAAATCAAATAATTAACACATGTATGTTGTCATTTTAAACAACTCACCATTCATTCATTATGCATCAGCAGCAGCTAAATTAATGTTATAGTTCACAACACAGCAGCGCGTTTTGAATCGCTAGCCTATTAATTATCGTCTCAGCAAGCACAGTCAATACTTTTTTCCGTAGCCGCATTTCGCGGAGACAGCTGTGTATAGCGAGAGAGAGAGAGCGAGAGAGCGAGAGAGAGAGAGAGAGAGAGAGACTCACTGTTTAGTTGAAACGTCCAGGGCAGGAGAGCTTGATAAACGTGTATAATCCACTGTTGATGTATATCCACTGTCCACTGTCTCCAGACTGCATCCGCCATATAGCTTGTTAGCCAAGTGTTAGCTTGTTAGGCTGTTAGCACAACACAAGTACATTTCTTTGTCCATTTTTCCGCGTCGAACAGACTGCAAACTACCTGGCGTTCTATCGCCATGCTCTAAGACAAACTCTAACCTTAACCAACTTTGAAAGAGTGCCTAAGCTTAACCATCTAAAGAACTTGCAGTCACGGCACGCTCTGCTGCCTGCATTTCACAACAACACAACAACAACACAACTATCTCTCACCAACGGACCGGAATAAGCTAGAATTGGAACATTAGAAATTGGATTCGGCCAATCAGAGATCGTCTCTGTGAAATTCTGCTACGGAAAAAAATACTGGCGTCGGCCAATCAGAGAGCGTCTCCGCGAAATGTGGCTACAGAAATTCTTGACGCTACTGGCTAGACCGCTTCAAATCGCGCCCGGATTCCAACATAATAGTCATATTTCAACGCACAACGCGTTACGCACTGATTGGCTTCGACGGATACAGCGATCAAACCGTGACGCGCACTCAGAGCGCTATTGCGTCTAGCCCGGGCCGAAAAAAAAAAGGAAAAAAAAAATGATATCACTTCCTGTTCAAGAAAACGAGTATTTTTTTATTTTATATAATAACGTTATATTGTGCATTGGAAACACAAACATACTTAAAATGAGTAAATGTTATTAATTTTAAACATGTTTATATTATTTATAGGGCTATAAAACTAAAAACTAAAAAGTTTTATTTTCTTCTTCTCTCTGATTTAACAGCAGTCAGCAGGTGGGTCGGCGCCCTTGCGCCCCTAGTGGCAGAGCCGCCACTGATAAGTGTCAAATGTAAGTGTCAAATTTCCCACGGGATAATAAAAGTATTTCTAATAAAAGTATTTCTATAAAATTGGACTCTTTAGAAGAACGCGCCCACTTAATTCAGAATTGGGCTAAAGTAAGCTTAGTTTACTACTACAGCATGCAAATTAACTAACCTACACAGATATTATTTAACATTGACGTCATCATCATACCCTTGAATGGGCTTACGGTAACTGATTCTGTATAAAATGTACAAGGTATACAATTCTAAAATTAGACGTTTCAGGAAGTCAATAAGCAGAATGAGCTATAAAATGTTTTAAACATTAGTTAAAACAGTCACAAGTTGACACAGTGATTGGAAATCATACACTTAAATTCAGTAAATGTTGGAAGAACTTTAGAGTGTTACCAGCGAGTCGCTAGAACAAGTCAAACAAGTTCCAAGATTCCGAACTAACAACATTTTTTCCCCCCTCTTTTTCCCCGGATCTTTTTTGAGGGCACTCCATCCACCTTCCCCCGCTCTTCGGGGGACAACTTTATTATTTATTATACGTTTTAACTATTTACAGTACAAAATTAAATAAAAACTGTAGTAAAATAAGAAAAATATTAAAAAATATATATTTCAAGTCTTGGTGGGCATGGTGGCCATGGTGGCCAGGTGGCATGGAAATAGTTGTCTGGGGTGTTGAGGGTGCAATGGGAGCATACATCTGTGCTTGCAAATCCCATTTGAAACATCCTGTGCTGTCTGTGTGATATGTACTCTGTGTAACACCTTATTGGATTAATTGAAGGTTAGTGTTGTTAGTCATTGTGAATGTGTTGGTGCAAATTTAGTCAAATCTTGATAAGTGATTGGGCTGTTGTCTGTGAAGATGTGGTGAAGATGAGTAATGCCTTTTTGTTTCCAAGCTGGGAAGTATATGGGTGATTTGCCGAGTTGAAAGTCAGGGTTGTGCCAGATTGGTGTGTATTTACAGGGGGTTAGTGTGTTACCAGTGATTTTGTTGGCTTTCCACCAGGCTGTCAGAGTTGTGGAAATTACTGTATTCCTAAAACAAGAGTGATGTTTTATGCTTGTGCTAAAGAAGAAAGAATGGAAGATCTTGTGGTGAGATTTCCATGCACACGTCCTTCTCAATGTCTTCCCAGGGGTTGTATTGTTGGGTAGGGTGAATCCATTTGTAGATGTATATTAATTGGTTGGCCAGATAATAGTTGAGAAAGTTAGGTGCTTCAAGTCCTCCTTGGTTTTTGTTTTTTTGAAAGGTGGTTAACTTAATTCTTGCTTTTTTATTCTTCCAGTAAAACTTAGTAATGGTGGAGTCCAGGGAGTTGAACCAATTGATAGTAGGCTGGGTTGGGAACTAACAACATTGAGAGGAGGCTTTACTGTACCAATGAGTAATGTAATGCGAGTAATGTATGTGACACAATTGACTAGCTGGTGTATATGATGTGATTACCGTAATTCCTCTAATAGTAACCCCGGCTTGTATTTGTTTCAACTGTAGCGGGTACCAGGCTTGTATTAGGAGGAGGCCTGTATAAGAGGGAGGCCTATATTTCAAATTTTCAAACGGATCATAATGAATAAATCAACATTTTGTGTCAGTTTGAACCCAGTAAAATGTACTGGGTTCATTTATTGAAACCAAGTACTGTATGAAATGGTAAACAGTGCAATTACAGGTGGTCACTGGTCATTTCAACGTTTTCAAAGTGAAATCAAGTAACTAGCTCAATATGCAGCTCAGTATATTAGTAACCCGGCTTGTATTAGGAGGCCGGCTTATAATTGCTTAGCTCAAGAGCGCACCCGGCCATTAATAGAGACCCGGCTTGTATTTGAGACCCGGTTACTATTAGAGGAATTACGGTAATTAACCAATGATTCCAACTTGAAGATGTGTCTCTGTGTGTCTGGATATGACCTTGTCCCTTCACACATTATTCATGTCATTATGTCCTGAAGAAGGCTGCTGCTGAAACACGTCAACACGTGCCAAATAAAAAGATATATGTATCCTACACTCCTCTTGGTGACATGCTGCTTCAGAAGCCTGTTAGCTGAGACGGTATCGTTCCACAGTAACCCTCTCCTATGGTTTCACAGGTGTCCCGTCACCTGACCAGCAGGCCACGCCCACATCCTCCGGACTCATCCACTGTTCTGATGGGTTCGTGCAAGAGACACAAAAGAGCATGAAAGTAAACATGTACTTCCTTGCCACTTCTAATAAAACATTTTCTTTTTACAATTCAGATAGGCTTGTGAAAAATCTCTACAAAACTATCCTTTTATAAGGGAAAATGGAAATGTTATTGTTATTCGTTTTATTTCCGTGTAGCTCTTGATATTTCAAATGTGAGATATCTCATTTTAGAGTGAGACTTTATTATTCATAATTTTTTATTTTGCTCCGACAGGTATACCCCATGATTGATCCGTCCAAAAGGAAGCGGCTGGCCCTTTTGATCACTAATATAGAGTTTGAAAATCCCTGCATGAACAGGGGAGGAGCTGTCAAAGATGAGGAGAACATGGAGAATCTTTTCAAACTATTGGGATACAGTGTGAAGAAATACAGGAACCTCTCTGCACAGGTAGGTTCAATGGTGTAACGTTAGTAATACTGTAGGTTCAGTGGTGTAACGTTAGTAATACTGTAGGTTCAGTGGTGTAACGTTAGTAATACTGTAGGTTCAGTGGTGTAACGTTAGTAATACTATAGGTTCAGTGGTGTAACGTTAGTAATACTGTAGGTTCAGTGGTGTAACGTTAGTAATACTATAGGTTCAGTGGTGTAACGTTAGTAATACTGTAGGTTCAGTGGTGTAACGTTAGTAATACTGTAGGTTCAGTGGTGTAACGTTAGTAATACTATAGGTTCAGTGGTGTAACGTTAGTAATACTGTAGGTTCAGTGGTGTAACGTTAGTAATACTATAGGTTCAGTGGTGTAACGTTAGTAATACTGTAGGTTCAGTGGTGTAACGTTAGTAATACTGTAGGTTCAGTGGTGTAACGTTAGTAATACTATAGGTTCAGTGGTGTAACGTTAGTAATACTATAGGTTCAGTGGTGTAACGTTAGTAATACTATAGGTTCAGTGGTGTAACGTTAGTAATACTATAGGTTCAGTGGTGTAACGTTAGTAATACTATAGGTTCAGTGGTGTAACGTTAGTAATACTGTAGGTTCAGTGGTGTAACGTTAGTAATACTATAGGTTCAGTGGTGTAACGTTAGTAATACTATAGGTTCAGTGGTGTAACGTTAGTAATACTGTAGGTTCAGTGGTGTAACGTTAGTAATACTGTAGGTTCAGTGGTGTAACGTTAGTAATACTGTAGGTTCAGTGGTGTAACGTTAGTAATACTGTAGGTTCAGTGGTGTAACGTTAGTAATACTATAGGTTCAGTGGTGTAACGTTAGTAATACTATAGGTTCAGTGGTGTAACGTTAGTAATACTGTAGGTTCAGTGGTGTAACGTTAGTAATACTATAGGTTCAGTGGTGTAACGTTAGTAATACTATAGGTTCAGTGGTGTAACGTTAGTAATACTATAGGTTCAGTGGTGTAACGTTAGTAATACTGTAGGTTCAGTGGTGTAACGTTAGTAATACTGTAGGTTCAGTGGTGTAACGTTAGTAATACTGTAGGTTCAGTGGTGTAACGTTAGTAATACTATAGGTTCAGTGGTGTAACGTTAGTAATACTATAGGTTCAGTGGTGTAACGTTAGTAATACTGTAGGTTCAGTGGTGTAACGTTAGTAATACTGTAGGTTCAGTGGTGTAACGTTAGTAATACTGTAGGTTCAGTGGTGTAACGTTAGTAATACTGTAGGTTCAGTGGTGTAACGTTAGTAATACTGTAGGTTCAGTGGTGTAACGTTAGTAATACTGTAGGTTCAGTGGTGTAACGTTAGTAATACGTTCAGTGGTGTAACTTTAGTAATACTGTAGGTTCAGTGGTGTAACGTTAGTAATACTGTAGGTTCAGTGGTGTAACGTTAGTAATACTGTAGGTTCAGTGGTGTAACGATAGTAATACTGTAGGTTCAGTGATGTAACTAGTAATATTGTAGGTGCGGAGGTGTATTAATACTGTAGGTTCAGTGATGTAACTAGTAATATTGTAGGTGCGGAGGTGTAGTAATACTGTAGGTTCAGTGATGTAATATTGTAGGTGAGGAGGTGTAGTAATACCGATCCTCCAATCACAACTGTTGCTTTCCTTGCTTGTCCGGGAGAAGCAACAGTTGTGATTGGAGGATCAAGAAAAAAGGGGGTGAGATTTGAGATAATGTCAATTGAATGAAGAAACTATTCGACTTGTTTGCTCTTGCAGGCTATTGACGAGGCGGTGAAGGCGTTCTCTAAAGATCCGCGTCTCTCCCAGACAGACAGTGTCTTTGTGGTCCTCATGTCTCATGGGAAGTTGGGAAAGGTCTGTGGTGTCGGCTGGAAGGAAAGCGACCCTCCAGGATCCCGCGATGAATTCCCGATTGACGACATCTTCAAACACCTGAACACGCAGAACTGTCCTGCTCTGAAGGACAAACCCAAGGTCATCATAATCCAGGCCTGCAGGGGAGGTGATCATTTCACCGTCTTTCAGATGGCTTAATTTTCCATGAGGAATTACATTTGCATAGTGGTGCAAGCACATACAATAGGGAGGTGTAGTGGTTACGTCATTGCCGTTTTTCGTGTTCCACCCTCTGTCCAACCCAATGCATTTCCCCATTGCCCATTTCTAAATCGTCTCGTTTAAAACAAATAAAGCATTCACATTGGCATGGTGTACCCTTCTGTGCTTATTCATCCACAATCTATAGCTCAACATGAAAATATTCGCAATTAATAATAAAAAAAAATAGACAAATTTTATTTCAACCAAAAATGCTTAAACAATAATGTTAGTGATAGAAGGGAACTCATTTTGTGCAAAAGTGGAACGTTTTTCAAATTCCATGCGGCAGAATTGTTACAATAGCCGATAATCTATTTTCCCAATGATAAATCCCTATACGGGTGGAACAACCAGTGGCGTCAGACTACACCTCCCTATAAGCACATAGAATAAGCACATGACCTCAACAGATAAATATGGTGCGTGAACATGCACACACCGTCCGGGAGGGAGCCAGAGAGTTGAGCAATGTAATGGCGGCAGCCGCAGGCAGTAACATGCACGGTATATGTAAGATTGCTACGGTAGTTGTTGTGAATGTGAAGAATGTCTGCGGTGTTCCACGCTTGTTGGTTTGTTTTCTTTCCGTCTTTCTTTCTTGCTCTTTTCCCCCCAGAAATGCTGTGGAGTGATTGCTGTTTCTCTCCCATTTTCATTTCAAACCTCTATTTCAACTCATAGGGAGCTGAGGTTAAATACAATAACCCCGGCCAAATGGCAAGGAGTATGCATTTAATGTTTTATCCGGCATCTAAATTACATTTCCAAACTACACAGTCCACACTAAAACTCGGCCAAATTTATATGGCACTTTTTATTGTCGGCTTTGAACGAGTGGAGTAGAGATGTGCCGATCGCATTTCTCTGCTCCCAATCCGATCCCGATCATGTGATATTGAGTATCCGATACTGATTTTTTTTCCCGATCCAATCTTTCGGCAATGCATTAAGAAAAAAGAAAAGAAAAAAAAATACAACATGGATATGACTTTTTTTAACAGTATATCCATTATATCCAACATGGATATTATTAGAGCTTATTTTTTTTCACTTATTGCAGCATTGGATCAAAATTCAAAACAAAATAAAAATAAAGCTTATCAGTGGTGCACCACAAAATAACCATGTAAACTAAAAAACAAATGACATGCAGAATAGTGCAATAACAAAAGGTAGTGCAGTGACAGAGGTAGCTTGACTAGCTTCACAAGTTCAGTTACATTCAGTCATAAATAATCAATTAAAATTAGTGCTGTCAAACGATTAAAATATTTAACTCGATTAATCGCATGATTGTCCATAGTTAACTCGTGATTAATCGCAAATTAATCGCATTTTTATTTTAATTTTTTTTACCTTAAACAGATCTTTTTCAAGTTCCAAGTTTTAATACTCTTATCAACATGCGAGTCAACAAATGCTTGCTTTGTGCAGCCATTTAACACAAAAGGATGACCCTCATGCATTGCAAATTTGCATCAAATTCAAAACAGAGTGATGCAAAAAATAACTTAAAAGAAAATAATAATTTAAAACAATGAATAAAGTGTGCATGAAATAATAGGGGAAAGAAAACGTTAGGAACTTGTTACATTCACACACACAAGGGCTGATTAATCACACACCCCCCTCTCTCCCTCACACTCTCCCAGCTCTTTTGCCCCTTCCTCATCTCTCTCACCCCCCTCTCTCTCTATATCTCACACACACACACACACACACACACACACACACACACACACACACACACACACACACACACACACACACACACACACACACACACTTCAGAAACAAACATAGTATCAATGAGAGCATCAATAATACACCTGAGTGAAGTTTAGTAAAAAAATTTTCTTTTTTTTTTTTTTTTTTTTTTAGTTAATCTTGAGTTAAAAAAATTAGTGGCATTAATAGAATCGGGAGTTAACGCAATATTAACGCGATATATTTGACAGCCTTAATTAAAATATAAAATTGGCTTAGTGCAGAATAATTCTAGACTATGAACTAGTCTAGTAAAAAAAAGAAAAAAAAAATCCTGATTCCCCCCCCCCCCCCCCCGATTCCGATCTTCTGACAATCACGTGATCGGATCGGGACATCCCTAGAGTGGAGTTATACACAGTATATTTAAGGAACTCTTTTCATGTTGTTTCAGGGAACAAAGGAGTTGCTTTGGTTAGCGATGGGCTTCCGGACGATAAGGCACCTGCTATGAACAGTACTGACGACCCATCCCAGCCGGCTACTGATGAAGGGGGGTTTGTGGAGGATGCTCTTCACAAGGCGCACATAGAGAAAGACTTCATCTGCCTTCTGTCCAGCACCCCTGGTCAGTGTGTCCATGATTAAAAAAACTGATTATTTGATCATAATAATATATAAAATATACTTATTTTAATCTTCTTGATAAACAAACCTTTTAGATCAAATATATTTCATACACAAAGAGACTGAGAGATGACCAAGCATTTGTCTTTATATGTTGTCCAATCTTTCTTTCACTTGCAGATAATGTGTCATACAGACACCCAGAGAATGGCTCTCTTCTCATTCAGTTCATCGATACGACATTCAAAGAGCACTCTCATGACCTGCATATCGAGGATCTGTTCACGACGGCAAGTGTTGCAAATGGAAACTATTTTCTGAGTATATTATGCAAGGAAAGCTTTGGCTGCTAGCTCATTTAATTTCAAACCTTTATTTAAACTCGAAAGGCAACTGAGGTTTCCCTCGTTTACATTTAGAGTGTACATAGAGAAATAAGGAAGAAAAGGCATATCAAATCACACAGAATATAAAATCACAACAATAAGACATAAGCAAGGATAACAATCAATTAAAACACGTACAACTTGATTGACAAAGGTTGGAGATCAATGTTTTAAACTCTGCAACAGAGGGGAGAATCTCAAGCTTTAAGGACCGTTGGAGTTCATTCCATGAGCTAGAGAGGCATCATAGCAAAATGTAGATTTACCCTGTTCAGAGCAAACTCAGGGGACCTTAACCACTAGAACGGGTTCTATAGGTTCCAAAATAAAATTCCAATAATGATGTAGTACAAGGAGGTAGCTTACCAATAATAATGTAGTATAAGGAGGTAGCTTACCAATAATGATGTAGTGTAAGGAGGTAGCTTACCAATAATGATGTAGTATAAGGAGGTAGCTTACCAATAATGATGTAGTACAAGGAGGTAGCTTACCAATAATGATGTAGTATAAGGAGGTAGCTTACCAATAATGATGTAGTATAAGGAGGTAGCTTACCAATAATGATGTAGTATAAGGAGGTAGCTTACCAATAATGATGTAGTATAAGGAGGTACCTTACCAATAATGATGTAGTATAAGGAGGTAGCTTACCAATAATGATGTAGTGTAAGGAGGTAGCTTACCAATAATGATGTAGTATAAGGAGGTAGCTTACCAATAATGATGTAGTATAAGGAGGTAGCTTACCAATAATGATGTAGTATAAGGAGGTAGCTTACCAATAATGATGTAGTGTAAGGAGGTAGCTTACCAATAATGATGTAGTATAAGGAGGTAGCTTACCAATAATGATGTAGTGTAAGGAGGTAGCTTACCAATAATGATGTAGTGTAAGGAGGTAGCTTACCAATAATGATGTAGTATAAGGAGGTAGCTTACCAATAATGATGTAGTATAAGGAGGTAGCTTACCAATAATGATGTAGTATAAGGAGGTAGCTTACCAATAATGATGTAGTATAAGGAGGTAGCTTACCAATAATGATGTAGTATAAGGAGGTAGCTTACCAATAATGATGTAGTATAAGGAGGTAGCTTACCAATAATAATGTAGTATAAGGAGGTAGCTTACCAATAATGATGTAGTATAAGGAGGTAGCTTACCAATAATGATGTAGTACAAGGAGGTAGCTTACCAATAAGGGCCTTAAAAATGAACAAATACCAGTTGTGCCTCTCCATCAGCAAGGACCAACCAAGCTTCTCATAAAGCAGCTGACAAAGCATGATCATACAAAGACATCAATAATACAATAAATAACACTGTATTACCTACTCTCTTACTCACAGCCAAACTAATCTTCATATCCTGTTTTAAACCACACAGGTCATGAACTGCTTTGAAGAGTTTGGCAAAGTGAGACAGATGCCCACCAAAGACAGATGCAGTCTTACGAAGCACTTCTACCTTTTACCAGGCCACTGAGAGGTCATCCAGGCCACTGAGAGGTCAGCCAGCATTGATTTGTTAAATGCACATTCTATTGATTGATTGATTGATTGATTGATTGATTGAAAAGTTTATTAACAGATTGCAGTACAGTACAGCTCAATACAATACATACAATTGTTAAGGGGATGCAGACCAGAGAAAGACTTTCGTCTTGTTTACATCAGGGTCCCCCATTTTCAATAGAATTCAATTCTATTCCATGTTCTTGTTTTATAGTACCTCAACTTAAATCAATGGGTGAATTATTTTTATAAACATACTTATAATGCGTTATAATCTGCTTTTTTAATTACTTATTAGGTCAAGTATAATACTTCATAATTACTGGTCACTCATGGACATTTTCTTTTGCACTATTGCAGTGGATTGTAATTCCCATAATTGTAGTACATTATAACCCTTTTACAATGCAATACAATCACTTTATAGTCACTATAAGTATTTATTGTAGAAGTATTTTTATAATGTTTATGATTATTGTTATAAATCATCATGAATATCAAGTGTGCTTATGACTATAATTATACAGTGTTATGAGCAGATTAAATGTTCTATATGCTTTGTAAAAGACCGAAATAAAATCATTCATTCATGAGCAGATTATAATACATTATAATAAGTACGTTAATTGTAATGCATTCTAGACATGTTACTCATTCTTTCTCTCTCTCTTCATTCTCTAAACCCATGTGTTTTTAATTGATATCAATGATATGCAATCTGCCTGTGACTGAAACCTGTTCCTTTCTGCAGATGACTCTGCCCTCCTGTTCTCTCACAGGGACAAGGGTGAAGGTGGAAGGACGTTGAGCAGTGAGCTACACAGTCCCAGTATATGGCTCTTAGATAACAAACTATCACTTCATCTGGGTAAAACAGAGTCCATTTTATTTGCATCTAATTCTAATCTAAAAAAGGCCCCCGGTTTTTAAATAATAATAATAATAATAATAATAATAATAATAATAATAATAATAATAATAATAATAATAATAATAATAATAATAATAATAGTACATCAGATTTATATAGCGCGCTCCAAATGCTCAAAGACGCTTATATGGTTTGGTCGCCAAATTACTATTCGTAACACGTTTTTTTTGCTAGACTTTCCTCTTTCATAGACAGAAGGGCCTTGGTAACTTTGGCAAATTCGCTGATTCAATGTAATTTTGATTATGCCTGCTCCTCCTGGTTCACAGCCATCACCATGAAACTTAAAAACAGGTGACAGACTTCCCAAAACACACTAGTAAGGGTGATCCTGAGCCTACACCCCAGAACCCACCTCCTCCCCTCTCACTGAGCCTACACCCCAGAACCCACCTCCTCCCCTCTCACTGAGCCTACACCCCAGAACCCACCTCCTCCCCTCTCACTGAGCCTACACCCCAGAACCCACCTCCTCCCCTCTCACTGAGCCTACACCCCACAACCCACCTCCTCCCCTCTCACTGAGCCTACACCCCAGAACCCACCTCCTCCCCTCTCACTGAGCCTACACCCCAGAACCCACCTCCTCCCCTCTCACTGAGCCTACACCCCAGAACCCACCTCCTCCCCTCTCACTGAGCCTACACCCCAGAACCCACCTCCTCCCCTCTCACTGAGCCTACACCCCAGAACCCACCTCCTCCCCTCTCACTGAGCCTACACCCCAGAACCCACCTCCTCCCCTCTCACTGAGCCTACACCCCAGAACCCACCTCCTCCCCTCTCACTGAGCCTACACCCCAGAACCCACCTCCTCCCCTCTCACTGAGCCTACACCCCAGAACCCACCTCCTCCCCTCTCACTGAGCCTACACCCCAGAACCCACCTCCTCCCCTCTCACTGAGCCTACACCCCAGAACCCACCTCCTCCCCTCTCACTGAGCCTACACCCCAGAACCCACCTCCTCCCCTCTCACTGAGCCTACACCCCAGAACCCACCTCCTCCCCTCTCACTTCCTCAGCCTCAGGTGGCCCAGACTGGAGGAGAGGGTCTCTCAAATGTAACTTTTATATTGTATCTTGTTTTATGTTCCCCGCGCACACACACGCCCACATATGCACACGTACGTTCACTTCCCTCGTCTTATCTTAAAGGACCGCAATGGAAACGAGCTCTAGGGCTTTATTGTGTTTTTTTTATCCTTTTGATCAATATTCTTTGTATTGTATTGCACACTCCTTGTTTTATTGCGTCAATAGAGACATCAATCAAATTGTGACGGCAATATGAACACAAATCACTGGCTTATGATGGAGCCATAGTCAAATAACTTTCAGCATTAAGATACATAACCGTTGTAGTTTTCCCACACAGTAACAATTAGTTAAAGATACAGTTCATACATTGTGTTACAGATCGCTACAGCGCTTTGATAACTGTTAAATAAAAAACAAACGTTAATTTTCTTAATAGATAATAGGCAAGAGCCTTTGAGCCCCGACAGCCTCAGAATGAATATCTGACGACAACATGATGACATCACACTGCTTCTGATTCCATAGCTTCATAAGGGGGCGTGGCAGCCACTGATTCCATAGCTTCATAAAGGGGCGTGGCCACCACTGATTTCATAGCTTCATAAGGGGGCGTGGCCACCACTGATTCCATAGCTTCATAAGGGGGCGTGGCCACCGCTGCAGCAATGTGGCTGATCTAATTTCTATGTATTAAGCCTTCATGTGGGAATCATGTCTAATGGATGGGAGAAGGTTTATGTTTTTTTATGTAATGGTTTCTGGTGTATAATCTTTAAAAAAAAAATATATATAGTTGGACAGTGGTTTTTATTCGATTTTTTATTAATATATATATTAAGGCATACCTGGCTAATTGTGCAATGATAAATTAAGTCAGACCTGCAAAAATCGTACTAAAAAGGAACACCACAAAATGATTTGTCTCGCTGAGTCTTATATAGACCGCCGTGGTGATTTAATACACATATTACCTTGAGTGTTCTTTTGTTTTCATACAATCATTTTTATACGATGTCTGATTTCATACTGTGAATAAAAAACTGACATAATAAAGTGCTGGATCACAACTAACTGTTGTTTTATCATGGTGTTCTGTACTCTCACAAAGTGATTTCATACCTGGTTGCACTGTGTGCTAATGACTTCACATGCACGTGCACTCCCGCGCATGTGCATAAATGTTCCCTCCCGTGCGCACAGAATAAAGACAATGCCTAATAGAATAGAATAGAATAGAAATACTTTTATTCCGTGGGAAATTTGACACTGCAAATCGCTCAACATTTAAACATTTAGACAGAACAGGTCACGAATAAGAATAACAAAACAAATCAAATTGTTTAAGATAAGAGTAGAATAAAAATGGAATAAAATATACAGTAAATAAATACAGTAAAAATATACTGAGGTCTACAGTAGGTGTAATATTGCACAGTGCTGTTTCAAAAGTAAGAGTCCAGGAAGATGGTAACTGTCACTCTGTGCTCAGTGATGCATTATATTGCCTCTAGGAATGGAATGTAACACATTTCATTCACAAGTTTTGTGACCTGATGACCTGATGACCTGAGCTATTGTTATGCAAAGTAGCCAGGTGGGTATTTGGCGAATTGGCGCATCAGTCGAGTGCAGCACATTCTTGTGTGCACGCGTGTGCATGTGCGTGCTCCTGCATGCTCCTGTGCTCACAGACCTGGTGGAACAGCGTGCAACCCCGTCCCATGACCAACGCACCACTGCTCACAACTAACTGTTGTTCTATCCCTCTGTTCTCTACTCTCAAACTAACTGTTGTTCTATTCCTGTGTTCTCTACTCTCACAACTAACTGTTCTATCCCTCTGTTCTCTACTCTCAGAACTAACTGTTGTTCTATTCCTGTGTTCTCTACTCTCACAACTAACTGTTCTATCCATGTGTTCTCTACTCTCAGAACTAACTGTTGTTCTATTCCTGTGTTCTCTACTCTGTCACAACTAACTGTTCTATCCATGTGTTCTCTACTCTCACAACTAACTGTTGTTCTATCCCTCTGTTCTCTACTCTCAAACTAACTGCTGTTCTATTCCTGTGTTCTCACTCTCACAACTAACTGTTCTATCCATGTGTTCTCTATACTCTCAGAACTAACTGTTGTTCTATTCCTGTGTTCTCTACTGTCACAACTAACTGTTCTATCCATGTGTTCTCTACTCTCAGAACTAACTGTTGTTCTATCCCTCTGTTCTCTACTCTCCGACTTAACTGTTCTATTCCTGTGTTCTCTACTCTCAGAACCAACTGTTGTTCTAACCATGTGTTCTCTACTGTCCGAACTAACTGTTCTATCCATGTGTTCTCTACTCTCACAACTAACTGTTCTATCTGTGTTCTCTACTCTCAGAACTAACTGTTCTATCCATCTGTTCTCTACTCAGAACTAACTGTTCTATCTCTGTGTTCTCTACTCTCACAACTAACTGTTCTATCCATGTACAGTTTCTTCCCCCTCAAATGTATTTACTCTCTTTTTAGACCCTTTTTGTATCACAAACAGTACTGTATTTGTAGATCTGGTATGTCATAAATGTATAGATGTAGCAGTACTGTCTATCTGTATGTCATGTATGTCATATATGTTATGATGAATTGAAAATGGGGGACCCTGTACAGTACAGCTCAACAATACACAGACCAGAGAAAGACTTTCGTCTTGTTTACATCAGGGTCCCCCATTTTCAATTCATCATAACATATATGACATACACGACATACAGATAGACAGTACTGCTACATCTATACATTTATGACATACCAGATTTGCAAATACAGTACTGTTTGTGCTACAAAAAGTTTTCAATCAATCAATCAATCAATCAATCCGGGCCTGTGACGTCACTGTACCCATTCTGCAATCTGTTAATAAAGTTTTCAATCAATCAATCAATCAATCAATCAATCCAGGCCTGTGACGTCACTGTACCAATTCTGCAATCTGTTAATAAAGTTTTCAATCAATCAATCAATCAATCCGGGCCTGTGACGTCACTGTACCCATTCTGCAATCTGTTAATAAAGTTTTCAATCAATCAATCAATCAATCAATCAAACAATCAATCAATCGGTCACTGTACCCATTCTACAATCTGTTAATAAAGTTTTCAATCAATCAATCAGGGCCAGTGGCGGTCACATGTACCCATTCTGCAATCTGTTAATAAAGTTTTCAATCAATCAATCAATCAATCAATCCCGCAGTGCAACGTGACCCAAATCAGCCAATGCCCGCAGTGCAACACTCCAATTCAGCCATTGGGTGGGACGGTCACGTGACCCAAATCAGCCAATGGAAGCGAGTGTCCTCAGCCCGCCGTATCCTCAGCCCGCTGGAGACGTGGTTCTGCAGGTGGATAGTATTGAACATGGTTGGCACATTCTGCAGTTGCATATCACCGCCGCTAGGTGTCAGTAAATTATCACATTTAACTCTTGTATTGTGCATTGTGTCAGTATTGACAACTTGATTTTACCAGTAAGCCTACATGACGTTTTGAATTTAAGCACTTAACCATTTCACTACCACACTACAAAGGGTTAACCAGCACCATAGCAGTCACACAATACATGTGTTTTTTTTTTTTTAATATTTTGCAGAATGTTCATCATTTTACAATAACTTAAAATGACTTTCTCAAATCGTATTATTACACACAGACACGTGTATATACATATATTTATTTTATTATATATATTTTGCAGAGATTGAAATTGTACACCGATTTTAAAAAGGTCACAGGGAAATGCGAGATGTTTTGCCGTGGGATCCCAGGGGACCTGTATAGGCCGGCTGCCCACGTGGCATGATGTGTTTGCATTCTCTCATAATACACTTCCCCCCACCCTCTCACATGTGAGGGCCAAGCTAGCACCCACTAGGGGCCAGCCGCTAGCGCCATGTGTTTGCCCCTCTCTCCAGAGCCACCTTGCCGCCCAGTGTACCATCTCCAGGAACTGCACGCTCCCCCCGGCCAGCGGCTGGGTGTCCGGCTGCCCGCGCACACACACGCACACACACACACACACACACACACACACACACCTACACACACACACACACACACACACACACCTACACACACACACACACACACACACACACACACACCTACACACACACACACACACACACACACACACACACACACACACGCACGCACGCACGCACACACACACACACACACACACACACACACACACACACACACCTACACACACACACACCTACACACCTACACACACACCTACACACCTACACACACACACACACACACACACACACACACACCTACACACACACACACACACACACACACACACACACACACACACACCTACACACACACACACACACACACACACACACACCTACACACACACACACACACACACACACACACACACACACACACACACACACAGTGTTTAAGTAATTGGCTACATCCAGCTTGTCTGTGATGAGCGTGTTGTCCGTCTTTATGTTTATGTTTGAGAATCTTGTTTTAAGTTTTTTACTGCAGCCTAGTTGATTATTGAGTAATTTCCAAAGTTCACGTGGTTTGTTTTTGTTTTCCTCAGTTTTGTCATTGATGAAATTTCTTTTTGCAGTTTTGATCATGGAGTTTACGTCATTTCTTAGTCTGTTTCTTTCTAGTTTGAGTTCAGTCACGTGGGCTTGGAGTTCACTGCTCGTGCTTTTGGTAAGCTTTGACTGACTTTTACGAAACGAAGAGCATTTTTTGTCTCTGGCTTTCATAGCGGTCAGTATTTCAGTGTGCATCCACGGCCCAGCGCGATTCTTTACCCTGGTGGTTCTTAGTATTGTTGAAAATTTGGTTTTGAAGCCAAGCCATGTTTCTTCAAGCAGTGTACCATTGAACTCATCTGACCAGTCCAGGCTCTCCAGTTCAAGGTTAAAGGCCTCGCTAGAGTAGGTTTTGAGATCTCTAGATGTGACTGTTTTGTGACAGCCAGCCTTTTGCTTTAGCTTTTTGCGGGTACAGAATATCATATAATGATCACTTAACCTGCATGCTATAACCCCTTTATTGAATGAATGACTTTTATTTATATAGCACCCTTCACAGCACGAATGCACAGGGTGCTTTACACTACAGCTTAATATAAAAACACAATAAAACAAAATCAGAAATAAATGACAACAACAACAAACAGTAGTTAAAAAAAGACAGTGAAACCAGATAGAAAAAGTAGAATAAAAGAATTTGGATAAAATCATGAGTCACTAATTAAAACAAAACTATAGGAACAGTGAGGACAAGAAAAAGAAAATGTGCCTATGTATGACCAAAGGCCTGTCTGAACAAATGTGTTTTTAGTTGTTTTTTAAAAGAGTTTTCAGAGGGGGCAGTTCGCAGGTCCAGGGGGAGAGCGTTCCAGAGCCTTGGTGCTGTCACCTCGAAGGCTCGATCACCCCTTGTTTTCAGCCTGGACCTGGGGACCACCAGGAGGTGCTGATCGGCAGATCTGAGTGAGCGGGTGTTGGTGTAGGGATGGATGAGTTCAGTTATGTAGATAGGGGCCTGACCGTGGAGTGCTCTGAAAGTGAAAGTGAGGACTTTGAAGTGAATTCTATAGTGTACCGGGAGCCAGTGCAGGGATACCAGAATGGGAGTGATGTGACATGATTTTTTTGACCTTGTGAGTAGCCTGGCTGCAGCACTTTGGACCATTTGTAGTTTGTCTGTGGCTGATTTGGTGAGACAGGTGAAAAGTGAGTTGCAGTATTGATTGATTGATTGAAAACTTTATTAAAGATTGCAGAATGGGTACAGTACAGTACAGCTCAATACATACAATTGTTAAGGGGATGCAGACCAGAGAAAGACTTTCGTCTTGTTTACATCAGGGTCCCCCATTTTCAATTCATCGTAACATATATGACATACATGACATACAGATAGACAGTACTGCTACATCTATACATTTATGACATACCAGATTTGCAATTACAATACTGTTTGTGATACAAAAAGAGTCCAGAAAAAAAAGTATATACATTTGACGTAGAAACTGTACATTGGATTGGGTAGGTGGGGGGGGTGGGGGGGGACTGTACATTGGAGGTGGTTGGTCGGGGGGGGGTTGGGTAGGAGTGGGGGGGGGAGGTTGGGTAGGAGGGGTGGGTGGGGGACACTGTACAACTGTACAAACAAAACTGTACATTGGAATATTGACAAGACCATACTTGGTAATTTACTGTACATTGGAGGGGGTTGTGTTCGGACATTTACAGGGGCCAGTTTTGAGTTGCAGTCTCCCTTAGGTGTTTTTTGAGAGTGTTTTTGAAAGTGGGTAGTGATTCACATTCCTTTACAGCTTTGGGTAGGGCGTTCCACATTGATGTGGCATAATTGCGAAACGTGTTTAGTCCCTTGTTTGAGCCGAATCTGGGTTTAACATGATTTGTGGAGCTCCCTCTGGTGTTGTGATCGTGGTATTCACTGACCTTTGGGAAGTATTTTGACATGTACATTGGTACCTTGGTCGTGTAGTGTATCTTGTAGACCAGGCCCATTGCAAGTTGCTGTACTCTGTCGTCTACTCTAAGCCATCCTAGGTTGTCAAAGTGGGCAGGGGTGAGGTGGGTTCTAGGAGTAAGGTCAAGCAGTAGTCTGACCAGTTTGTTTTGAGATGTTTGTAATTTTGTTTTTAGCGCCTTTGAGGTGCTTTGGTACCATGAGGTGCAAGCATAGTCGTACTACCCTTGAATGAGTGCTCCTGCTAGAGTCTTCAGGGTATTCTTGTTTACCAGTGAGGAGATCCGGTACAAGAATCGAGTTCGTTGGTTGACTTTTTTTTATTACATTGGATGCCATTTTGTCACAGGAAAGATTTGCCTCTAGGATGGAACCCAGGTAGGTAATATCTTCTTTCCTTGTGACAATATTGTCCCCCACTGTAACTGAGAAGCCGTCGGTCTTGCTGAGTTTGTTATTTGAACCGAAGAGAATGGACTCTGTTTTGCCCATGTGTAAAGATAGTTTGTTATCAGCGAGCCATATGCAGATTTTGCCTAGTTCTGAGCTGAGGGTTTTTTCAACCTGTAACTTGTTCTTGTCAGAGACCAGCAGGGCTGAGTCGTCCGCAAACAGTAACAAGTTGCAGTCACAAGCTGACGACATGTAATTTGCATAAATTAGGAACAGTAGCGGACCTAGTATGCTTCCTTGTGGAACACCACAGCTTACTGTGAGGGGGGGGATAGGGTACCGTTTACCTCCACCATCTGCTCTCTCCCCTCCAGGTAGGATTGCATCCAGCTCACTGATAGACTATCAAAACCAATTGATTTTATCTTGTCAATCAGAATGGTGTGATTGACAGTGTCGAAGGCCTTTTGTAGGTCCAGCATGACCATGCCGCAGTATTTGCCCGCGTCCACCTCTTGTTTGATGTGGTCGTTTAAATATAGAAGACATGTGTCAGTGGAGTGGGATGTTCTGAAGCCAGATTGGAATTCGTAGATTAGATTTTTTTCCGCAAGGTATTTTTCGACCTGTTCGTATACAATTTTTTCCATGACTTTCGAGATGGCGGTAAGGATAGAAACAGGGCGGTAGTTGCCTGGGTCTAATTTACTGCCTTTTTTGTGCAGAGGGGTCACTCTCGCAATTTTGAAGTCCTTGGGGACGTGTCCCTGTTTTATGGAGAGGTTTATTATGTGTGTGATGACTGGGGTGATGGCGGCTGCTGAGTCTCTGAGGAATTTGGAGGGGATGTTGTCATGGCCAGTGGCCTTGTTAGGTTGGAGGGCGCTCAGTTTTTTGAGTACCTCATCTGTTGTTACCATTTCCAGTTTGAAGTCGTCTTTGTGGACCCCTAGGTTCTTGTAGTATGCTACTATGTGTTCTACCCCATAATGCCCTGAGTGGTAGTAGTCAAGCCTAGAGGAAATAAAAGCATGCACGGACAGTTCTAGTTCAGAGTGAGATATGATTGGAGATCTTGGACTTGTCAGAGGTCAGGATGAGGTCAATGGTAGTCTGAGTTGATTCACATACCCTTGTGGGTTGGGTGATTAGCTGGCTGAGGCCGTGTAGATCACAAAACCTACTGAAGGCCTTGAAGACGGGTGCTGCTTTACGTAGCATATCCGTGTTCCAGTCCCCAATACGATTTTTTTTCTACGCCCTCCACCCCGGCTAAACACCCATCAAGTGTGTCATAGAAGCCACTGTGTTCGGGCGGTCTATAGATTGTGCCTACTAGTACTGATTTCGTCCTTTCAAATAAGATTTCAATCCAAACAGTTTCAATCTCGTCATGGTTAAGGTCAGTACGGTTGATGAATTTGGTATCTTTGTGAATATACACACAGACGCCACCTCCATACTGGTTTCTATCCCTCCTGACTATTGAATAGTTCTCGATTTCAATCTCTGGATCCTATACAGATGAGTTTTACTTGTAGTTTACTTGTAGACGTAGATAAGAGGTAAGACTGCTGCTGCATTTGTCCATTTTGTTGGAAATTCTATTGATTTGATACGTATCTTAAACGGCACAGTTACAAAGTAGCCAACGTCAACAACAAATACAACGCTCTCAATGTGCTTAACACACCTACGGCCAATCGCCAACATGGTTGAGTAGCCTCCAGCTGCAGCCTCGGAGATTGTTCTCTCACGGGCAACTTCCGCCAGCCACACGACATTTCTGCCGCTGACAGGACAATGCGCTGATTGGCGGAAAGTACGAAAGTATCTCGAAGTACGTCTGACGTATCTCGAAGTACGTCTGACGTATCTCGAAGTACGTCTGACGTTTCTCTACGTTAGCGAACGTTAATTGAACGTCAAAAGCAGATGCAGTTAGTTAGCACGCAGCAAACAAAGATGGAGAAATGCAATTACAAGGTAAGCCTTATTATTACCTTGTATTCATAAGATAAGATAAATTCAGCAGCATGGGGAGGGGGGAGGGGAGGTACAGGTAGTAGAAGACATAGAGGTACAGGTCACATAATTATAGTACAGTGGAGAAGTAAAAATAGAATAAAAAGGCAGTGTAAACAATATACAATATTATTAACTCTGGACATGTGCATATGAGCAACAAGGTGCGAGATGAGGGTATGTATATCAGTTATTTTGCCCTACAATAAATATATGGTGGTACATTATCTTACTGCTAATTCTATTATAATTTTGTATTTTTCTATTTATTACTAATAATAATTATATAATTATGTATGTATTGTATTCATTATTATATTATGCATGTATCTTTTGTGAAGCAATTCGAGATGACTTCTAATAAAGTGCTATATAAATAAAATGTATTATGTTGTCCTTTTGTATTGTTTCAGTGAGGTGGAGGAATTTGACCGGAGGATCAACAAACAAATGAAGAAGGAAGGGAGACCATTTTGGACCATATAATAATACTGTAGTTGTGGTGAATGAGGTGTTGAAGGAATAGCATTATGTGTCTGATATGCACCAGTAACCTGTTTGTTCAGTGGTGAACGAGGTGTTGAAGGAATAGCATTATGTTGCTCCTACACCACATCATGTTCATATTAACATTTGTATTCTGTAGAATTATTTCTAATCATTATTATTTCTTTATAATTTCTACATATTATTGATTGGTTTGGTAAAGTAAATGGGGGTTGAAATGGTTCTTTTAAAATATTTGTATATTAATAATAAGTGTCAGTTGTAACCTTTTTTTGCTTGACATGTTTGTTTATTTTCAGTTGATGATGATTTATTTCCTCCTTTCCCGCCCATACAATACAATACAGTAATACATTAAAGACACAGTTGTTTAAATGTTTATTTTCTTAATTTAATTTCCTATACAATGTAGGAACCGCACAAGTGATTGATTGGATGAAAATTGTATTAACAGATTGCAGAATGGGTACAATACAGTACGGCTCGATACACACAATTGTTAAGGGTATGCAGACCAGAGAAAGACTTTCGTCTTGTTTACATCAGGGTCCCCCATTTTCAATCCAGAGAAAGACTTTTGTCTTGTTTACATCAGGGTCCCCCATTTTCAATTCATCATAACATATATGACATACACGACATACAGATAGACAGTACTGCTACATCTATACATTTATGACATACCAGATTTGCAAATACAGTATTGTTTGTGATACAAAAAGAGTCCAGAAAAGAGAGTATTGACGTAGAAACTGTACATTGGAGGAGGTTGGGTAGGTGGGGGGGGGGGGGGGGGGGGACTGTACATTGGAGGTGGTTGGGGGGGGGGGGGGGGTCGGGTAGGAGGGGTGGGTGGGTGGGGGACACTGTACAACTGTACAAGCAAAACTGTACATTGGAATATTGACAAAACCATACTTGGTCATTTACTGTACATTGGAGGGGGTTGGGTTACAACACAGGAGCAGAGTATAAACAACAGTACAGGAATGAGAAACAGTCTAAATGGGTTTTAACATTTTAGTTTATTTCATGCGGATATGATCTGTAACGTAGAGAAACGTCAGACGTACTTCGAGATACGTCAGACGTACTTCGAGATACTTCCGTACTTTCCGCCAATCAGCGCATTGTCCTGTCAGCGGCAGAAATGTCGTGTGGCTGGCGGCAGTTGCCCGTGAGAGAACAATCTCCGAGGCTGCAGCTGGACCCTATTGACATGGTTGGCACATTCTGCAGTTGCATAATACCGCCACTAGGTGTCAGTAAATTATCACATTTAACTCTTGTATTGTGCATTGTGTCAGTATTGACAACTTGATTTTACCAGTAGGCCTACATGACGTTTTGAATTTAAGCACTTAACCATTTCACTACCACACTACAAAGGGTTAACCAGCACCATAGCAGCCAGTCACACAATACATGTGTTTTTTTTTAATATTTTGCAGAATGTTCATCATTTTACAATAACTTAAAATGACTTTCTCAAATCGTATTATTACACACAGACACGTGTATATACATATATTTTATTATATATATTTTTTTACATTGCAGAGATTGAAATTGTACACCGATTTTAAAAAGGTCACCGGGAAATGCGAGATGTTTTGCCGTGGGATCCCAGGGGACCTGTATAGGCCGGCTGCCCACGTGGCATGATGTGTTTGCATTCTCTCATAATACACTTCCCCCCACCCTCTCACATGTGAGGGCCAAGCTAGCACCCACTAGGGGCCAGCCGCTAGCGCCATGTGTTTGCCCCTCTCTCCAGAGCCACCTTGCCGCCCAGTGTACCATCTCCAGGAACTGCACGCTCCCCCCGGCCAGCGGCTGGGTGTCCGGCTGCCCGCGCACACACACACACACACACACACACACACACACACACACACGCACGCACGCACGCACGCACGCACGCACGCACGCACGCACGCACGCACGCACGCACGCACGCACACACACACACACACACACACACACACACACACACACACACACACACACACACACACACACACACACACACACACCTACACACACACACACACACACACACACACACACACACCTACACACACACACACACACACACACAGACACATACACACTGGCCATAATAAACACAATTTCGCTCAATAACTTTCAAACTATTATGTGTGTGAGATTAGGTGCAGAATAAATCAAAGTGGCGTAATGGCAATACCATAATAACGTGTTTTACCGGTACCAGGGTGAAACTGATGATTATCATGGTACTTGTGCTTTCGATGAGTACCTTTTGCGAGAGTGGAGATACGCATATTTTAATTGTAGGGCTGCCAACCATGCTGCCAACACACAAAATCAGGGATGAGATGCAAGAAATGTTTCAGGCAAGATTCAAACCCAAGGCAATATGATTACATAGTACGCTGCTTAGCGTGGTGAGCCACCACCATTCTGAATAGTATCTTGTGTTATTCATCATATGATGATTCAGGGTAATCTACCATTTCTGGCGCAGTGTAAAGTAATAAAACACCAATTTATAAAAATGGTGTTGGTATTATTTTTCATATATTATCAACACGCCGCAACCATTGACTCCTAGAACCCACCTCACCCCTGCCCACTTTGACAACCTAGGATGGCTTAGAGTAGACAACAGAGTACAGCAACTTGCAATGGGCCTGGTCTACAAGATACACTACACGACCAAGGTACCCATGTACATGTCAAAATACTTCCCAAAGGTCAGTGAATACCACGATCACAACACCAGAGGGAGCTCCACAAATCATGTTAAACCCAGATTCGGCTCAAACAAGGGACTAAACACGTTTCACAATTATGCCACATCAATGTGGAACGCCCTACCCAAAGCTGTAAAGGAATGTGAATCACTACCCACCTTCAAAAACACTCTAAAAAAACACCTACGGGAGACTGCAATTCGAAACTGGCCCCTACAAATGTCCTAACCCAGTTGTACAGTAAATAACCAGGTATGGCTTTGTCAGTATTCCAATGTAGAGTGTACAGTGCCTGTTCGAGCCCAGCGCTCCACATTTGCTTTCAGTTTAGCTGGTTGTCCGTACTAATACACATTGGCCGTATTAGGGGGTGGGAAACTGATGGGTGGGGATCGGGCGTTGTGGACAGCGACTCCTACAGGTCGGTTGGTGCGCCTGCGCAGTAGAATCAGGAAGTGTCGGGGGCAGCGTGAGCCTCCCACGCGTTACTCCTCGCCACTGAGAGATCGAGTTGCGCAGGTGAAAAGATGTGACTGCTGTTACCTCAAGTACCGGAGGGGACTTGTGCTATGTATGACTTAGTCCACATTGCAGCCGGCTTGTGGGAGGCAAGAAACAGCGTTCGTGACAGGGGAGGGTTGAATTGGATGATACGAAATTAGGATGGGAGAAAATATAGAAAATGGAAGAAAAGTGGATCAAAAAAAATAAACTTTTCAATCAATCAATCAATCAATCTTCCAACATGGTGGGAAAATGGGGTTCTAAAAATGTACACTCCAGTCCAGTAGGTGGCGGTAATGCACCTAAAATATATTTGCAAAACGCCGCCTTAAAGAAGACCACCAGTACTTCCGCGTTACATGGAGCTCGTCGTTCATTCATGAGCTCAAAATACGGAAGTGTTTCGGTGGTCTATTTTTCATGAACCAGCCATCCACATCCCGGAGGTTAGAGGCTTCTCCACTGTTCGTATAAATGTGAGTAATGGTATTTAACAGGCTATTAATACAGCACACCTAACGTTACATTATTTGATGGCCCTTTGCATAGCAAACTGAACTGTTAGAGTGAAAGTCGTGTAAGCGTAGCTACCGTTATAGTCGGGAGAGCTTCTCTCTATGTATCTAACGTTAGGAGGGGGTGGGTGGGTGGGAGAGAAATATACATACGGTGGGGAGAGAATATAATATACATACAGTGGGGAGGATACTGTACATTTGGAGGGGGTGGGTGGGCGAGAATAACCCAACCTGGTTACAATAATATGGGCAAAACTCAGTCTATTCTCTTCGTTTCAAATAACAAACTCGGCAAGACCGACGGCTTCTCGGTTACAGTGGGGGACAATATTGTCACAAGGAAAGATGAAATTACCTACCTGGGTTCCATCCTAGAGGCTAATATTTCCTTGACCTGACTCCTAGAACCCACCTCACCCCTGCCCACTTTGACAACCTAGGATGGCTTAGAGTAGACGACAGAGTACAGCAACTTGCAATGGGCCTGGTCTACAAGATACACTATGCGATCAAGGTACCCATGTACATGTCAAAATACTTCCCAAAGGTCAGTGAATACCACAATCACAACACCAGAGGGAGCTCCACAAATCATGTTAAACCCAGATTCGGCTCAAACAAGGGACTAAACACGTTTCGCAATTATGCCACATCAATGTGGAACGCCCTACCCAAAGCTGTAAAGGAATGTGAATCACTACCCACTTTCAAAAACACTCTCAAAGAACACCTACGGGAGACTGCAATTCGAAACTGGCCCCTACAAATGTCCTAACCCAGTTGTACAGTAAATGACCAAGTATGGCTTTGTCAGTATTTCAATGTACAGTGTGTGTGTGTCCCCCCTACCCACCCCCCCCTCCCCCCCACCTCCAATGTACAGCCCCCACCCACCCAACCCCACCCCACCCACCCAACCTCCCCCAATGTACAGTTTCTACGTCAAATGTATATACACTCTTTTTCTGGACACTTTTTGTATCACAAACAGTACTGTATTTGCAAATCTGGTATGTCATAAATGTATAGATGTAGCAGTACTGTCTATCTGTATGTCATGTATGTCATATATGTTATGATGAATTGAAAATGGGGGACCCTGATGTAAACAAGACGAAAGTCTTTCTGGTCTGCATCCCCTTAACAATTGTATGTATTGAACTGTACTGTACCCATTCTGCAATCTGTTAATACACTTTTCAATTAATCAATCAATCAAATGTTAAAATCATCACGTTATTTAATCTTGGTGGGTAGCTAGCTAACGTACTGCATTTACTGAAAATGTTAATTGATGCAGAACGGACCTGCCTTGTGTAAGTGCTAAATCTGGCTGCTGTATACACCTGATCTTGAGTCTGGCTTGATTTATTGACATTATTATTAACGGAAGACTCAGTATACCAACAAGAACAGCACGAGAACAAGAATGTCCAAATATCAAAATAAAAACACGTGACTTGTTGCTATTGTTCTTGCAGGCAGACGAGAATAACATGTCTGTAGCCTTTAGAGACTGTAGATTGTACAGTTGTACCAATGTACAACTGCTCTCTTTTTTAGACTCTTTTTTTGTATCACAAACGGTACTGTGTTTGTAGATCTGGTATGTCATAAATGTCTAGATGTAACACTACTGTCTATCTGTATGTCATACACTGACCTGCTGCAACTTTTCAGAGACTGTAAGTTCATTTAACTTATTCTCATCTAAATAAACCTATGTGCGCGCTTGATAAAACAAAGCATCTACTGTATTACTGTGTGTTTCTATTGTGCGCAAGTCAAGCAAGTGTAATTGAACACAATACATGCTGCCATGACGTGCATCTCGCTGTTTGTCATTACATTTTGTCACCCTTGACTGTTTTCTGAATCTTAGTCTAATGTCCATGTATACCTGCTTTAGATGGATCCTACGCTTAGAAAAACACCAAAAGGGGAGCTCGTTATCATGGCATCCAAGGTGGCCCAGAGCCATGTCCGCGCCCCGGCCGCGATGGCCAAAGAGCCAGAGGAGGTGGAGGCGGAAGCCCGTGCCCGCGTCGTCTCCGAGGGGGGTGACCCTGGTAACACGGCCTTAGTACTGAGTCGTACTGCGATTCAGTTCGGCCAGTACCAGGGTCAGACCTTCCTCTGGCTCCTGGAGAATGACGTGGGCTACACGGTGAAGCTGGTGGCAGCTCAAAAGAAGGAGCGCGAGCAGCACACAGGGTCTCAGTGTCCGCTGATGGCCAACAAGGTACTGTACAGTCTGCTAGGGGTAGGTACAAATAGAAAACTTTTTTTTTTATCCACTTTTTCTCCCATTTTCTATTTTTCTCCCATCCCAATTTTTCATATCGTCCAATTCAACCCTCCCCTGTCCTCGAACGTTGTTTCTTGCCTCCCACAAGCCGGCTGCAATGTGGACTAAGTCATACATGGCACGAGTCCCCTCCGATACTCGAGGTAACAACCGTTGCATCTTTTCACCTGCGCAGCGCGATCTTTCAGCGTTAGGGGTCTGTGCTTTGGAGGGGCCCCGCCCCCGTCGCTTCTTGATTCTACTGCGCAGGCGCACCAACCGACCTGTAGGAGTCGCTGTCCACAACGCCCGATCCCCACCCTTCAGTTTCCCTCCCCGTAATACGGCCAATGTGTATTACTGTGGACGACCAGCTAAACTGAAAGCAATGTGGAGAGCGGCGCTCGAACAGGAGGCATCCTGTTCGAGCCTAGTCTCCAGCATTCGTGGTGAGCGCCTTGCCCAATGCGCCACATAGCCGCTCATAAATAGAAAACTTCTATAACTGAACTGTCTAACAACTGAACTGTCTCATTGTATCTGTCTTCAGGACGCCTTAACTCGCTACTCGAGTGCCTATGTGGACTTTATGGAGCCGGTCCGCCACATTTGGGCATACGAGTCGTCCAAAGAGAGGTCTCTGCTGCCCGGGCAGGAGGGCGTGGCCCTCGTTGGCTTCGGCCAGTACAAGAGTGTGACCCTGCAGGACATGTACCAGTCAAAGGACCCCAAGACTGTCGCGTATGTTTGAACGTATATACAAATAAAATTCAATCGATTAATATAATGTTGTGTGGTTAGTTGTGTGTTATTGGAACGCCAAGCACTCAAAAAGCATGCATCTCCCCATTTGCTTAGCTATGTCGCCTACGTACGGCAGGCGCCGGCGAGGACAAAAATGGGGGAGGACGCCGTCCGCTACATTCGTCTCCGTGACCGCGAGGAGGAGGCAGCAGGGCGGCGTTCTCCATCTGACGCAAAGCCGGTCCAAGCGTCAGTCGGCACGAAACAGTGTAAGTAGTCATAATTACACGGATATATACTTTATTGATCCATCCCCTAAGAGAAATGTCTTCAGTCTGAATCTTACCTTCTTTTTTTCATTCCAACATGAATAGACTTTGTCATGGAATGGGTAGGGGTGGGACAATACATCGATCCAGATCGATATATCGATCTATTATCAATTATCAAATGGGATCGATGCAACGTAAAAAGATCGACTCATATTGCGATAGTCTTATTTTGAAAATCCCCTCTTGAGCATATCCGCCCGGCCGGAACAACAACAACAGTAGCTCAGTGCAGCTCCGTGTGTGTAGTGTAGACGTTAGACAACATTGCTTCAGAGTCCGCCTATTTTGCCCGAAATAAGTGCCTGTTTTTTTTCCCCACAAGGGGTCAAATGCATCTAACATGCTTTCCATCCTCGACATTCCTTTATGCCCACGTCGCGTTAAATACCGAAATTAACGTTGCGTTAGCGTGAGCTAACTAAGCTAAGCTGATAGAGAGAGCAGGGCCCCGTTCCTTGTACCTGGATAACTGAGTTAGCCGGATAACTTTAACTGGATAACTGAGTTAGCCGGACTTTCCGGTTCCCCGTACGTGGATTTTCCAAATCACCATGACAACAGATCCAAAAGTTTGAGCCTGGTCGAAAGCAGAGTTTAAGTTCAAGTTAGCCTGAACCATCGCCACGCCCCCGCAAAGAAGTGACAGCCCGTTTCCTGAAACTATTCCCACAGTCTACGATCTGCATTATACCATTCTGAATTACGTTTTTGTGCTCCATTCTTCCAGAGGGGGCTTTTGAAATGTAAAATAGACCCAAAATGCTGATACTAAATTCACTTTGTCCTAAATAATGCACGTTATATATACCGTGGCGCTCGCTCGTGTGATGTACACATTATGTGGTTATTTTAATTGTAACTGGGATTAAGATGTCTGATGAGATGCGCTGTTTGACGGATTTGAGAAATTGAATGAGCCGTTGACGTCACATTAATGAATGAGGATAAAGAGATAAACTTCATTCAAAACAAAGGATATTCTAAACACGGGTCTCTCGTTCATTAATGTATAAACAATGAATTTATCCCATCTGGCACAGTGGTGCAGCGGTAGTGCTCAAGCCTGCCAACCCAGCGACCGGGGTTCAAAACCCGGTGTTTCCAATATGATTTTTTTGAATATAATATTAATGATTATACGCCAAAGTAGCCTGGTTTTAAGTTAAAATATTATAAATCTACATGCATTGAGGATGTCATTCTTTATATAGCTCTCAACGTGCACCAAATTGAATTATTCCTATATTGCAAAAAGAAGGAAAAGACTAGGGTCTCGAACCCCGGTCGGTCTGCGTGATAGTCAAAACAACAACCCGTTAGACCACATTGGAGATAAGTTAAAGATCGACTATACATCAATCAATGGGTAAGAGAGCCGTATCGTAATTCTGTATAAGTTTAACTAATTATTTTCGCTAGCAAGATCTCATTTGATTATTCAATCCAGCAGGCAAGTTTAAAGAAATATAATCTGATTGATTGAGGTAATGAGGGACTTAAAATTAGCCTATAGATAACGCATTTAACTTGTCGGCGAGGCGATTGAGCCGTATTGCAATCTGTCAATAAAGTTTTAAATCAATTAATCAATCAATGCCGTTAGAGAATCAGGATCTCTGCCATCGATACGTGCTGGCTTTTCGCCTGAAGCGGCCGCGCGCATTTAGCCTGAGTCGCAAGTCTGGCTTGAGTTAACGAGACTGAATCCACCTTCGAGGAACAGGAAAATCCCGGCTTCGAACATCGGGTTAACTGAAGCTGGATAATGACATCTTGATCGACTTGAACCAGGTACAAGAAACAGGGCCCAGCAGAGGTCCACTAGGGACTGGGAAGGAGATAGCCCCACTAACAGGATCTGGCCGGTACTGCACCTCCTGACTCCCAATATGCCTTTTCCAGCCAAAATACAGCGCTGTGATAGGATATTAATATCGGAGAAAAACTAACCAAAAACAGTGAACAGGAGGTCTATTTGTATTAAAAACAATAGATTGTTTTTCATTTAAATGTCTGGAAGAGATCAACAATAAAAATTTCATGATATTTCCATTGCCTTTTTTTGTTGTTGATTTAAATGTTACTGATTGTGTTAAATGGGCATATAATATCGTCTCATATCGATCGCAGGCACCTGAATCGTATCGTATCGTGGCAGACTTTGTGATATCGGAAAATATCGTATCGTTGTCCAAAGAATCGATATCGTATCGTATCGTATCGTGATGCAACTGGTGATTCCCACCCCTAGGAATGGGTAAGTCTGGACATGGAAGAAAGTCTCCCTAATCATGCGCAGGGGCCATGCTAATCTTCTCTATCGTTCCAATTTTAGTCCAATATGTCAGCAATAATAAAAGTCCAACGGGGGAAAACATTCAATGACTCAGAACTCGTAGGTCTATCTGTCCCAAATCAGCGATTCATTAAAGTTTATACAATATGGTGTCCGTGCTTAACAAAGATTAAAAGGCCGTATATAAACTATTGTTGTGGCTGATGGTTGTTTAACACAGCAGGAGACGATATTTCCAATTTTAACAAGTAGGTAATTTATTTAGGAAAAGAAGTTTCAACAGCAGAGCTATGGATCGAGCAGAGGATCACCACAGCTTGAACAAAAAACACTCTACCTCTCAATCCCCCTGCTTGTCCCCTAAATCCCCTCTCAGTCCTGCCCCCACATGACAGATATGATGACGTGTCATATCATGTCAGATATGACATGACGTACATTAAGATGACACGTAGATTTAACATCGGAGAGAGATAAAAACATTAAGAACATCGAAGAGAGATAAAGACATTAAGAAGAACATAGATTTAGATAAAAACATTAAGAACATCGAAGAGAGATAAACAAGATATGATGTACACACACGATATGATGTAAAACATTAAGAACATCGAAGAGAGATAAAGATTTAGTGAGATGTGTGTGTGTGTGTGTGTGTTTGTGTGTGTGTGTGTGTGTATTGTGTGTGTGTGTCTGTGTGTGTGTGCGTCTGTGTACAGACGTGTGTGTATGTCTGTGTGTGTGTGCTGTGTATGTGTGTGTCTGTGTGTCTGTGTGTGTGTGCTGTGTCTGTGTGTGTGTGCTGTGTATGTGTGTGTCTGTGTGTCTGTGTGTGTGTGCTGTGTATGTATGAAAGAGAGAAAAGACACAAGATTAGAGCACACGATATGATGTACTGAAATGTCCATCTGCCTATCTTGAGGTTGTTTTAAGAACATCAGCCAGACTGTCGCCCTAGTGTCTTTGAGCCCTGCTAGTTGACCTATATTAAACTAGTCAAGACTAACCCCTTTCCTACCTCCACCCCCGTATACACATTTTCCACAACACTATCCTGCACGTTGTGCTGCCATGTATTTGCCGGCATCTTCAGGCGAGTCGAGGAAAATCCTGTCTCCATGTTTATCGACGATGCGAAGTCTTGCAGGGTACAGCAATGTGGGATTGTATTTTCCCACAAAAAGTTGAGACATCACCGTCTTGTACTTGGCCCGCAGGAGCACCACATCCAGACAATAATCTTCAAAGAAGTATATTGATACATCCTTGTATTTCAGGCTGCCTTTCGCCCTGCGCGTCTCCCGAATGATCAATTATTTTATTCCGACCTGACGTAGGACAGCCATAATCACTCTCGGTTTGGCGTTGTTGTCGTTCTGTCGGGTCCCCAATCTGTAACACTGATCCACCTCAGGTGCCGTAGGAAGGATGGCTGTTCCCAGGATTTGATGTAATACACTGGCTAGTTAGCCTGCTGTTAGCTCCTGTTAGCACTGGCTAGTTAGCCTGCTGTTAGCTCCTGTTAGAACTGGCTAGTTAGCCTGCTATTAGCTCCTGTTAGCACTGGCTAGTTAGCCTGCTATTAGCTCCTGTTAGCACTGGCTAGTTGGCCTGCTGTTAGCACGGGCTAGTTAGCCTGCTATTAGCTCCTGTTAGCACTGGCTAGTTAGCCTGCTATTAGCTCCTGTTAGCACTGGCTAGTTAGCCTGCTATTAGCTCAAGTCAAGTCAAGAGTTTTAATTGTCACGGCATAAAAGTATACAATGAAATGCGGGTGGTCTTGCCCGCAACGATGTGCAATACAGTGGTACAACATATAATAGAATCCAATAAAAAAACAACATTGTGCAATAAACAGGTAACATGGTGTGACATCTCGGTATCTGTACATAGTTATTTACAGAGCATATAGGACATGCTAGGTAGCTTTGGTAGTGCAATACACTGTTCCTGTTATTCTAATTTAAAGTGGCCTTTCCTTTTGGCCATAAGTGTGCGGCATGAGTGTGTGCCCGCTCATGTTAAAGTGTTAAGTGGCTGCTAGTGTGTGAGCGTGCGTGTCGTGTGTGTGTTCATGTGTGCTTGTGTGTGGATAGTTCAGTGTTCTGTGGCACTCAATGTTCATTGTTCAGGGCTCTGATGGCCTGGGGGAAGAAGCTGAGCCTAAGCCGCTCTGTCCTAGTAGCTGGGGTTCGCAGGCGTCTGCCTGACCTCAGCAGCTGGAACAGGCTGTTATTGGGGTGGTGAGGGTCTTTCATTATCCTGCAGGCTCTGGATTTGCACCTCTTGTTGTATAGAACCTGCAGGGGAGGTAGTGCAATACCCGTGGTACGCTTGGCTGAGCGCACCACTGTCTGTAGGGCCTTCTTGTCTTGTGCCGTGCTGTTTCCATACCAGGCAGTGATGTTTCCGGTCAAGATGCTCTCTACAGCTCCTGAGTAGAAGGACTGGAGTATCTTCCCCGATACTCTGAACTTCCTTAACTGTCTCAGGTGGTAGAGGCACTGTTTCGCCTTCTTTACTACTGTGTCTATGTGTGTTGACCATGTCAGATCCTCTGTCAGCTCCTGTTAGCACTGGCTAGTTAGCCTGCTATTAGCTCCTGTTAGCACTGGCTAGTTAGCCTGCTATTAGCTCCTGTTAGCACTGGCTAGTTAGCCTCCAGTTAGCTCAAGCTGGTTAGCTCCCTCTAACTGAGTGTGTGTAACTGTATGAGTGTGTGTAACTGTGTGAGTGTATGTCTCTGTATGAGTGTGTGTAACTGAGTGTGTGTAACTGTGAGTGTATTTCTCTGTATGAGTGTGTCTAACTGAGTGTGTGTAACTGTGTGAGTGTATGTCTCTGTACGAGTGTGTGTAACTGAGTGTGTGTAACTGTGAGTGTATGTCTCTGTATGAGTGTGTGTAACTGAGTGTGTGTAACTGTGTGAGTGTATGTCTCTGTATGAGTGTGTGTAACTGTGTGAGTGTGTGTAACTGAGTGTGTGTGAGTGTGTGTAACTGAGTGTGTGTAACTGTGTGAGTATGTCTCTGTATGAGTGTGTGTAACTGAGTGTGTGTAACTGTGAGTGTATGTCTCTGTATGAGTGTGTAACTGTGAGTGTGTGTAACTGAGTGTATATCTCTGTATGAGTGTGTGTAACTGTGAGTGTGTGTGTAACTGAGTGTGTGTGTAACTGTATGAGTGTGTTTAACTGTGAGTGTGTGTAACTGTGTGAGTGTATGTCTCTGTATGAGTGTGTGTAACTGTGAGTGTGTAACTGTGTGAGTGTATGTCTCTGTACTGCCGCAAACGCTTCGGGTTGTGTGCAGCTCACCGACTCGTCCAGCCCAACTATACGGATATTCAGTTTACGAGATTGATATTCCAGCTCGAATATTTTAGCCTTTTGTGTCTTATGTTATGATGAATTGAAAATGGGGGACCCTGATGTAAACAAGACGAAAGTCTTTCTCTGGTCTGCATCCCCTTAACAATTGTATGTATTGAGCCGTACTGTACTGTACCCATTCTGCAATCTGTTAAATAAAGTTTTCATTCATTCACCACGCTGCCAACGATTGGGGGGAGTTTGGCGGCTGAGGCCTTGGGTCTCTCCTGCCGACGGTGGTGGTGGCGCGGCCGTGGCATGTTTCGTCGCCCCTTGAGATTCACTCTCGAGACACGCGTGGTTTGACGTCGGGCCGTCTGGGGGCCTCAGACTGTTGGGCTCCGTGTTTTTCACGGCGGCTGAAATGTACTCACTGTATTCTCCAAGGTCTTCAGCTAAAATATTTAGCTACGCCTGTTTTGAACTGAACGACTTTAGAAACGGATCCTCACAGAACGATGCTTCAGCGATGGCCGGCAGCTCTAGCTTCTTGTGTGCCTGGCAGCTTTAGTGGCGAGAGCACTTGGACCAGGGTTTATAAGGAGGACTATATTGGCGTCGGCCCATGCATCTGTTGGGAGTGCTGGTTGCACAGGACCCTCTCACTGCAGGGCACTTTGTGCTGGGCGGTAGTTGTGTGAACATCTATCTTCCATCTTTTTTCCGTTTCATAAACATTTTAAAAACACTGCTGAATGCAGTATTCTATTTTCTCCACTCTTAACACAACACAAAGATTCAATGTCCCCGATGACATCACTGGTGGCCATAATAAACACTTTCGCTCAATAACTTTCAAACTATTATGTGTGTGAGATTAGGTGCAGAATAAATCAAAGTGGCGCAATGGCAATACCATAATAACGTGTTTTACCGGTACCAGGGTGAAACTGATGATTATCATGGTACTTGTGCTTTCGATGAGTACCTTTTGCGAGAGTGGAGATACGCATATTTTAATTGTAGGGCTGCCAACCATGCTGCCAACACACAAAATCAGGGATGAGATGCAAGAAATGTTTCAGGCAAGATTCAAACCCAAGGCAATATGATTACATAGTACGCTGCTTAGCGTGGTGAGCCACCACCATTCTGAATAGTATCTTGTGTTATTCATCATATGATGATTCAGGGTAATCTACCATTTCTGGCGCAGTGTAAAGTAATAAAACACCAATTTATAAAAATGGTGTTGGTATTATTTTTCATATATTATCAACACACCGCAACCATTGACTCCTAGAACCCACCTCACCCCTGCCCACTTTGACAACCTAGGATGGCTTAGAGTAGACGACAGAGTACAGCAACTTGCAATGGGCCTGGTCTACAAGATACACTACGCGACCAAGGTACCCATGTACATGTCAAAATACTTCCCAAAGGTCAGTGAATACCACGATCACAACACCAGAGGGAGTTCCACAAATCATGTTAAACCCAGATTCGGCTCAAACAAGGGACTAAACACGTTTAGCAATTATGCCACATCAATGTGGAACGCCCTACCCAAAGCTGTAAAGGAATGTGAATCACTACCCACTTTCAAAAACACTCTCAAAAGAACACTTACGGGAGACTGCAATTCGAAACTGGCCCCTACAAATGTCCTAACCCAGTTGTACAGTAAATGACCAGGTATGGCTTTGTCAGTATTCCAATGTACAGTGTACAGTGTAAATGGGGGACCCTGATGTAAACAAGACGAAAGTCTTTCTCTGGTCTGCATCCCCTTAATAATTGTATGTATTGAGCTGTACTGTACTGTACCCATTCTGCAATCTGTTAATAAACTTTTCAATCAATCAATCAATCTTCCAACATGGTGGGAAAATGGGTTTCTAAAAATGTACACTCCAGTCCAGTAGGTGGCGGTAAAGCACCTAAAATATATTTGCAAAACGCCGCCTTAAAGAAGAGCACCAGTGCTTCCGCGTTACATGGAGCTCGTCGTTCATTCATGAGCTCAAAATACGGAAGTGTTTCGGTGGTCTATTTTTCATGAACCAGCCATCCACATCCCAGAGGTTAGAGGCTTCTCCACTGTTCGTATAAATGTGAGTAATGGTATTTAACAGGCTATTAATACAGCATACCTAACGTTACATTATTTGATGGCCCTTTGCATAGCAAACGGAACTGTTAACTTGAGAGTGAGTCGTGTAAGCGTAGCTACCGTTATAGTCGGGAGAGCTTCTCTCGATGTATCTAACGTTAGGAGGGGGTGGGTGGGAGAGAAATATACATACGGTGGGGAGAGAATATAATACATACAGTGGGGAGGAGACTGTACATTTGGAGGGGGTGGGTGGGAGAGAATAACCCAACCTGGTTACAATAATATTGTAGTACGTTAAAATCATCGCGTGTTATTTAATCTTGGTGGGTAGCTAGCTAACGTACTGCATTTACTGAAAATGTTCATTGATGCAGAACGGACCTGCCTTGTGAAAGTGCTAAATCTGGCTGCTGTATACACCTGATCTTGAGTCTGGCTTGATTTATTGACATTATTATTAACGGAAGACTCAGTATACCAACAACAGCACGAGAACAAGAATGTCCAGATATCAAAATAAAAACATGTGACTTGTTGCTATTGTTCTTGCAGGCAGACGAGAATAACATGGCTTAACCGTAGCCTTTAGAGACTGTAGATTGTACAGTTGTACGGTGTACCAATGTACAACTGCTCTCTTTTTTAGACTCTTTTGTATCACAAACAGTACTGTGTTTGTAGATCTGGTATGTCATAAATGTCTAGATGTAACACTACTGTCTATCTGTATGTCATATATGTTACCATGAATTGAAAATGGGGGACCCTGTAAACAAGACTAAAGACTTTCTCTGGTCTGCATCCCCTTAACAATTGTGTGTATTGAGCTGTACTGTATTGTACCCATTCTGCAATCTGTTAATAACATTTTCAATCAATTAATCAATACAGTTTCTTCCCCTTCGGATGTATATCTTTTTTATGATCTCTTTTTACTACACAGTTCTGTATATCCGTTTGTTGTGTGTGTTAGGGTGACCATATTTTGATTTCCAAAAAAGAGGACATAGCGTGGAATAAACTCGCCGAAACGGTAAAGTGTGCCATGGGCACGCCGTGATTCCGATCCGCGTGAAAATATTCACGGCCATAGAGGAGACCGTGGGACACCTTTTTGCAACCGAATATGTGTCTCGAATTTGCTCCCACGCGGCGCGCAAAATCGCGCAAGTCTTGTTTACATCAGGGTCCCCCATTTTCAATTCATCATAAATGTACAGTTCCCTGCCCCTTGTATATATTTACTGTATGTCACAAATGTAACAGTACTGCTTTGAGGTCTTTCTCTGGTCTGCATCCCCTTAACAATTGTGTGTATTGAGCTGTACTGTACCCATTCTGCAATCTGTTAATAAAGTTTTCAATCAATCAATCAATCCCGCAGTGCAATACTCCAATTCAGCCATTGGGTGGGACGGTCATGTGACCCAAATCAGCCAATGGAAGCGAGGGTCCTTAAAGTGTTGCGGTCCTGAGAGTGTTGGTGCTCTCGTCCTGCAGCTGGATACTATTGCCTCACAGCGTGGCCGTCAGCGCGCGGCCGAGAGAGCGCCGCTGGCTCTGCGGCTCTGCAGCTGCATGCTTCTCCGGGAGTCCGGTTGGATAATGCCATGTAAAAAGTCGCATGCCTGACATATCGGCATGTAACTCGAGAACCGAGGCACGGATTTTGGCGATCCAGATGGCATTCGAACGGCAACGTATAGCGCTTTAATTCGGTAATTTATATGTTCGGCGAAAAATGCAGCTCCGAGCCTTCAGATGCTCGCAAAGGGCCGTGAAACTGAAACTGAAACTGAAAAACAGTGAAACCCCGGACATTTCGATGAATTAATAACCCCCCCCGGACGCCCCGGACAGGGCGTGAAAAGAGGACATGTCCGGGCAAAAGAGGACGTTTGGTCAGCCTAGTGTATGTCATGAATTGAAAATGGGGGACCCCGATGTAAACAAGACGAAAGTATTTTTCTGTTATGTGTCGATACTGGCTACGCGTCCTGCTTTGCCTTCTGGACAGCTCATTCATACCTAATTAAGTATTTCTCATGCACCTTACATCTACCCAGCCACACCCACTTCCGTCCCCCTGACGACGGGGGCCACCGAAGGGAAGAGTAAGAGGAAGAGGAAGAAGAAGAAGAAGACTATCAGCAACCCAGGAGGAGAACCCAACGGCGTACCTCCGCCTGGTACCTCCTGCCCTGCGCCCGGGGGGAAAGGTAGGGACCTGCGAGTGCATGCTGCACCCCCTTGCTGAAGTAGTCTTGAACTACTAACACATAGCGATTATGACGATCAGTCTCGCTGAGGGGGCCCATTATATCCAGAGCCACTCTCTCCATAGGTGCTCCAATGCGGACAGTGCCCATGGCAGGGCTGTACACTGCGACGAGATTATCGCAAATTGCCCCTTAATTTGGCCCGTGCGAGTGGACAATAATATTTGGGGGCAACCTTGCGAGTAGTGATTTCAACCCTTCATTCGCATTTCACTCCTAAATTAATCCATACAAATTGGATAAAAAAAAATAGTAAAACATTAGCCTACAACCAGGGCTGTACAGTGCGACATAATGTCGCGGTGCTATGAAAAAATCTGTCGGCAATGAATGAATTTACTGCGATAGCCTGTGTGAAAAAAGATTTGCGTGTGAAGTAAATCTGGGCCACGCTATATACTTGGTAGTTGTAGTCTATCGTGCGATTAAATACCATGTCCCGTCTGCGTAGAGTCCATACATCCAACACCAAATCCCATAATTCCTAGCGAACCATCGAATCGAAACTGAATGTTGCATCGCCAAAGAAGAACTTCATTTCAATAAGTTTAAGCCCCTAATTTTGCTCTGCAAGAAGAACGGAGCGGATATCAGTCCATCTTATGACAACCACGTCCGATGTGGAGAGATGATAAGAGACCATAGCCGGTGAAATTAAGTCGGATCTGGCAGTGATGATTGACAGGGACACACTTCTAACGTTCAGTTCAGCCATGCATTAGGTGAGTCGCCCACTATTAAGACGTTTTTCAATACTTAAATACTGTCTACTTAAATTTCCCTCCGGGGATCAATAAAGTATCAACCTATCTATCTAATAATGAGACAATATGCAAATAAGATAATACTAATAATTGTCACGGTTCCCCGTATGAAAGTGGCTTGCAACTTACTGCTGGTAAAATCAGTTTATTTCTCGTTTTGCATAGTATTACATTCCTCTTCTATAAAGTCCCACCGTAAGAGCTATGGCCTCATACAGGTCCATTAAACCTTTTTGATTAGAGTCTTTCCTTCGAGATAAGTTGAACTGAACAGGAGGAACATATTTTTTTGCACTATAATGGTAAAATTGTTATTTAAAAATGTGCCCATAAAAAAAAATATTCTGTGCCCCTAAATTTCTCATTTAGGGGCAAGTGTGCCCCTAGTGAAAAAGCTTAGCGTACAGCCATGTAGGTGTGCTCTCCATAAAGGCTGCAGGTTTAGCAGCAATGCAGGTGTTAATGTTATGGGTAGCTGCATCTCCTATGGTCATTGAATGCATTTGTCCATACAACATGTTCATATGGGGAGGCTCAGTTCCATAATGACGTTGCTGCATTTCAATGCCACTGTCTCTCATACTTTGATCATTCATATGAGCAAAAGGGTTTGTGCTTGACAACGACAGATGAGCACGTGGGTAATTGTCACTGGCCATTATCAATGGTTGTTTATTATGTGCAGTAAATGGGTTTGACATTGCACCAGTAGGGGGCAGCTGGCGATCACCTGTTATGAACGGGTTGAGACTTTGTCCATGTTGGTAATCAATTTCACGTCTCAGGTTAGCGACATCAGACTGAGAAGAGTACATGGTTGTAGTTGTGGGGGTTAACATGAATGGGTTAGAGTAGTTGATCACTTGCTCTTTATAGTTGGTAATTTCTCCGTCAAGGTTACTTCCATGGGCTGTCATCATCTTAACTCAGTTCATTGTTGAAATTGCCTCGTGCGTCCGTTATCATGAGTTAGCATGAGCTAACTTCACGTTTCCATAGTTTACAACTCACCGATAAAATCAGGATTTGTTTTCATATCCCGGACTCGAGCCCCCAATGTTACCATTTCTGTATTAACTCGAACCTTCGTAAGAGTACAGGAGAGTGTTCTACCTAATGAAGTATTTCTCATGCACCTTACATCTGCCCAGCCACACCCACTTCTGGCATCAACGAGGTGCCGGTCGCCTCCAGGGAGGAGCCCGTCCCCCCGACAACGGGGAAGAGGAGGAAGAAGGCTCTCAGCAACCCAGGAGGAGAACCCAACGGCGTACCTGCGCCCGGGGGGAAAGGTAGGGACCTGCGAGTGCATGCTGCACCCCCTCAAAATACTACGTTTTAAAAATAAAAAGTCCTTCTTGTTACTTTTCTGTATTAACTCGAACCTTAGTAAGAGTACAGGAGAGTGTTCTCTTCACTCTAGGGCCGAAGTGGTCATGTACAGTCACGTACTTATTAACGTACGTTACTGTCCGGACTTCGGGGTAATTCCCTCTAGATGTGTGGCGGTGACAGTAAACCACTGGAAACCGTTAGCTTCAGGACTGGGCATTTATTTCCATTGTATTCTTCATATCATGTGGTTGATTAACGTTACATACGTCACAACAAGCTACCTGCTTCTCTCGTTCCTGCGTACACTGTCTCATAACAATATTCGCTGCTTGCGTAGTCCAACTGTATCCCACTATGCATCACTCTTAAAGGAGCAGACCCTAATCTTATAACACTCTAAAAGAGTGGCGAGTTTTGTTGTAACAAGCGTGTGATTATTCACTGTATTTTGGGTATGCCTCGTACGAAATAAACGAAGGGGGCCCGCTATCTTTTCTGATACAAGTTAAGGTTGGCGGGCGGCATTTATTGTGCGTGAGGAGGGCTACGGGATTCATGTGTGAACGCGTTTTTTTTAAACAAACGTAGACCCTGAATTCGCGATTGGTGTTTTTGCTATTATGTGTCTTGCTCCTTTCAAAGCAATGTACATCAGCACATGGCCAAGGGCACTGCCCCTCTCTTCACCCCGTCTGTGTTGTTGCTTTACGTGGTAAGGTGAAAACATGGCGGGCGACAAGTTCTCGCTTATGAAACGGAGCCGTCGGGCTTTCGGGTGGACGCTGGACGCGTCTTTTAAACAGACGTGACCCCTGACCCCACGGTCTGGCGGTTAGCTGTTGTGTTTGGTCGTTCAAAGCAATAAAGCGAGCACACGCTTGCATGCGTCTTCCGTCTGTAAAACAACAAGCGCACGGCTAGTAGCGCCGCTTCTTGTTTCGCCTCATATGTTTCGTTTTTATGTGAGGTTGGGGGGGGGGGGGGGGGGGGGGTGATTGTTGGATTCTCGTGTTATCAGGTTCATGCTTCTCCCCATTTCTGGCTGACATCACCATTGTGTTACATGATGCAGCCTTTGTGTTTTCCTCTATGAGGGATTCTCTTTTGTCGGTCAGCAGCGTTTTGTACTTGCTGAAGCTTCTCTGTATAATTAAAATTAAGTTTTAAATATCAACATTATCTGGCCATCCTCAGTAATACTATCAAACTTTCCAAAGACCAGAGTTGGGACGGGCACGTGCGCACACATACAGAAATGGAGAATGGCTTATATGAACTATCCAGTTCATATATCAACTTATATCAACTCTCCAGTTCGTTTTTATAGTGTAACGTTTGGTTACTTGAAGGAGAGAGAGAGAGAGAGACTGAGACCTGTTACCTGTTACACGTGACGCTAGTCGGTCTCGGAATTGTCTCTGAAATGGATTTGGTAGGTTTTTTTCTGCGTCTCCGTAGACCGTGCCGCGCCACCGTTTTAAAGTCTTAGTGAAGATTGATTTATATGAAAACCGATTTATGTTTAATTTATCTAGCTCGCCAACGTTACTGTGATTAAAGCAAACTTTAATAATAAAAAAATATGCTAAAAATGATTTATTTTTAATAATTATTTTTGTTTGTTATAATTTTTTCAGGAGGGGCGGGGCTTCCCGTTTCAAAAAAAACTACAGCAAAAGCTGCAAGATCTACAGCAAGATCAGCAACAAGAGCTGCAGCGAGATCTGCAGCAAAAGCGACAGCAAGAGCTGCAGCCCACAAGGCCCAGCAAACGCGCACGCGTGACCGAGGTCAGTCGCCCTTGGTTTTGCTCCGCAGAGATTGTGCACACTTTTAGTCATTGTGTTTATTTTGTATACTTTTTTTTTTTATAAAGACCACGCTGGCATGGACGTCATACGACCGCCAGTCACTTATGGACTAGATGAGGAGTTTAACAACACTTTTTGCCAAGATTGCCCATCGGAGATCAGACAGGATGAGAACAAAGGGAAAAGCGGTGGTGCGATCAAACGTAAGCACAGAGGAAAGAGAAGTGGAATCAGAATCGGGCAAAAAAGTTCTGCGATCCCATCGATTCTGTTGGCGAATGTCTGTTAGCTGGAGAATAAGATGGATGATCTCGGAGCACGGATTACCGTACTTTTCGCACTATAAGCCGCACCTGACTATAAGCCGCAGCAGCTAAATTGAATGATGTGTACATATATAAGCCGCACTGGACTATAAGCCGCAGGTGTTTTAATGTTTAATTACCATATGTAAGGGTTCGTGCACAGAGGGGATTGTCACAATACTGTCAGACAAATAACAAGAATTAACTCATTTACAAGTTGTATTAAGTTTAGCAAATAAGGGAACAGATAAATAACATTTCAATGCAGTAAAAAAAGCAATATTTTCGGGTTTGGCCCACATATAAGCCGCACCGTTATATAAGCCGCAGGGTCGAAAAATGGGGAAAAAAGCCGCGGCTTATAGTCCGAAAAGTACGGTAGATTCCAACGGGACTGTGAGGGACTGTAATATCCTATGTTTCACGGAGACATGGTTGAAGCCATCAACACCGGACCAAAACATCACCCCATCTGATTCCTTCTCTGTCTTCCGCGCTGATCGTTCTGAAGAGTCGGGAAAGTCTGTAGGTGGAGGGGTCTGCTTCTTGACAAACAACGGCTGGTGTCGCCCCAAGGAGGTAAAGATTATTTCCCGCTCCTGGTCGCCGGACCTTGAACATCTATCCATCCTATGTCGCCCGTTTTATCTCCCCCGGGAATTCACAGCCATAATAATCACAGCAGTATACATCCCACCGCAAGCAGATACCGCCAAAGCTCTGGCAGACCTACAGGACTCTTTGAACCAGCACCAAAACAAACATCCAGACGCGGCTATAATCGTAGCCGGCGATTTCAACAAGGCTAATTAAAAAAAAAAAGTTATGCCAAACTTCTACCAACACAACATGCACCACTAGGGGAAGTAATACGCTGGACCACTGCTACAGCCCTTTCAAAAAAGGCTACAAGGCAGTACCGGCTCCACCATTAGGTAAATCCGACCACGATGCCATCTTTCTTTTGCCCGGCTACAAACAAAGAGCCCGTAAGGGCCCGCGTCCACCTGGCGCATATTTCTAGCTGAAACATGCTGGCAGTGCGCCCGGTAGAATGGGGCGCATGCGGTGAGAAAAAGTTCAGAACGTTTCAACTCTCTAGGCCAGTGGTTCCCAACCTTTTTCCCCCCAGGGACCCCCAAACATCTCTGATGAAATTCGCGGACCCCCTCCTAATAAGATACCATAAAATACTTTTTTTTTTCATTTTAATAACAAACTGCTTATACACAGGCATATGCATCACAATTAGACCCACTATGCTTCTTTGACTTGTGCCTTCAATCAACAAATCTCATCTTGCACCATATGCATTTCAAAATGTTTGGCCAATATTCAAATGCTGTATTCATCCTCTCAAATCAGGCCCTAATGGTGAACGGTTTGCATTTATGGAACAAATCAATGCAACAAATTAAACTAAATATGAGACAGGAAATTCCAATCAGTAGCAGAGAGAATCTGTCCTAGCTGGGTTTAATACCTTTTTTTTGTCATTTTAATAACAAACTGCTTATACACAGGCAATATGCATCACAATTAGACCCACTATGCTTCTTTAACTTGTGCCTTCAATCAACAAATCTCATCTTGCACCATATGCATTTCAAAATGTTTGGCCAATATTCAAATCCTGTATTCATCCTCTCAAATCAGTCCCTAATGGTGAACGGTTTGCATTTATGGAACAAATCAATGCAACAAATTAAACTAAATATGAGACAGGAAATTCCAATCAGTAGCAGAGAGAATCTGTCCTAGCTGGGTTTAATACCTTTTTTTTGTCATTTTAATAACAAACTGCTTATACACAGGCATATGCATCATAATTAGACCCACTATGCTTCTTTGACTTGTGCCTTCAATCAACAAATCTAATCTTGCACCATATGTATTTCAAAATTTTGGCCAATATTCAAATCCTGTATTCATCCTCTCAAATCAGGCCCTAATGGTGAACGGTTTGCATTTATGTTGAATGAAGTAAGAATCCACTGCAGTAAAAATATCCTGGTAGTAAGGTTGACTGACATGAGAATGTCCTGCTTCAGATCCTCATTTTCAATATATTGCACATAAACGATGAGCACAGCCTCGTCTGCGACAGTTGTAGTTTCATCAAGTTGTATGGCAAATGGACCCTTTCTAAGCTTTTCTGACAGCTGCTGCTCGCAATCACTTGACATCTTATCAATTCGGTCTTTCACTACATTGTTCGAGAGTGGTACTGATTTTAGTTTATCCGCCACCTGTGGGCCGCACAGTTTCTAAACCATTTTGATGCAGGCTGGTTTGATGAGCTGCTCGCCAATATTGTGCGGTTTCTTTGCTTTTGCAATTAAAAGCGAACACTCAAAGGAGGCTTCGGTAGCCTTCTGTAAATCACTGCCACCCCTGCTCCACGCTACTCTAACATCAACAGGCTTGTTCGCCTTGAGAGACTGTTCTTTCCTCCGAAAAAAGTCTGGATCCTTCCCAACGGTTTCTGGGTGCTTAGACGCCTGATGTCTCTTCAGCTTGCTGGGCTTCAGGCTCGAGTTTGCCAACTTTTCTCCACAAATCACACACTCGGGTCGTTTGTCTGGTCCCTCAGTGAAGCCCATGGTGATGTAATTTTCGCGATTGCTGTAGGTCCTAACTTTTTTTGCAGATGAGCTGCCGTCATCTCCTTTTCGTTTGTCACACATTTTCGCCTCTGGCGGCTGACTGCAGACGAGCCGAGAAAGTTAACTAGCGTGCTAGGCTAGCTACAGAAAGTGATACAGTCAACTGATTCACGTTTTAGCGGCTACCCGGTAGCCTACTGTTAACGTTCAAAAATCATGTCTAGATGTTTATTTATTTATCTTTATTTTTTATTGTAGTGGAGAGACTATTCATGCTTCTGATGATAAAAAAAAAATCAAAAAAAAAAAAATTTAAAAAAAAAGACCTCAAATCATCTGTGGTCTGGCGGACCCCCTGCGCCCCCTGGCGGACCCCAGGTTGGGAATCACTGCTCTAGGCTGTATGCGGCCGCATAGAAAAGCTGAAAGGCGGTAAAAAAAAAAGCCGACCGCAGCGCACTTTCTATAGGTGGCCGCATGCGGCCACATACGCTCCCTTCCCATTGGAATACATTGAAAAAAGACGCGTGCGGTCATAAATCTGAGGCAGGTGGACGCGGGCCCTAACACCGGTTCCTGACAGGGAGCGAGCGAGCGAACTAGAGACGAAATCGCGCGCGACACTGTCCTGATATGAGGCGGCGCGTGTCCGAGTGTGTGTGTGTGTGTGTGTTACCTGGAAGCACACGTGGGGGGGGCCTGCGATTCTTGACCAATAAAAAGTGTTTAGGGGCGGGACTCGGCCGCGTAATCGCTCCACTAGAGACACAGCGAGCGAATATCTGAGGGGTGGACGACATCGCTGCTCAGTTCGCTGTCGCTCGCGGCAGGTCAGGATAGTCTGATTTGAAACGAAAACATTTTAATCATTTTCGCAATCACGCTCGCTCGCGTCGCTCCCTGTCAGGAAGGGGTGTAAGGCTGTTGTGTCGCGAGAGGTGAAGCAGTGGTCCGAGGCCACCCTACAAGACGCACTGGAGGACGTCGACTGGGGCATGCTCCGGTCGAGCTCCAGTGGCGTCTTGCCGATGTTGTAGTCAGCAACGTTACCTGACAATATTGTCCCCACGAAGAAGGTGCAGGTTTTCCCAAACCAGAAACCGTCCATCCGAGTGGCCCTGAATGCTCGTACCGCTGCTCAAAACTCGGACCGAGCATCGGGAAGGTAGCAGCTTATATGCTACGCAAAGAGGTACGGGCTGCAAAACGGCGATATGCGAACAAGATGGAGACACAGATGGCACAGAACGACACGAGAGGCTTATGGCGGGGAGTACGAACGATAACTGATTATAAAGTTAGCCCCCCCTCAATAGTGAGTGCCGATGCCTCTCTCGCGGATGAACTCAACTCGTTTTTACACCAGGTTTGGGGCGAGCAATGGCGACGTTAGCTCACCGGCTAATGACGTCACTGACGCGCCGGCTGCCGCAGGGAGGGGGGGTTCATCCGCGGGGGGGACACACTCTCTCATTGACGGAACACAGTGTGAGATTAGCGTTTATGTGAGTAAATACTAGGAAAGCTGCAGGCCCAGATGGGATAACAGGACGAATACTAAAGTCCTGTGCAAATCGGCTGGCCCCAGTGTTTACAACCATATTCAATCTATCCCTGGCTGAGTCCGTGGTCCCTGCCTGCTTCAAAGTGTCTACTATAATCCCTGTACCAAAAAACTCCTCTCCAGCAGGCCTAAATGACTACAGACTGGTGGCACTCACCTCTGTGGTCATTAAATGCTTTGAGGCTGGTCAAGGACCACATCTGTGCCTCTCTCCCTAGTAACATGGACCCACTGCAGTTCGCATATAGGACAAACCGTTCCACTGACGATGCGGTCTCCCAAGTACTACACAACATGCTATGTGAGATTGCTGTTCATTGACTATAGTTCAGCTTTCAACACCATAGTCTCCACCAGACTGGTTGACAAGCTAATTGATCTGGGTCTGAGCTCTACCATGAGCGCCTGGATCCTGGACTTTCTAAGTGACACACTGTGGATAAACGGGGCTATCGTGGACAGGGTGAGCAGTTTCAAGTACTTGGGAGTCCACATCAGAGGACCTGACATGGTCAACACACATAGATTCTGTGGTGAAAAAGGCGAAACAGCGACTCTATCACCTGAGACAGTAACTATCGGGGAAGATACTCCACTCCTTCTATTTCGGGGCTGTAGAGAGCATTCTGACTGGAAACATCACTGCTTTGTTTGGAAACAGCACGGCACAGGACAGGAAGGCACTCCAGAGAGTGGTGCGCTCAGCAGAGCGTACTACGGGTATTGCACTACAACCCCTGCAGGACTTATATAACAGGAGGTGCAAATCCAGAGCCTGCAGAATAATGAAAGACCCCCACCACCAGCCTGTTCAAGCTGCTGCGGTCAAGCAAGCACCTGCGTACACACGCTACGAGAACAGAGAGACTCCGGCTCAGCTTCTTCCCCCAGGCTATCAGAACACTGAACTCTCCACTCACAAGTACATTGAGCATACACACACACACACAACACATGCTGCAACCGCTTTAAACGATCACTTTAAACAAAATGTCACTTTAAATAATGGAAAAGTCACTTTAAAGGAATGAGGTATTGTATAGTTTAGATACATTAAGTATAATAATGACTGTGTTAAAACTTTATAGTAGTGTACATAGGAACCAGTTTCTCAGGAACTTAGCTGTCTATTTTTATCATGCACATCTTGTAAATTTCTCGTAAAAGTCTTACATGTCTATTTTATTATTGTATTATTGCACAATCGATGCAGGCATGACCACCCGCATTTCACTGTATGCCCTGGTATGTATGTGACAAATAAACCTCTTGATTCACGAGGCGGCAGGAGGTGATGGGGCTCTCGTGTGAGACTTAGAGCCCACGGATGGTGGTTGGCTTTCGTGTTGGGCTTTTTTCAAGCGATAAAAGGAACATATGCTTTGCGTATGCTTTCCACTTATGATCAACACAGGGCTAAAAACACTGTTCCTCGAGGTTCCTTTTTCACCTCGTATGTTTTTGCTTTCATGAGGTTACTGGGGGGGGGGGGGGGGTGGAGATATAAACCCTTATCGTTGGGTATGCTATCAATTTGGTGAAATCCTGACAAGGGTGCGTGTAATAAGCGAAAGCCTTGACAGGTGCGCTCATCACTAAGGGGATTCCCAGGTTCTGTATAGAAATCCCATGTCAAGGGCCCCTACGGGGGACCGGGTCTCCCCCATTTCTAAATAGGGGAGAAACGATGGGTTGGGGCTTGTCTTATCAATACACCCAATGCAGTTCTCAGGTTTTACGAATGCAATTTGAAATATTATTATAGAATAGCAGGCCTATAAATGATTTTATTATAGCCAATTCGCACATTTATGGATTGGGCCAAATCTTTTTTTTTTTTTTTTTTTTTTTCCCCCCCTCCTTTTCCCTCCATTTTTCTCCCATCCCAATGTTAGACGTTATGCCAATTCCCAATCCCCTTCCTGGTCGCTGCGCACCTACCCCCTACAGAGTGGAGGCTATCACATGCTTCCTCCGACACACGTCTAGCCAATCAACCGCTTCTTTTCACCTGGCAGCGCAGCGCGGACTCTCACTGAGAGGGTGTAACGTGTGGAAGGATCACACTACCCCCCTTAGATCCTTTCCTCGCTGAGCAGGCGCCCCGACCGAACTGTAGGAGTCGCTCTTTACAATGACCAGGACCCACCCACCGGCTTTCCCACCCTCTAACACTGCCAATTGTGTTAGTACGACGGCCGGCCAAGCCGGAAGCAACGCAGAGAGCTGGGCTCGATACCAGTATCTCCTGCGTTGGTGGCGAGCGCCTTGCCCACTGCGCCACCCAGCCGCCCCAAATCTTCTCTTTCAAATGGACGTGTTCAATTTGGATTTAGTATCACCAGGCGTGCATGAAGAACAGATAATGAAATGCCACAGCCTCGTTGTCCTCACCAGGTCCCTTTGGTCGGGTTCTAGCTCATGGACCCGACAGAGAGCCCTGTTGCTCGTGCGGTCCATAGGGCTGGGACCTCCTCTGCATCCCGCCGCTAGGTAACTGGCGGGATGCGTGGTGAGGTTCACACGGCCTACTCACCTTGTGCGTTTTTCGGGTACTGCACCCTTTTTTCACATAGTCTGTGTTCTATCCCTCCACTCCTCGCTAGGATGAGTGTGAGGGCCACGTTTTTCTGGTGGTCGTAAAGGGGACCTCAGCAGGTACATTTACCTACGCGCCTTGCTCCGCCCACTTGTCCAGAAGGCGAAGCAGAACGCGTAGCCAGTATCTACACATAGCGAAGGTTATCCTATAACCCTAGTTATGTGAGTACTGGCAAGCGTCCTGCTTTGCGCCCTGAGGACCCCTGACTGTCTTTCGAATAAAGTTCAGACTCTGAAGGAGAACAGCCACGCCACAGGGTTATATACGTAGCCAGAAGTGGGCGTGGCTGGGTAGATGTAAGGTGCATGAGAAATACTTTCAATGTATACATTAGGTATGAACGAGCTGTCCAGAAGGCGAAGCAGGGTGCTTGCCAGTGCTCGCATAACTAGGTTTATAGGATAACCTTCGGTCTGCATCCTCTTAGCAGTTTGTTTTGTGTTGAGCCGTACTGTATTGTACCCATTCTGCAATCTGTTAATAAAGTTTTCAATCAATTGTTCATACATTCTGAAAAATGTTGCTGAAGAGCAACCCAGCTTTCGTTGACAGGGAGTTATACTCTACTGCAGGGGTTCCCAAACTTTTCAGGCCGGGACCCAGAAAATAAGGCGTCAGAGAGCCGCGGCCCAATGCACATCGTCAGGCTTTTTTTTTTTTTTTTGCCAGGTGACCAAGCCAAATATCACTTCAATCCTATTAAGTTAGTTCAAGTTAGTTATTCATTTATATGTGCTATTTATTTATGAGAGGGCTAACTTGTTGCAAAATAATAATTATAATAATAATAGCCTCATTAAAATACTATTGTTGCTTTGGTTGTTTTCAGCGTTTTATGTGCATAATCTGTTATTTAGTTTGAAATGTTTGTTGAAATAAGTTGATTTTTCGTTTTTGTTTATTTATTAAGTTAATATAAAACCATATAGTCACATTTTAGAATACAATAGAATATAATTTTAGAATACAACTAGAAACACTGTCCTGGCCTGCTTCTAAGTTCAGTGGCCTGACAATTTTTTTTTTTTTTTTTTTTTTTTAAATCATCTCACGGGGTTTTTGAGTATCTACCAATACCGATATTTCCCGATCCGATCAAAAAAAAATAAAGAAATTTAAATATATATATTTTTTTTATTCAACAAACATGACCATGTTCACGTCTTAAACTCATACTGAGGCCTTAGTTTTGGTTTTAAATTGCATACTTGCATAGGAGAGTGTTGCTGGTCTGCTGTTCTGCAGCTGGATACTATTGGTTTGTTTTGGCAAAATTCTTCTGCTCTGTGTGACAATAAATAAATGAATGATGATATGCAATTTAAAACCAAAATTAAGGCCTCAGTATGAGTTTAAGACGTGAACATGGTCATGTTTGTTGAATAATAATAATAAAAAAAAATGGCAGATTTTTATTTTTTTGCCGATCCTGATCTTCGGAAAATCATGTGATCGGATCGGGACATCCCTAATGCATTGGGTCGCAGATGAAATGACTCTCTGCACTTGACCCAAACCCTACACAGAAGGTAAGCAGCAGAAGATGTAATAGGGGGGTGGGTATTTAACATTTCACAAGGTTTGAACGAAAGGCCCTGTTCTACTTTGCGTCACTGTCACAGAGACAAATTTGTGTACATTCATTGTATTTGTCAGATCAAGTGTTTCTGAATCTAATCGCCATGTCTCTCTGGCAGACGGCAGGCTTTCTGACCCGATGTTTCCGGGAGAGTATCCCAGAGGTCCTCTCTCCGACTTCCCGATGGGTGGCATGAACCAGGGCTACTTGGGACCCGATAAAGGTCCTCGCCAGGGCGGAGGAGGGGACGGTTTTGGGTCGAGTGGCGGAAGAGACGGCTTCGAGATGGCCGGAGTGTTGGGCGACAGCCCTGAAAGACATTACCCTGACGAGTTCCGGGGCGGCCTGATGGGGAACAGGCCGATGGACAGGCCGGCTGACAGACCCATCGACGGACCCATCGACAGACCCATCGACGGACCCATCGACAGGCCAGGCTTGACGGGAGCAGCTCCAGAAAGCGGCAGCCTTACCGCTACCTTGCTCCAGTGCCTGGTGAGTGTCTCTTGATGGAACATGTATTTTGTGTTTTCTACAGAGAGGAGGGACTGGGAGACCCATGTTACTGACCAGACACTCTATATCAGTGGTGGCTGTCGAAGTGTAGAGCTATTGTTTTAACAAACAGAAAATACCAGGGCGGCTATGTGGTGCAGCGGGCAAGGCGCTCACCACGAATACTGGAGACTGGGCTCGAACAGGTTCGCCTCCCTGTTCGAGCCCAGCGCTCCACATTGCTTTCAGTTTAGCTGGTCGTCCGCACTAATACACATTGGCAGTATTAGGGGGTGGGAAACTGATGGGTGGGGATCGGGCGTTGTGGACAGCGACTCCTACAGGTCGGTTGGTGCGCCTGCGCAGTAGAATCGGGAAGAGACTGGGGCGGGGCCCCTCCAAAGCCCAGACCCCTGACGCTGAAAGATCGAGCCGCGCAGGTGGGAAGATGCGACCGCTGTTACCTCGAGTATCGGAGGGGACTCATGCTATGTATGACTTAGTCCACATTGCAGCCGGCTTGTGGGAGGCAAGAAACAGTGTTCAAAAGACAGGGGAGGGTTGAATTGGATGATACGAAAAAATTGGGATGGGAGAAAAAATAGAAAATGGGAGAAAAAGTGGATAAAAAAAAATACAGAAAATACCACTTACAGCACCTTTTTTAATTGATAGAATGACTTTTCAGGCCTACATGCTACAGCAGTCTTTTGGCTGGTACACCTGCTTTTTGCTAGCCAGGTAGCACAACAGTCTGTTAACAGCTGATGGAATAGAAAAGAAAGATGAAGAACATCACACATTTCAAGCATCAGTGATGTAACGTTCAGGATGAATGCTTTAGTTCTCGAAAATACGCCAGCTTGTAGAGCTGTCCCCAAACCTGTTTCTGGGATTCGAACATTCACCAGTGTGTTTTTTTTTTTTTGATCCACTTTTTCTCCCATTTTTCCATATTTTCTCCCATCCCAATTTCGTATCATCCAATTCAACCCTCCCCTGTCACGAACGCTGTTTCTTGCCTCCCACAAGCCGGCTGCAATGTGGACTAAGTCATACATAGCACAAGTCCCCTCCGGTACTTGAGGTAACAGCAGTCGCATCTTTTCACCTGCGCAGCTCGATCTCTCAGTGTCGAGGAGTAACGCGTGGGAGGCTCACGCTGCCCCCGACACTTCCTGATTCTACTGCGCAGGCGCACCAACCGACTTGTAGGAGTCGCTTGTTCACAACGTTCGATCCCCACCCTTCAGTTTTTCCCTCCCCGTAATACGGCCAATGTGTATTACTGCGGACGACCAGCCAAACTGAAAAACAATGTGGAGGGCTGGATTCGAACACGCGAATCCTAGCGTCTCCACACTGGTGGCGAGTGCCTTGCCCACTACACCACCTAGCCGCCCAACACCAGTGTTTTTTTTTTTCTTTTTCTTTTTTTAATCTTTCTTCCCCTCTTTTTTCCCGATTTTTCTCCCATCCCACCCTTCCTGGTTGTTGCGTACTTTCCCCTACTGTTGGTCCGAGAGACCGGAGACTGTTTCATGCTTTTCCTCCGACGCATGTGCAGCCTGGCCGCGCAGGTTCTCACCGGGGAGAGTGTAGCGTGTGGGAGGCCGCACTATCTCTCCCTAGTTCCTACCCTTGCTGAGCAGGCGCCATGACCGAACTGTAGGGGTCGCTGTCCACAACGCCCAGGACCTACCCTTCAGCTTTCCCACCCTCTGATACTGCCAATTGTATCAGTGTGAGAGGCCAGCCAAGCTGATAGCAACGCCGGGAGCTGGATTCGAACAGGCGAATCCAGCGTCTCCGGTGTTGGTGACGAACGTAATCTCCGCTACGCCACCTGACCCCCTCGAACGGATGTTTTTAATCATCCTAAATACCTTTTCTAGTTCAGTACTTTCGAGTCTTGACTTTAGCCACATAGCGCACATTGCTGCGGTTGAGTAGTAGTACCTAAGTTACTGGTCACGGGAGGCTTCAATAACATTTGGATGATAATCGATTTTGTGAATACATTTGTTGAAACAACATCTTTGTTGGCTGGCGGCTCCTGCTATCTTCTTAACGTTAGCAAGCTAAAGGGCTGCGCTCTGGCTGCATAGCTTAATTACGGTAATGTGCATAACATACCTGTGTAACGTTAAGTAACTTGTGTTCCGCTGGGAAAGCATCAGCATCACTGCATACACTTTGTTTAATCCAAACCAGGGTTTCTGTTAGAATTTCTTTTTGTCGGTCGGAGTGGAAATGGGATCAATTCCGGTCAGAGTTTATTGAGCTTAAAAACAATTGATAGGCCTATATAAAGAATGACATCCTCAAGGCATTTATAATATTTTAACTTAAAACTAGGCTACTTTTGCGTATATACAGTCATTAATATATTCCAAATAAAATAAGTCCCTCGAGACTCCGTGCTGCTGCCGACTTCAGGTGTCTGTGGGCAGTCTGCCCCGACATTAATAAACAGCAGTCTGTTATAATCACATTTTTATGAGCTAACGAATTCCGTTATATTGGACATTTGTATTAATTATATCAAGCGAAGAACTGAGAAATTTGGCAGAGAGAGACGGCAACATTATCGTGGGTTTGCGTGATGTATATCTCCACCTCCCAACGACTTGGTGCTGGTCATAATGTCCGGTGAAAATAATTCCCTCTAAGCACAATTTGATTATTTGAATTGTATTAAAATAGGCTAAAATTAAATAGCCTATGCGATGAACGAAACAATCATTACATTTGTTTCATCGTTGCTTCACCAAGCAGGTCTGTCTAATAATGACAACGGTGTGTCAGCGCGAGCTTGCTGCTAGATTTACGAGAAGCATGGAGCTGCAGACCCGCAGTGTTTTCAGGTTCGGTCGGGGGACCGCTCAGCAGCGCCCCCCACCCAACAGCTGAATTGCCAATGGCTGAATTGGAGTACTGCACTGTGCCGGCAAAGCTGGGGGGTTCTGTGGGTCTGCATATGTATAATATGTTTAATAATCTGATCTGAGGTAAGCAATTTATTTTACCAGTCTTGGGGTAATCAGATCTATTTTCACGTGTGTGTGTGTGTGTGTGTGTGTGTGTGTGTGTGGTGTTTTCAACACCACCTGCCTCTCCACTCTAGACTCTGTAAGCCCCCCTTAGACAGAAAAAAACCTAAGCCTAAAGGGCAGCCCTGGCTCAATGATAACACCAGAGCCCAGAGAAAAGAGTATAGGAAGGCAGAGCGGAAGTGGAAACGTGACAAACTTCAAGTTTCACTTGAAATGCTTAGGGACAGTCGCATTAACTACCAGCTAGCGGTTAAAGCGGCGAGAATCACATATTTTTCTGACCTCATCAACAACTCCCACAACCCCAGGACCCTGTTCACTACCATCAACTCTCATTAGCCCCCCCCCCCCCAGCACCTGCCTGGATGTGTCCCCAGCTAAGTGTGAGGAATTCTCAAATTTTTTCACCACCAAAGTTGAAAATATCAGAAGGAACATCTCACCCCCCACACGTAATGTAGCTGTCCCTCTGGTCTGCTCATCTACACTGACCTGCTTTCAGCCCATCAGTCTACTCACCCTCACAGAGATAGTTTCCTCTATGAAACCTGCAACCTGCCCCCTTGACACTGTTCCCACTGCTCTCCTGAAACAGGTTTTTCACACAACCGGTCCCAGCATCCTCTCCATTATTAACAGCTCCCTGGCAACTGGTACTGTTCCATCCTGCTTTAAACATGCAGTAGTCCAGCCCCTATTGAAAAAACCAAACCTTGACCCCACCCTGCACAGTAATTACAGGCCCATTTCCAAGCTTCCTTTTCTGTCAAAAATACTTGAAAAGGTTGTTCTGTGCCAATTGTCTCCCTACCTGCACCAGAACAGCATCCTGGAGACATTTCAGTCAGGGTTCAGGACTGGCCATAGCACAGAATCAGCCCTCCTTAAAGTGTCAAATGACCTACTCCTCGCCGCTGACAACCGTGACTGCTCTATTTTAATGCTGCTTGACCTCAGTGCAGCCTTCGACACTGTTGATCACACCATTTTATTAGATCGTCTCCAACATGGGGTTGGTGTCAGAGACACTGCATTAGCATGGTTTTCCTCCTATCTCACAAATAGAAGCTTTGCTGTCAACATCGCCAACTGCTCCTCCCCCTCAACATCCCTCTCCTGTGGGGTCCCACAAGGGTCCATCCTTGGCCCGATCCTGTTCTCCCTTTACATGCTACCCCTTGGTCCAATCATTCAGAAGCACAACATCTCTTTTCACTGTTATGCTGACGACACACAGCTTTATGTTTCCCTGAAACCCAACAACCAGTCTCTACTTAACAGTCTCATATCCTGCCTGGATGATGTTAAATGTTGGATGGCACAAAACTCTCTACAACTAAATCAAAACAAATCCGAAATAATCCTCTTCGGTCCCCCAGACGCTGTCACCACCCTTACCAACAGCCTTGGCAACCTGTCCTCCCTGGTCAAGCCGTATGTCAAGAACCTAGGTGTCATTTTTGATCCACAATTTAAATTTGACAGACAAGTAAACTCAGTGGTAAAGGCATGTTTTTTCCAACTACGCACCATTGCCAAACTCAAAGCCCTTCTCTCCCCTGCAGACCTTCAGAGAGTCATCCACGCCTTCATTTCATCTAGATTAGACTACTGCAACTCCCTCTATATAGGCATTAACCAGTCTTCCCTGTCCCGCTTACAACTGGTACAAAACGCTGCTGCCAGACTGTTGACCGGAACCCGCAAGAGAGACCACATCACCCCTGTCCTTGCCTCCCTTCATTGGCTCCCAGTACGCTACAGGATAGATTTTAAGGTTCTCCTATTTGTTTTTAAAGCCCTTAATGGTCACACACCCTCCTACATCTCAGACCTCCTATCCCCCTATTCCAACACCAGGTCCCTCAGGTCAGCCGATCAGAGGCTCCTGACAGTCCGGAGGTCTAACCTCAAGCTCAGGGGGGGCCGTGCCTTTGCTATCGCAGCCCCTGAACTGTGGAACAGCATCCCCACCTCCATTAGGCTCGCCCCCTCGATAGATGCCTTCAAATCGAGGCTCAAAACCCACTTCTACCTACTAGCCTTTCCCGTTCACTGACTCATGCCCTGTTTTTCTATGTGTTTGCCTGTGTGTCCTCCCATAAAACGGAGTGTGATTGTTGTCTATATGTATCTTGTGTATTTACCCTCTGTACAGCACTTTGGTTGACACGCGTCATGTGAAATGTGCTTTATAAATAAATTTGATTGATTGATTGAGTGTGTGTGTGTGTGTGTGTGTGTGTGTGTGTGTGTGTGTGTGTGTGTGTGTGTGTGTGTGTGTGTGTGTGTGTGTGTGTGTGTGTGTGTGTGTGTGTGTGTGTGTGTGTGTGTGTGTGTGTGTGTGTGTGTGTGTGTGTGTGTGTGTGTGTGTGTGTGTGTGTGTGTGTGTGTGTGTGTGTGTGTGTGTGTGTGTGTGTGTGTGTGTGTGTGTGTGTCGAAAAATTACAACGTTTTTTGTGTATTCCAGTAAATCACGGAATCTATATATTTTCCTGAAACTTTAAAGAAAACAAGGGCTTTTCAAAATACTATAAAACGGAAATGAACCAATTATTAAAAAAATTATAATAATAATCCGTTTCGACAATGTTGACTGCAAACAAGTCATTGATAAGCGACGGGCAGATTAGACACACAGCCATAATTTAAGACATAGATTATGCGTTTAGAGCGCTATCATCAGATCTATCATCTTAAATTTTTCAAAATGTTCAGTTGCTATTGCCTGCACTCATCTGTGTTTCATTACACAGAGTGCATGCTTACCAACTGTCCGTCTGCAACACTACTATCACCGACATCTAAGAAGGGAGATCCCCCCCCTTGAATGGCCCTTCTAAGGTTTCTCTCCTCCACACTGCCTGTGGTGCATTTTTTCCCCTATTGCTATGTTTTAGTGAGTTTTTCCTTACCTTCGCGTGGGGTATGTCTGGGAGTGTTTGCATTCATTCATTTATTTTGCATTTATTTTAAATTTGTTGGACCTTATGGTGTCGTGTTCTTGACTTATTGTTATGTTTCTTCTTGACTTGTTTAAAGAAGACGTGTCCGGCCCATGGGGACATTAACGTGTGTTGTCGGGCCTTACAAATAAATTTGATTTGATTTATCATTGAAGTGGGTGGTGGCATTCAAGGATAAATAGTGCACGCCACGCTTAGTGTTAAGTAAAAAAGTATTATATGTTAACGGGGGGTGGGGGACTTCCCATTGAATATAAATAGTTAGTTTTGCCCATCCCTAAAAATCACCATGATTAATTAATTAGGAATCGTGATGCTAATCGTGGGGCAGCGGTGGCCTAAAGGTTAGAGAAGCGGGTTTGTGACCGGAAGGTTGCCGGTTCGATCCCCGGGACGGGCAGGAACACCAACCGCTGAAGTGCCCTTGAGCAAGGCACTTAACCCCCAACTGCTCCAGTGGAGTTGCTCAGTGGCCAATGGTGTCAACTGTGGTTGTACTGGGCAGCTCCCAGGTGTGAATGGAACTGTGTGAATGTGAAGCAGGGCGTTCCTGAAAAAGAGCATCTGTGCTCAGCGAACCTACCCTGGGTAAATAAAGGTTAAAAAAAAAATGCTTTCCATCTGATCACACCAGCTGTTGGTTTCCATTCTACAAAACATGCCGATAACTTTCCACAGGATTCCTTCAGCGTCGATAACGATAACGATGCCCATATCGTACTGATGGTGACGCAGAAGCTAACGGACGTGCTGATGGATTACCGCACCCGTAGTGCTAACTCGGTATGAGACCCCTCATGTTGTGTTCACACACTACAGCTAAAACTAACTGTAAGCAGAATGGAGAGGATTAAGTGGCTAGTTGTAGAAGTATGTTTAACCTGCCACTCTGCATTCAGCTTTGCGTTCAGACTACAAAGCGTACACAGTGCCATAGTTTAGTAGCGTTAAGCTACACTGTAGAGTCGGGGTTCTTATACTTTTCTAGCATTTGACCTCAAGTTACTTATACTCCTGCATATAACCCATATAACTCTGTATGATAGTATGTACAATCAAATATTTATATATTTTTTACCCAGTTTAATCACCTGGGCCCAGTAGTTCAAAACTTTGAATCTCAATCAGATCCGATCAGACTTTGAAATCCCATTTCTTGTGATCCAGGATCAGACAACTCGGCCAGATTTTGTCCCGGTATTTCAAAGCAATTCAGGATAGGATCACCCTGATCCAGATTCAGATTTTTCAAGATGATTAAATCCTAAATATCAGTGCTTTAATCCTACCGATCTCCATCTAGTGGATATGAAAAAGAATACAAGGAAGACAAGAGACCACATTGCAGAAACATCTATAATGTCTAATTATATTTTTAAATGCATAAAGGACATAAAATCATAATGGAATTGTAATAAAAAAAAAAATACTCACTAGGGTAACAACAAAAAAAACTTAATTCAAAGGCAGCTGGATCATTCAGGTGTGCTGAATTCTAAGTGAGGTTTCAGTTAGCTGAAGGTAATGACAGATGGACTTTTTTTGTTAGAAGATATATATTTTTTTAATCTAAATTACATTTGTGATTGACAATCGATAAATCGGGACAAAATTATCGATAAATATCCATAGAGCATTTTATTTTTTTTGCGCAGCAGCTCGCGCAGGCAGGGGGCAACTTAGTCACGTCACTCAGTTGGTATTGCTGATTGGCTCTAACAGGGTATTTTTGTATACAGCGAACAGGTCTATAGTTAAGAACTGACAGAGGAAGTGGTGTAGATAAACAATTATAATAAAATAATTATAAAAAATATAGTATGCATTGCAAGTTCTATGGAGAACAGTGTTTGAATTTAAACTCTTTTCTATGTTTCTTCTAGGGCCCCAGTATGAGCAACAGTATGAACAGCAGCATGAACAACAACAACTCATCCATGAGTTCCATGAGCTACTCCTCCCCTCCTTCCAGAATGCCCAGCACCGGAAACCATTACTCAGGCAACCTCTCAAGCAACCACTCAGGTACACACAGTGTCGTCTTGAGGCTCCCCAAATCTCCTCACCTGAGATTTCATCTGAGCCGTGCCTTATTAAAAGTGATTTATACTTTCTAAGGAATGTTCAGCATCAATGGGGATATCACACAATCACAGACTCTGTGCATAGGGTATGTGCAGTGTCCAGGCATTAAAGCGCTCCGTCTTGAGACGGATTTCCGTCAATTTGATTCGGAGTCGTGACTGATTTTCCTGGTATAATATGATTTGTAGATGCATACAGATTTAAACAAAAAAGATTATACCGTTGCCGCGCCAAGCAGAGTCATTGGCGAGCAATAATGGCAGGACGCAGCGACTCGAGAGACAGGATTGCGCTAATAGTTCGTCGTCGGAAATGTATAATAATCGCAAGATACATTCAGACAGTTTTGGATCTAACTGAATGGATTCATGGACACATTTATGCCCGGACCACAAAGCTTATTGAAGGGTTAGCGGCGGCACGACGGCTCTACCGGTGAGTCCGTCAGCCTGTTATATGAAAATGTTATTATAGTGCTGTCAGACCCTGATACGGGTTGTCTTTAACCTTTTAGCTAACGCTATTAAATAAAAATATACAGTGGAGGTTAAAATAAGAATGACTTTGCCTGGGGAAAAAAAGTTCAGTCAGGAGATGTTTTTTATATGACGCACCCCCGCGGGAATCGACTTTACCATAAATCATAGGCTGATATACGCTACATTGTCTTTAAACATATAAATCTTACAGGACAAAGTAATAGATGTTATCACTTTTATTCTTTTAAACTTGGATTAAGAATATCCGTTCCCCTTTTTTTTTATTGAGTGCACTCAAAACAGACTTTATTGGGTACCCTTTTTATTTCATTTATTATTTTCTTTAATGTGGACCATTTCATGGATCCTTATGTTGTGTACTGAACCTGGTGAACTCCCTTTAAGTTGCATATAAAAGTTAAAACGTAGATCACGGTGCCTGTGTATGAATGAAAACCCGACTTTTCTCGGGTTTGGCGCTCAAGCGTCTGTGAGTTAACCCGACTTTATTCGGTTATGGCGTCCATTGAGTTAACGTTACCGCTCGTTTTGTTTACGCTACTGAAGTTAACATTACCACTTGTTGCTTCGGGAGATACCATTACTGTTTTGCCAGCAGGGGCCTGCATTTTAGATCAACAACTATGGCAACCAATCAGGGGCTCGGTTCCACCATGGGACAGAACAGCAGTTGGAACGCAGTCCCTGATTGGCTCTGATTGCATGGCAATTCCTGGAAATCGATGTATACGATGAAGACCAGTCTGTATCTCAAAAGTAGAAAAACATTTGCGAGAAAGACCGTCTTCCAGGCTATGCTGTTCAGTCTTTTACCCTTCCGTGTGTTGATCATCTATCCTCTCTCTGCAGGTCCATCCTGGTATTCTGACGGTCCATCCAGGTTCTACAACTGACCCTAGTTCTCACACCTACCCAGGGACGTGCACAGGACTTTAGAGGGGCAGGTGCTCAGATGCTGAAAAGGGCACTATACCTGTGTATGTTATGCATTTTTTATTCCAATCCCGATTTGTATTTGAGATTCCTAAATCCCATCGGACTTGACTTCTTCGTGTCCCTCAGTGAGTGTAATACCAGCATTCAACTGTATGCGCCACATCGGTTTCTATCATCATCATCATCATCATCATCATCATCACCACCCACGCTATGCATAAAATATATAGGTCCGCGGAGAGGCACGCTGAGGAGGCTGTGCAAACTGCAATGGAATACGGGGCATCTCTCTCTCTTTACCTAATATTTTGATTCTATCCTGACACTTTTCAGTTGGAAGGGCAACGGGAAAAAAATAATAAAAAAACCTTTTTCTTTAATTCTTTTTATGGCACTTTTTTATGAGGCTCAAAGGGGCAGGTGCTCCCCTTGGGCTCTGTGTGCACGTGCCTGCACCTACCGGTCCCACGCTGATGTCTTATTTTCCCAGATAGGGATCAAACTTGTCTGTTCAGAGGGATTCAAATCAAAGTTGTATAAATTCTAGGAATGCACCGAATATTAGGGGGGGGGTGGGTGAAAAACTTCGGATTCAAATCAAAGTCGCATACATTCTGTTCTTTTATCTAGAAACTTGGTTTGTATTTAAATTTTTTGTTTTTTTGTATATATCGTATAGTATCGATAGCCAATTACTAGGTTGGACCAAGTTTTTTTTTTTTTTTTTCTAAATGTTACATAGCTTTTAATGAGGACTTTTAGATTTAAAACGTTTAAAATAAAAAGACAAAATCATTTTCACACTTTACTCTTACCTTTCTTCACACAAAGTGTGGTGATGATGATGATGATGATGATGCACACTCGCTCCCCAATTTTGACATAATCTCAAATAAAGCTACGTCCATCACTGGTTTTCAATTTGTGATTATACATTTGTTCTCCTGTTATATAACAGACTATAGAAAATGACCCACGTCCTCACTTTCCAATAAGGGGAACATGATTGCTATACCTTCAACATACCAACTTGTCATTGTGTTGTACCGTACAGTGACCATGCTACAGTACTGTACATTAGAATAGATTGCTGTATAGTAGTCGTATGCCAAACCAAAGCTTGGTCTGTGCATTCAAGGCAGGCAATCTGAGATTTGCGGGGGGAGGGGGCTTCCTCCTTATGGATGTGCGGACAGGAGGGCTTCTCAGTCTGTAGTTGTTTTGCAGTTGGAAACAATCCTGTGCCTCCTGTCAGTGCAGATAAGAGGTGGATTTAGGTCGAGTGAGCGAGTGTCCATGTATATTGTTTTTTTGTGTTTTTTTAATGGTTGGTTATGTATATGTTCTGGGCCCCTTTGGATTTGGGTCGGATGGTCGCGGGGGGGGGGGGGGGCCTGGTTCGGGGCCTCGGCGGGTCGTGGTGTTAAAGAGGCTGATGCTTTGACTCGCTGGGGCACCGGACTCTGGGTCTTCGAGGGTTGGGGATCGTCGCTGATGGGGGGGCTCGGGTTGGTCACTGTGCAGTCTGTCTCAATTATTGTCTTGTGTTAAAGGGGAACTATTTTACTATTTCTTTCACTATTTGGGCACTTTTACACAATTCCTGTGAGTTTATGGAACACCTCTGTAATTATAATTTTTTTTAATTCATTGTTTTGTATTTCTAATCAAGTCCTCAAAAACAGCTTTTTTCTACCTCAAGATCTCGAGCCGTTTTGAGGCTGGGCTCCTAAACCACTGTGTGGCCTGATGCCACACTGCCACATTATCATGCAGCTGAGTCTCTCTGACGTCACAGATCAGCACATTTTCAGATGACTCAGTTCAGTGAGGGTGAATATTGTGAGAGGAGAATTGGAAGAATGCGCCAATATGAGAATTAGAGACATAGATCATATTAATATAAGTCCACATAGCTAGGAAACAATGCTAAACACTGAAAAAGGCCATTTATAAGATAGTTCCCCTTTAAGTTGTTGCATTGGGATGTCTTTTTATGTATTATTATTGTATTTATTGTGATATGTCTTTGTTTCATGTTTGAAAAAATAAAATAAAAAGATTTTATCACAAAAAAAGACATGGGAGGGGAGAATTGGCACAGCGAAATTGGGATGGGAGAAAAAAATAGGAGAAAAAGTGGATAAAAAAAAAGAAATAACGATCATAAAAACGAGTTAACTCGTTTTTGGCGATATTCGCATGGCGGGCAATAATGAGGTAACTCGTTTTTGGCAATTAATGTGTTAGTCATTCAACTTGTGGTCATAGCTTCTTCTGTACACCTGATATTTCTTAGTATTTGAAACCTGGTGAATAAATGAATACAATACTCTTCTACACATGGTTGTTTTTGTTTTTAACTTTAATGTATAAAAGCATATTCTTTTATATTCTTCTCATAAAAGCACATTGTGGTTCCGTTTCATAGTAGGCTATATAATTAGGTTTTAAACGAACAGGTACATATCCATCTTAAAAGCAAAATGAGAACTGTTACTCATAATATAGCCTGTATAGTCTGTTGTCGTAAATTAATCCTAATTGTCAACATGATTGCCCCACTTTTTAAATCATATCTTTAGACCAAATGATGGGTCATTCCACCAGAAACGTACATTTCCACTTCTAAAAATCTTGACTTTTTTTCTTATTCTTTAATCTGAACATTGAGTCATATGGAGGACATGTTAACTCAATGGACGCCACGGTCTAGCCCATCTTTTGTTCCTACTGGGCCAACGCTCTGAGATAGGAATAAGTGGTGGTGTTTGCAGGGCTATATATTATAGCTATCGATACAATACTATGGCCTTTTGACATCACCTATCTATCGTTCAATATATGAAAAAGAATAATTTTTTTCGCCAATACGTTCCCGTGTTATACCGTGGTGAATATGAATATAGTTTAGAGTGATCCTGTCTAATCCCAGAAAACGACGATATACAGTCAAATGTGATTTTCACTAAAAGCGTTGCTGTTTCTCGCCTGTACACGCTACTATTTCCAAATAAAATATATAAAATAGGTATGTTTTATCATGAATGCATGAAAGGGGGGGGGGGGGGGGGATTGTCTTTTGATGGTCACCAACGGCATACGTTGTGGAGTAACGTTACACACATCTAGGTTAAGTCATGGTTGGATCACAGCAGGATTGATATCATATGGTCCTTACCTTCACTAGGATGTACCCCAAAAAGAATATTCCAATTGTCTGATCGCGAGTCCAAGTACAGGTGTCCATCGTGTCGCCAACATAATCAACCACAACGGATGCATCGGAGGCATTCTCAATGGGATCAGGATACCCGCCCGACAAAGAAAAGTGGGACCGGAGACATTTGATCGACGCACATGCCAAGATATAATGTTACAAAGGGTGCTCGATACTGCCACCTGGGTGGATGCGGCCGGTATTGCACTTTGGCATTCTCAGGATGATTCCCCATGTTAACCCCGAGTCCATGTGCCTGTAATGAATGGAAATATCGAATAAAATAAATAACGATGAAAACCCGACTATACTCGGGTCTGGCGCTGAACGGTCTGCGAGATAACCCGACTATCATCAGGTCTGGCGTCCAAAGAGGTAAACTATAAGAAACGCATCATGTCACCTCAGCATGTTTTTATACTTGAATAAAATGTATTTGTACACAAAATTTCACCCATAAATGTCAGGCCCTGTCACAGAAATGTTTTAATATGTTTGAATGGTTTCCTAATAAATGTATTTGATACAAATAGCATGTTCTTATTCATCACATGTCCCTGATTGTATCTAACATGGTTTTGTAATTCATATAAGAAATGTAAGCTACTTTTCGGTCATCTGTAGTGGATGGTAAGCACAGAATAACTGCCAGGCACTCGTATAGTTTAAAAAAGAAAAAACTACCTTTACATAGATTTGTACAAAAAGCGCAACAGTGGATATAACGGCATCTTCATTTACACAGTTAAAAGACATTATTTCATCAATATTTTCTTAAATAGTCCATTTTTATGTCCTGTGTGACGACTGACCGTGGCATGACAGGACTGACTGTTGTGACGGGACTGACTTTATGGATTTAGTTGATGCAGGAAAGGTTATGTTTTGTGTTCTTTAATTAAATTCCTATTTAAAATTATTATGATTTTAATGTTAACACATTAACATTGTGGCATTGGGCACTGTGCCCATCTTATACCACTCTCTGCCAGCACTGTAAGCCTATGGAGATGTTTACCTTCTTTGCAGGGCTATAACTTTTTAAATTGTATTGCTATATTGACATTACTATGGCCCATTCAACATCGATTATCTATCGTTCCCGATGTGGGAACGTTATATTTTTTCATTCATACATTGTTGTGTTAATACCATCTTGAATATAAGTATGTTTATAAGCTTTTCTGCTGTAATTCCAAGAACGCTAGTTATAGGCCCAAACGCATATGATAGATTATCGATTGCCGTTTCTTTCCTATACACGCTATATTAAAAAATTCAAATGTATATGATCGGTATACATTATTAGACAAACGATACAGTAACCGTAATAATCAATGATAAATCACAGGACAATGACAGAAATAATAATAACAATAATGACAGTCCAGTAATTAAGTCAAAATGAATGTAGATTAAAAGACATACAAATAATAAATATGATACATGTGCTCTTGCTCGCTCTTCTTCGCTCTTTCCTTCCCCTTCCCCCCCCCCCCCCCCACCCCCTCAGGACCCCCACTTGGACTATACATCCACTATTTCATTTAACATCAGAAAATTACAAGTTTATATGCTTCCCTTTATCTTCTCCACCACAGCTACCCAGACTGCTATGCTGGCTTCATTAACACCTAAAATTCGTGCAGTGGATATCTCTAGATCAGGGGTGGCCAACCCGCGGCTCGCGAGCCGCATGCGGCTCTTTGCCCGTCAATGTGCGGCTCTTCCATCCATAAAAAAAAAACATTTTTTTTATTTATTTTTTTACTTTTATTTTTTTTTTACTTTATTTTTTTTATTTATGTCACTCATTCCATAAGGACGTAGAATAAACATTTACAATTTTTTTTAAATGGTTCATTTGCATGTTCTTGGTATCTGAATCTAGGGACATATATGGATCAGTGTCAGAAATAGTGTGTCTGTTACTAGGCTTGAGTAAATTGTAATGAACCAAAGGAGAATATCAATTCTATTTAAAAAAAAATATCTTTGACTGTAAATAACACCATGCTAAAATTGACCAGACCTGAAAAATCTAAGCAAATGAATAAAGGGAAGATGATTAAACAGAAGGTTTTGTAGATACAGTACTGAATTCTGCCATCTTTTTTATAATGTAAATTTCTCCACCATTTTTCATCATATTGCAACACCGTTTTTTGCAAGACGTTCACAGAAAGGTAGAGAAACTAACTGCGTTCTGTTTTATGGCAATAACGTTCAGGTTTGTGGGAGATAATCCCAAAAAATAAGAGAAATTAAAAAGTAAATCCAGAAGTCAGATGATTGACAGGGGCTGGTGTGAGCTGGGTAGGGTAGTTTTTCGAAATTTGAAAGCCCTGAGTCTCTTCCTTCAAAAGACTACACTCACTTTTGGCTGTGCCACTTCCTCCTGTCAATATGCGCCGGTTTCCGACTCAATGCCCTGAGATTTCTATAATCTTATATTTCACTAATAACAGTTAAAATAATTGGTAAGCAAACATAATGCTGAAAATATACACTTTTACTGTATATCTCGGGCTTAAGAGGTTAACCCTGTGAGGCCCAAATTAAAAAGAAATTAGCAACTTCAGAGGCCAGAGGGTGGGACATATAAACACATTTACTATCAAATAGCATTGTGAGGCTGAACAACAGGACCAATTGACTATACATGTGCTTAAAGGGGAACTATCTTATAAATGGCTTTTTTCAGTGTTTACCATTGTTTCTTAGCTATGTGGACTTATATTAATAGGATATATGTCTCTAATTCTCATATTGGCGAATTCTTCCAATTCTCCTCTCACAATATTCACCCTCACTGAACTGAGTCATCTGAAAATGTGCATATCTGTGATGTCAGAGATTTCTCGGCTGCATAATAATGTGGCAGTTGATGTGGCAGTTGGCACCAGGCCACACAGTGGTTGGAGCCCAGCCTCAAAACGGCTTAAGATCTTGAGGTAGAAAAATGCGGTTTTTAGTACTTGATTAGAAATACAAAACAATGAATTTTTTTTGAAAAAAACCTAGGTGTTCCATAGACTCACAGGAATTGTGTAAAAGTGCCCAAATAGTGAAAGAAATAGTAAAATAGTTCCCCTTTAACATTTTTTAAATAAACATTATTTTTTTAAAATGGCTAAAAGTGATTTAGTAAATCAGGGTACTTTTAACCCTGTGAGGCCCAAATAAAAAAGACATTAGCAACTTCAGAGGCCAGAGGGTGAGACCTATAAACACATGAAGGGTGCCGTGACTGAAAAAAAAGGTTGAGAAACGCTGGTATATGGTGTGGCTCTTTGTGGTACCACAGTCATTTTTGTGGCTCTTAGTCTCTGACTGGTTGGCCACCCCTGCTCTAGATAAATCACATCGAGATAGGTAAGAACCCATACCTTCCGGCACATTTTATCCGGTTGAATCCAGCGTGACGCTATAAACTTTTTGGCAGCCGTAAGACCGGCCAAAATTTGTCTCTTTACATGTACAGAGGTCGATAACTGAGAAACATCATTCAATAACAATACAGAAGGCAGTGTAGGTATGGTCAGAGATAAAAATTCTGATAATTGAGTGGTTACTTTTTCCCAGAAAATCTATGCATATATGTACCAATAGCACCGTTTGAACACAAGGAGCATCGAGAGTCTTGTCTGAGACCCATTAGGTGCAAACGTTTTGGAGTCAGGTAAGTCCTATGAACAAAATTGAAATTAATCTGTTGGTGATCTGGGTTGCGTGATGATAGCCGAACATTTGCCCAGACTGCATCCCAATCAAAATCTACTTCCAAGTTTGGGATATCCTTCCTCCAAACCGAGTCTAGGGGAAGGACCTCATGAGGACGTAAGTAAGTGGCGATAAAAGTCAGACGAAGCCTCTCGATGCCTCCTTGTCATAAAAGAATTTGTGAAATCTGTGGTGCTCAAGTGGAATATTTAATGGGACTCCGTGAGCCCTCAAAGATGCTCTTATTTGTAGATGGAAAAAATGTGTGGAACTGGTAAGGTTAAATTTGTTAAATATATCTTGATAACTGCGGAAACCATGGTCATCGAAGATATCCCCCAATGTGTGTATGCCTTTCTTTTCCCATCTAGGAAATCTGATAGGTTGTTGTGCAATAAGGAGTAAATTGTTATTAAATAGGCGAGAATGCCTGTGCCATTTATGGAGGTTAGTACACTTTTTCTGTGTGTCACGCCATATCCGGATCACATGTGTAATAAGAGGGCCAAATCTCAAGTTGCATTGCTTAATTGATAAGTTGGTGTACACTATATCCTGCAGTCTATGTGGTGCCACTATGTTCTCCTCTAATGGTCTCCAGGATACCGATGCTTGAGAATCAAACCAGGTGATCAGTGGTCTTAAAGAGAACGCTTTAAAGTAATAGTTGAAGTCTGGAAAGGCTAAACCCCCGTTGGCTTTATTTCTCTGTGCAGTGGATCTTTTTATTCGTGGACGTTTGTTGTTCCAAATAAATGTATATGCAGCGGAGTGTAACCAACGGGGGGGGGGGGGGGGGGGTAACGGCAACATCGAGCTGAAGAAGTTAATTCTGGGTAAAACATTCATCTTAACTATTGACGATCGGGCCTGTAATGAGTTTTTTTATTTTGACCACCTGCCGAAGTCATTTGTGATCCTATCTAGCAATCCGGAATAATTATACTTCACCGTTTGGCTTATAGTGGGGAATATTTCAACTCCAAGACATCTAAAGTGTTCTACCATGGGTATATTTGCTGGGAGGGTGGTAGCCTTCGCAGTCACATTAAGTGGAAGGAAGGCCGATTTTGGCCCGTTTATCTTAAATCCCGATAGATTGCCAAAATCTAGAGCCATATGAAATCTGTTTTATTTTTTGCCAAATTCCATTTTATTTTTTTCCAAATTCAGTTTTTTCCGTTTTAATATTTCAGAATTCTGTATTTTGCTTTGTACGCTCATTTTACCATCAGAAATAGTGTCTAATAAGTGGGAATGAATAAATGTCCACAATTTAATAAGATATAACAGTCCATTTAACACTTTGATCGCCATGGGTTAAATTCATAATTTACCATCCCTCGCCAGCTCTATTTGTCTATGGAGAAGTTCCCCTTCTTTGCAGGGCTATACCTTTTTAAATTCTATTGCTACATTGCCATTATTATGGCCCATTCAATGTCCTATATGTATTGTTCAGGGTGTAGCAACGTTACACTTTTTCATTCACATATTCATACTAAAATATGGTCTAAAGTATAAGTATGTTTTTATCGTTTTCTGCAGCTTTCTTCAGAACGTGATTTATAGCCCTAAATGCATTATATTGATGATGAAATACAGTTCAAGTTCAAGTTCTTTAGTTCAAGTTCTTTAATAGTTGTCATACAGAAGTACAGAATACTTTCATACAAAATGCTTCTTACTGTTACGCTCCAGAGACTGTGCTAGACAAGATAGTATCAAATAACATAATAACATAATATAGCATGAATTTAGAAGAAGAAAATGAGGTCACAGTTGTTCAGTATAGACATATGTACAATGTTCTGAGTTACCATATAATATACAATACACAACTATGCAGTGTACTAATGTACAGTACTATCTAGTGCAAAGCAGAAATGGGATGAGGTACAATTTTAGGTACAATTTACAGTAAGGTGTACGAGTTGTAGTGCAATCCTTCATCCATAAATATAAAGTGTGGGGAGTGGGTGCTACGGTGTGTTTGTTTAAAGTGGGTGTGTGCTATAAAGTGTGTGTAGTGGGTGCTACAGTGTGTTTGTTTAAAGTGAGTGTGTGCGTGTGGATGTGTGTGCTATGTGTGTTTGGTGGTTGTTGTTGTGTAGTGTTCATTCATTGTTCGTTTAGCAGCCTGATGGCCTGGGGATAGAAGCTACTTCTGAGTCTTTCTGTGCTCGCCTTGAGACTCCTGTATCGCTTGCCTGACGGCAGCAGTTCAAAGAGGCAGTTGTTCGGGTGGCTCGAGTCCTTAATAATTCTCTTAGCCTTCCCCTTGCAACGCTTGTAGTAAATGTTCTGGAGGGTGGGGAGCCCCCCTCCGATTGTGCGTTCGGCTGAACGTGTCACTCTTTGTAGTCTGCTTTGGTCTTTTGCAGTGCTATTCCCAAACCAGGAGGTGATGTTGCCGGTCAAGATGCTCTCTATTGTACATGAGTAGAAGTTCTTAAGGATCTTCTGGCTGACTTGGAACTTCCTTAGGCGCCTGAGGAAGTAGAGGCGTTGTCGTGCCTTCTTCACCACACTGTTAATGTGTATGGTCCATTTCAAGTCCTCGGATATGTGGGCTCCGAGGTACTTGAAGCTGTTGACTCTCTCAACCGGTGCCCCGTCGATGCTGAGGGGGCTGTAGTCCTTGACCCCCGACCTCCTGAAGTCCACAATCATCTCCTTTGTTTTGCTGACGTTCAGGGAGAGGCTGTTTTCCTGGCACCATCCCGCCAGGACCTTGACCTCTTCCAGGTAGGCCCTCTCGTCGTTGGCAGAGATCAGGCCCACCACCACTGTGTCGTCAGCAAATTTGACGATTGTATTGCTACTCCGCTGAGCCACACAGTCGTGTGTGTACAGGGAGTAGAGGAGGGGACTCAGAACACAGCCCTGGGGGGCCCCTATGTTGAGGGTGATGGATGAGGAGGTGCAGTTGCCTGCTCTCACCACCTGGGGTCTGCCAGTCAGGAAGTCCAAGACCCACTGGCAGAGGTCATAGCCCAAGCCCAGGTCCCTGAGCTTGGCTATGAGTATGGAGGGGACTATGGTATTGAATGCCGAGCTGTAGTCGATGAATAGCATTCTCACATAGTTCCCCTGCCTCTTGTCCAGGTGTGATGCTGCTGTGTGCAGCACATGGGATATGGCGTCCTCCGTGGACCTGTTGGGGCGATATGCAAATTGCAGGGGGTCCATGTTGATGGGGAGGGAGGAGCAGATGTAGCCCTTTACTAGCTTCTCAAAGCACTTCATGGCTATGGAGGTGAGAGCTACAGGGCGGTAGTCGTTGAGGCAAGCAGGCTTGGATTTTTTGGGTACAGGGATAATAGTGGACTTCTTCAGGCAGGTGGGGATGACAGCCTGTTCTAAGGACAGGTTAAATATGTCAGTGAATACTGGGGCCAGTTGGTCGGCACAGACTTTTAGGACGCGGCCGGGGATGCCGTCCGGACCTGCTGCCTTCCTGATATTCACTTTTTTAAAGGTCCGCCTCACCTCATGCTCTGTTACCCTGAACACTGCGCCTCCATCAGCAGCCGACCCCCCCCCCCCCATTGCCGAGGCTTGTGAGCTGGTGTTGTTATTACCAGCATCAAACCTCGCATAGAAGGTGTTGAGGTCGTTTGCTAAGGAGATGTCACTGTTCAGTTTGAGGGAGGCGCCTTTGTAGTCTGTCATCGTTTTGAGCCCCTGCCACATAGCTCTAGAGTCAGCTTGTTCAAACTGGAGTTCAATTTTATCCCTGTAGCGTCGTTTGGCCTCTGTCACTGTCCTCCTTACGTTGTGTTGCGCCACCTTGTGGTCGTTCATGTTGCCTGCCACTAGGCCGTCATTGTATGCTTTGGTGCGCTCTCTCAGAGCTTCACGGACGGATTTGTCTACCCAGGGTTTTTGATTTGGGTAAACTTTCATTTTGGTAGTGGGGATTGTTTCTTTCACCCTAGTACAGACATAGTCCAGCACTGTCTCCGTGTAGGCATTAATGTTATCTGTGTCGCGGAATACAATCCAGTCTGTGTTGTGAAACACTGACACTAGTGTATCCTCTGACGTCACATCCCATTTCTGCACCTCTCGCGAGACTACGGGAGTACTTTTAATTCTTTGTCTGTACTTTGGTGTAAGGAAAATGGATGCGTGATCTGACTTGCCAAAGCCACTATCAGAATGAGCCTTGTAGCCACCTTTAAATTGCGTGTAACAGTGATCTAGGATGTTACCGCCTCTGGTGTTGCAAGTCACATGCTGGTAGAAATCAGGCAATACCTTTCTCAGATTGGCGCTATTGAAATCTCCCAGTACTAAAATGGCGGCGTTAACGTTCGTCGCTTGTATATTGTTTACCTCGTCGTGGAGTCTGGAGAGCGCGGCGTTGTTGTTGGCTTGCGGTGGAATATACACTCCGACCAGGATGATCGCCGTTAACTCCCTCGGGAGGAAGAAAGGACGACACTTGATGGTTATATATTCCAGTTCTGGGGAGCAGTGATTGGATAATTCCTTCACATTCGTTGGATCACTCCAATTTTTGTTAAACATGAAGGCAATACCTCCACCACGTTGTTTACCGGACTCTGATTGTGTCCGATCCTTCCTATGGATAAAGAAATGATCCGCTGGTTGAATCGCGTGATCTGGAACCTCCGGCGTGAGCCACGTTTCGGTGAAGCAGAGAACGTTGCAGTCCCTAACGTCTCTTTGGTATTGAATCCTTGCTCGGATATCATCCAGTTTATTGTCAATTGATTGTACATTGGCTAGCAATATACTGGGCAATGGCGTTCGGTGGCGTCTGTATCTCAGCCTGTTACGGATCCCAGCTCTCTTCCCACGCCGTCTGGTTCGTTTGTTCCTGGGATCAAGGAACAAAGGCTCTGGTCCCATTCTCCGGAGAATCTCAACAGGCCATTGTTGCGGTTCGGAAAGCTGGTCCAGTGAGTAATCCAATCGGTAAGTTTCCCGTAATCCGATGTCTATAAGTGACTGACGGTCATACACATTAAATGCACCTACTGTTGGTACAGACAAAACTCTTAAAACTATAAATATTAACAAAAGTAAGCACAGTCTCGACGGAGCGAACAGAAAGGCAGCCGGACGTAGCAGCGCCATCGCAGTTCGCATCGCATCGCCGATCGCAGTTTGGTAGCGATCGGCGCAAGATGATGATGTTCATCATAGCAGTTTATATTGAACACGTTAGAATATAACGCTGAATCTTACCGTATGTTCCTCGCGCCGTTGGACGATCAGCGTGGAGTAGACCGTTTTCGATTATGGGATGTAGAAATGCCCGATCCATTTCCAGGTTGTATAATAGTATATACGTCCAAATAACGTTGTTTATTGAGTTAGGGCGAGCGATCTATTATCCAGTGTTTCAAGATGGAGTCGCGGGAGCTATAGAGAGTGGCCGGACCACATTTGCATGAGTACTACTGGTTCAAAGGTTAATATCCGGTTGGCGATCTGCCGATCGGCCACCTGATGGCGCTCTTGAACCGCTAGAGAGTTGAGAGGAGATCAGCACTGTGTCTCAGAGCTCCGGAAAGGAAATATGATTTCGATGACAGATTTTTGAAATATTGACATCAAAGACAAGTTAAGGCGTCCTCGGCGGAATGAGCATGGCGGGGAATGACGAGTTCCAGCGTTTTCGGCGGTTAAAGTGTTAATAGGGCTGTCTTAAATACTTCGAAGCTTCGTTCGATGGGCATGTGATTCGAATATGAAAATAAAATTTGATTATTAAAAAATATAAATGATATATATATTTTTTTGCTAAATCAACTCTGCCTCTCTTTGTTAATTACAACAAGCAATGCTGTTTGTTATTTAAGATGAGGTCGGACTCGGCACTGACAGATTTGTGTTCATTGTGCTGCTTTTATAAAGCCTCAAATGACGGCTTACAATATTTCATGAAAGCAAAGTGTTTTGTTTGTCTAAGATTTAAAAAGGTTTAAACTTTACAGCACTGACAAAGTTGAACAAAGTGCTGTACAAGTCCCACAACATTAAAAAAAAATATATATAATTTTTTTTTTTTTTTTTTTTACAGTCGATTCCATTTTTATTGCTCAATTCCGCGATTCCGTCCGCGATTCCGTGATCGCGGATTTCATATGGCTCTACCAAAATCATCTATTACTTTGAGAAGATGAGGTAGGGAGGTGGTAGGGTTTTGCATGAACAATATTACATTGTCTGCATATAAGCTAATATGATGCTGTGTGCCCTTAATTGAGATCGGCGCTATGGACTGGGATTGTCTTATGTACTGTGCTAAATGTTCTAGGGATAGAGCAAAGAGTCCGGGACTAAGAGGACAACCCTGTCTGGACGAGCGCGACACAGGGAAGTGTGGGGAACAGAATTGACCTGTTAAAATCATGGCCGATGGATCTGTATATAGTACTTTGATCATATGAATGAACCCATCTCCTAACCCCATCCTTCTAAGTACTCACCATAAATAAGACCATTCCAACCTGTCAAAGGCCTTCATCGCATCTAAGGACAATACAGCTGTAGGAGGCGCGGCATCCTTGCTGGAATCTATCACATGCAGTAACCGTCTAATATTATCCGTGATCAGACGGCCTCTTATGAAGCCTGTCTGATCAGGGTGAACTAAAGATGTCATATGCTTTTGAAGTCGGATGGCTAGTACCTTAGCGTACAGCTTGAGATCGGTTCAGAGGAGGCTTAAGGGTCTATAACTAACGCATTCGGTGGGGTCTTTATCTTTCTTAAGTAGGACAGATATGAGTGCCATATTGATATCCCTGGAGAAGTTCCCCTTTTTGACTGAGTATAGAATCATATCAAGTAATAGGGGTCCAATTACATCCCAACATGAGAGGTACAGTTCGGGTGGAATGCCATCCCAGCCAGGGGCCTTACCACTTTGCAAGTCAGATATAGCCTCCCTAAGTTCCTCTAGTGTAATAGGTGCATCTAACCGTTTAGCGTCTTCCTTTGAAAGTTGAGGTAAGTTCATTTGATCAAGGAATTTATCCAGTTTATTATGATCGAAGATCACTTCTGACTTGTACAGGTTTGAGTAAAACGTACGAAAAGTCTCGTTGATTTTTTTGGGGTCTGTAATAACAATTCCCTGTTGGTCCTTAACACTTTCGCGACCACTGGGCTGAGTCTAATTAATGGCAAGAGGACCGGGGAATGTAAACAAACGTGTGGCTTTTTGTAGAGCTAAATCTATACTTTATAGTATTGCTATCTGTCCATTCTCATTGTCAATTGAGTTCATAAACCGTCCCTTCAAAATGGACTTGAACTCCTTCCAGCTAATTTTTCTCTCCATCCCCTGTGCCTGGTACAGTGAAAGCACCTTGCTAGGACAGTAAACATATTTCCCTGTCACCCCAGGGAAGCCAGTGTGGAGGTGGGGGCTGTTGGGTCCTGGTTCAGGGGGTTGCGGCAGAACTTGCGGCCATCCCTGAGGTACCGGGACTTGGCTGACCACAGGCGAGGCAGTTGCGTGTTCTCTTGGGGAGCTGCTGCTGTTGTTGCTGCTGCTGCATGGCTCCCTGCTGCTTCTCCAGCATCTCCCTCACTATCTTCTCCACTGCAGCCTGGGACACAGGGGGCTCCTGGAGGCAGCCCTCAGCCAATGGTGTGGCTGGAGCTGGTGGATTCACGATGGCTGGCGGCAAAGTGGTGACAGGGACACTGACCGTTTGACTGCCTGCACAAACATAAACAAATTAAATAAAAAGATTTTAAAAATCAATTGTTATTGAGAGAAAGTAAACTGGTGAAAAATAGACAACAAGTGATGTCAAGAGTCAAGAGTCACTTTATTGTCCCATCAGCTGGGAAATTTGTCTTGGGCTTACACCCACTACAGCCACAGACACATACATACAGACATGACACAACACAAACTGACTCCAAACAATACACAATATAAAAGATACAGTAAAGTACCTGCACAGCAGGATGTCTGGCAACACCACATTAGAATAGTATACACAAATAATATAATATTAATATTATAATATTATAGTATACACGATAATATAACAACCAAACATCCGTTATTCGATAGTTGCCCTTTATCTGGCACTATTTAAAAGTTTAACTAAGATCGGAATAAAGGAGTTTTTAAACCTATTTAGTCTAGAGCGTGGAACTCTAAACCTCCTCCCAGAGGACAGTAGCTCATACTCGGCATGTAAGACATGGGAGGGGTCCGAGACTATTCTATTGGCTTGCCTTAGAGTAGCCTGTTCAAACATAGACTGCAGGGATGGGTGACCTTTCACCCCTATGATCTTCCATGCAGTCTGCATCAGACGGACCAGTTTGGACTTTAATTGTACAGACAGGTTATCAAACCAAGCTGTAATACCGTATCTGATGAGACTCTCTAATACAGATTGGTAGAAAAGTAACATACATTTTTTGATCTACACCATGCACTCTAAGGCGACGTAGAAAGTGGTGCAGTCGTTGTTGTAGTCTGCTACACAGGCTATCTACATGGGTGTTCCAGGTTAGTGTGTTATCGACAAAAATCCCAAGATATTTATATGAAGAGACCTGTGAGATGGACTGTGTGTGGATGACCACAGGCCTGTGGTCCCCAACACCTCTGGGGTCAAACACCATCTCCTCAGTCTTCTTAACATTTAAAACCAGACAGTTATTGTCGCACCAGTTTACAAACCTCTGGATTTCCAAATAATAGTCAGCTAGGTCACTGTCATTCTTAATTAGAGCTAAAATGGCAGTGTCATCAGAAAATGTTATGAAGCGGTTGTTAGGATAGATGCTTCTGCACTCGTTTGTATATAAGGTAAAAAGCACAGGTGAACTTACTATACCCTGGGGAGCTCCAGTGCTCAGGGTTCTAGATTCTGAAAGAGTGCCGTTAACACTGACCCGCTGTGTACGGTTAGTTAAAAAGGAATGATACCATTGTATAATGAGAGGGTGGACATTAAGCCCATTCAGCTTCTCAATTAAAAGGTGCGGCTGTATCGTATTAAAAGCTGAACTAAAATCTACAAATAAAACTCGGACATAATAGGTAGGATCCTCTAAGAGCTTAGATATAAAATGAACCAAGGCTGAGGCCGCATCATCAAAGCAAATTGAAAAGGATCCAAAGAACAGCTGACATCAGTTTTCACTAGATTGATAATTATTTTCTCTAAACACTTCATGACCACTGAGGTCAAAGCAACTGGTCGAAAGTCATTATTTTCCTTGCAGCTATAGCTTTCTTAGGAACAGGAATAATAATCGAGTCTTTCCAGGTGGACGGAAACAGTGTGAGAGTCCAGAGACTTCTGGTAGATTGGGCACCAGGCCTCTGCCAGCTCCTCACTGCATGACTTCAGCATGCGGCCAGAGATGCCATCCGGTCCAGAGGCCTTCCCGGGGCAGATGTTGGCGAACAGTCTCTGAACCACACGTGGATCAATTATAATTGGTTCTTCTAATGCAGGTAGTGCCTGGAGAGCCGTTGCTTGCTCCTGTGAGAAGTCGGCAGTCTCAAACCTGGCATAAAAGTTATTAAGTTCGTTGGCCTTCTCACCCTCATTTAGAACACTAAGAGACCTTTTAGCTGGGGCCATATTTAGTCATAAACTTCATAGAGTCCCGGGTTCGACTCCCGGACCCGGCGACCTTTGCCGAATGTCTTCCCCCATCTATCTCCCATACTTCCTCTCTCTCTCGCTACCGGACTGCCCAGTAACAAAAACCAATAAAACATTACCAAAAACATAATATTTTTTTTTTATAATAATACAGAGATAGACACACACTACAAATGGCCTATAAATAATACAGTAACAGTAATACAGTAAAGATTCAGAAATCCTCTTTGGAACAGAGGGGATCTTTATACGGTCTGAGCAGGGAGATGTCAGACGTATGTGTTTTATCCCTGTATAGATCAGGGACAGCACGACCAGCACGTTATACATCTGCTCTTTCTCTCTCGTTTCCCTCTTTCCTCATTCAAGAGCTCAGAGGATGTGTTGAGAAAAAGAAGAGTTCATTTATTGTCAACTCACACAAGGCAAGTGAAGTATCCTTTCCCAGTTCCACATACTCCACACACATCCACACACATGACATGAAGTGTTTCTACGGGGAGGCCAGGAACTTAGGAACACCTGGAGTGCAACTCCCCCGGAGCAGGTTTTAATGCCTTGCTCAAAGGTACTACCGCAGACATGGTGTGCACCATATTATGCAATACCAGCCACCCTCCAGTTGTGAGCTCGCAACCCGAACACACCCTCTTGTCGATCAGACCAGCCAACCCCTATAGGCCATTTTGCAAACAACAAGACAGTTTATTAGCTGCACAGAATGGTCGGTTAGCTCGTTTGTTATTTCAGTGATTTGTTTGTGCATGCCTAGAACAACTTCCAGATTCTTTTAATAAAATTGTATTTTATTTATTTATTTATCTAATATACATAGATATACATATTTCATGTTCATGTAAATATACCAGATTATAGCCAGATCTGTGGGCTGTGGCCCCTTTGCAGGTTGATGTTAACAGAGCAGACAAATTACAAATGTACACAAACAGGGGCGACAGCGGTTCAGGAAGTAGAGTGGTCGTCTGGTAATCGGAAGGTTCCTGGTTCGATTCCAATGTCCTTGAGCAAGACACTTAACCCTTAACTGCTCCTGATGATAAGGCTGGCACCTTGCATGGTTGCCTGTGTCTGTGTGAGTGAATGTGAGGCATAAATTGTGAAGTGCTTTGGATAAAAGAGCTATATACATGCAGTCAATTTACACACTTCATAACCATAAGAAAAGAAAACAGTATATGTACTAAATTACTAAACTACACAAACTTCACAACCTTAAAAAACAGACAATAGATGAAACAGACAATGACAACACAATATGTGTGATGTGGCGAGACAAACCGGGAAATAGGAAGACTATACGTTTAAAATAGGCAAAGTATTCCGATTGGAATAGAGCAATATGTCAGTCATGAACATTCATAAATGTTAATGTAATGTAAGATGTTATGTTATCTTCATGACAGTTTTTGTCAGCCTTACGACTGTAGTATCTTAATAGAAGAGGCCGTGGTAGTGCTCAGTTGTGTTTTATTCACAGTTGGTATTCATACAGGTAAACAGTGAAACCGTAGCCAGTCCCTGGCTGCTACCTTATTCTGACGCAGAGCGCTCCGAGGCGCCTCTGGTTCACGTAACAGTAACCAATCATAAGCAAGACATGTGACACATTAACATTGGGAGTTGTAGTCCTACACTACACTACACTGTCGACGTCGTCCTTGCCCTTTAGTGTTGTACTGTCTAAGTAAGTGTATATTAGTGTTCCGTTTTGTTGCCTGTTTGTTTTCGAGTTCTCAGTTCGATCCTTTTATGTTCTTTTGTAACGTGCCTTCGCCCGTCTTTATGTTTGTTTATTTATCTGCTTCGTTACTTGTGTTTTTGGTCTTGTGACCTAGTATCGCTCTCACGGTTCTTATAATAAAAGGAACACAGTGTTTGAGAAGAGCAAACTGTCGTCTCCGTTTCCTCCTTCCACTCCTTTCCGCATATTGGGTTCTCCTCTCCTTCCCTCGCCACCCCATCGTAACAGTCTCTGGTAAACAAGAATACCCTGAAGACTCTGGCAGGAGCACTCATTCAAGGGTACTACGACTATGCGTGCACCTCATGGTACCAAAGCACCTCAAAGGCGCTTAAAACAAAATTACAAACATCACAAAACAAACTGGTCAGACTACTACTTGACCTTACCCCGAGAACCCACCTCACCCCTGCCCACTTTGACAACCTAGGATGGCTTAGAGTAGACGACAGAGTACAGCAACTTGCAATGGGCCTGGTCTACAAGATACACTATACGACTAAGGTACCCATGTACATGTCAAAATACTTCCCAAAGGTCAGTGAATACCACAACCACTACACCAGAGGAAGCTCAACAAATCATGTTAAACCCAGATTCGGCTCAAACAAGGGACTAAACACGTTTCGCAATTATGCCACATCAATGTGGAACGCCCTACCCAAAGCTGTAAAGGAATGTGAATCCCTACCCACATTCAAAACTGCTCTTAAAGAGCACCTACGGGAGGCTGCCATTCGAAACTGGCCACCGTAAATGCCCAAAACCCCCACCACCTCCTAATAGACAGTCTCCTCCCCTCCTAATGTACAGTCCCCTCCCCATCATATGTATATACGCTGTCAGGATCTAGGGGTAACAGTACTTGTTGTGAAGGGCCAGATTAAACAGAATATATATATTTATTTATATATATATATTTAATTGTATTTGTATATTCTCTAATATTCCCTGATATCCCTTGTATATTCCTTGTACAATATGCATTGAATATCCATTCTAGCCTACTGAACATCCCATAATAGTCTCCATTCTACTATTGGTCGAGACCTTGGTGCCAGGCTGCCATACCCCCCAGACCCAGTTCAAACGTACCGCTCAACATGTACGAACAAGTCCTAGTTCCGCGTAGGAATCTGGCTACCGCACCACTAATGGTACTATTTGTTCATAGTGCGTATATATACTGCGCTACTAAAGTAGGACTTCCTTTTTAGTCCAGTTTCTTACCCTCCCATAGAGTGACAGACGTAAAGCCTCCCCGCAACGCCACGTGTGGGAGTAAGGCCAAGTTCGGCCTACCATCGGTATTGAGACATCGTGTATATTAATATTTGAATAGTCATATTTGGCACTATATCGTCGAGTTGGACGTAGTCTATTAAGCTAATAATAGTCTATTCATATGTAGTGCTTCGTGCGGTGAGAATACTATCGTAGTCAGTACCCCCATCGTTTCGGGTAGAACTGGCTGCTTATCCAGGGTGGCCGACCCCATGTGAGGCTGCACCCGAGGAGCCCCAGAGCCGACGAGCGAGTGGACCTGCATACCGGATTATTCTACCGACGACAGCCCGCCTTCCCAGGCACGGATTATGCTTTGTATACAGTGATTATTCTATGGATAAAGACCAACACTGCCGTGTGTTGGAAAACCCCCCCCCGGAGAGGATGACAGGTGAGGAGACGCTCTACACGACGAGGTCGCTTCACGTCTCTCCATCGTGGACCGGAGGAAGCCGGCCCACAGAGAGTCCAACTGCTTTCATCTGTGGATCGAGGATCGCTGAGGCACCGAGCCGCACTACCGTGGGTTCTCCCAGGATACCCTCGGCCAGACGGATACAGCCAGACTCTACCCCCCCCCCCCTTCTCCAGTTGTCTTACAAGCGACCGGAATTCCCCCCTAGTGTATCCAGTTCTATAATCATTAAAGTATCATTGCTATTATTCCTTAAATATTCCAGGTTGTATATTTACCGCCTGCGCCACCAGAGATTGGACGTTCTCTATTGATATACCAACGAATACTCATTTGCCATAAAAGTGCATCCTATTTCAAATCATAAATGTAATTAAGTGATTGCTCTACATACCTTTTGCTATGTATTAATTATTATTAAACGCAGACTTTCGACTTGGTACATTTGTGTTGGATCGTTTCATCTACGTGGGAGTGTTTACCATAATTATTTATGCCTAGTACTGGGTGGCCAGAGTCTAAAGTACAAGAAGTAGTGGTAGTAAGTATCATATCTAACAATACAGTCAGGGAATTGTACCCCTCAGTTACAATTGGTCCTTCGAGCCGGAGGGTAATTAGTGTAATATTAATATAGTGTTATTAATATTGAAATGGCCTATGATGAACACTCCACGAAACGATCCTCCTAACCAACACCCGCAGCGCGAACGACGGCTCCCTCAGTACTTAGAGGCTTACGCTGTCAGTCAACAACCTAGTCTTCTACTAACAGTAAACGCGGTAAAACTAGAAAGTAAAAGTATGTCTAACCCCAACGCCCAGACTACCCCGACCATAGAGGCCCCTACGGGTTCTAATGTAACTGACCAAGCTCACGGTGGGGACCAGTGGGAACCAGACATGACTTCACACCCCGCCAGTACTGAAGAAGTAGTCCCCGATGAGTCCCGGGAGGAATACAACGCTACCGAGAGAGAACTCGGCACGGAAGAAGACGGGGAGAGCACCGTGGAGATAGAGCTCCAAGGCTCCGCAAGGAGTACCCCGAGGGAAGGCTCCCCTATACAACCGCCTTCTCCCAGCGAGGCAGAGAGGACCCTACAGCAGGCCTTCCTCATCAGCCTGAACGCCGCTGCTGAACGCGACCGACTGCAGATCCAGCAGCGGAGCGAAGAAGAGCATATACGTCTAGAAATAAGACGCATTCAGATGGAAGAGAATGTGGCCCGAGACCGAGCAGACAGCCAGCGAGCAGCTGCTGGTGCTCTACGGGACGCAGAGCGCGACAGACAGCAAGCGCAACTAATAGAACAGCTGATCAGACGGACAACACCCTCTCCCTCCGCCAGAGGCTCCAGGAACTCGTCTAGACACACCTCCAGGGCGGCATCCCCTAGCCGAGTAAACAACCCTGAACTTGACCAACAGACGAGGTCTATACCCCCCACAGACCACCTCCCCCCACCGGTCCAAGCGAGACCTAGCAACCGGGAAGGAGCAGCATATCCTGTGGAGAGGCTAAACCAGAGACTACAAGCACTGGATGACCTAACTGAAGACGAAGAGGAAGAGGAGGAGAACCGCGCCCGACGACAGCACAGTACTCTACCGGACCAGGAGGTCCGGTACAGCCCAGGCTATACTCCCGCGGAGCTGCGCTACAGACCCCCGACTCTATACACGGGTGAGCACGACGCACGACCCGCACCGAGGAACAGCACCTGGACAAGCGGGCCATGGTACACTGCCGGTACCAGCCCATACCAAGGAGCGGGAGGAGACTCGCCTAGGAGGCCTCTCCCCCAACGCTCGCCGATGTATCCACAGTCAGCGTCATACATTGGCACGCCTATGGTACCCGACTTCACCCAAGAGAACCGGGCCCAGTATACAGAACTCTGCATGTGTCTGGAGACCATGTTGGTGGATGTATTGGATGAACGCCATAAATACGCCATCCTACTGAAGCACTTAAAGGTACCCCGCGCACATAATATAGCGCTCGCCTACGCGACTTCCACCACCCCATACACAGCAGCGCTGGTAGCATTGGACCAGAGGTATGGGCGCATATGGGATTACGTGATCCAGGAGATCCGACACATCGACCGCTTACCCCCAGCAATAGACAATCGAGCACTGGACGACCTGTCCATCAGAGTGCAGTCCCTGGTAGGGATGTTGGGAGCGCAGAGAGAGAAGGGGAGGCATGAACTTTACGCCAACTCAAATGTGGAAAGGATCTTGGAGAAGCTGCCGCCCGCTCGACAGGAGCGTTTTAGGCGGCAGAGAGACCACCGAGACCCGAATGGCCCCGAACCGAACCTCCTCGATCTAGCAGACTTCCTGGCGAGAGAAGTCAGCAGCCTACGGCTAGATACATTCGGACGGAGCACCCCTGGCTCCAGAGAAGGAACCAGACGACTAAATGATGGAAGAAGATCGGTGACTGTGATGCACCCATCGGAGTCAGTACCGAGCAGCAGGAGCCACAGTACCCCCTCCAGAACGGAGAAGTGGAAGATAGTGTGCCCCTACTGTGAGAAAGAACACTGGCTAGCGCAATGTGACTCCTTCCCCAAGCTGAACGCGGAGGAAGCAAGTCAATGGATAAAGTCCAACAAGCGCTGTTTTCGCTGTGCGCGCTCACACATGGCAGCCGAATGCCGCTTAAAGAAAAGGTGCACCAAGTGCGATGGAGCCCATCTGGACATACTTCACGACAGTAACAGACGGCGCCCTTCACCCGCACCATCCAGCAGCAAAGCGAGCGTCATGTACATCGATCTCGCCAGCAGCAGTGGAGCCCGAGTACTCCTAAAAGTAGTGCGTGTGACACTAAGCTACCAGAATAAAGTCCTGGACACTTACGCCGTCCTCGATGACGGGTCAGAGAAGACCCTTCTGCTCGCCTCCGCTGCGGCCCAGCTAGGGCTGCGGGGAAGCGAAACCCGGAACGACGTGCAGCCCCTGCTGTGCTACATTTGCACTACAGAAACATGTAGCAGAGGACCCAGCAGCGGACGAAGAGGTCCGACACAGCGTAAAGAACAGCTTCTACGTAGACAACTGTCTACAAAGCCTTTCAACCCAGGAAGAAGCCGAGGCTCTCCTGATTAAACTCCGCGCCTCATTGATCAAAGGCGGCTTTGATCTCAGGCAGTGGGCCAGCAGCGATCCGCAAGTACTGCGCAGCCTCTCCTCCGAGGACAAGGCAGCCAGCAGCGAGACCTGGATGGCTACAATCCCGGGAGAAGCCCAGGAGATGACCCTGGGATTGGTGTGGCGATTCAAAACAGATTCGCTTCACTACAGACACAAGCCCCTGACTACGGAGCAGGGAAGGCCGGCGGCGGCGCCGACCACCAGACGGAGTGTGTACACAACACTCGCCCGACAATATGACCCGCTAGGATGTATTCTACCGTACACCACCAGGGCAAAAATGATTGTACGAGCATTGTGGGACAAGGACCAGGGCTGGGACGACCCCATTCCCGCACACCTTGCATCCACCTGGAGAGAGTGGGAGATGGAGCTCCACTCACTCCCAGGCGTTAATATGCGCCGAAGCTACTTCCCACCCACGGTGAGGCCAGAGACATGTAAAATGGACTTACACGTCTTCAGTGACGCCTCAGAGGTCGCATACGGATCAGTAGCCTACTTGCGGGCCCAAGAAGAGGGGGGAGAGATCTACACAGCATTTGTCCTCGCCCGCTCGAGAATAGCCCCACGCAAGCAACAATCTATCCCACGTCTAGAGCTCTGCGCAGCCCTAGCCGGAGCGCACCTAGCCACGCTCATCCAACGTGAGCTCACCATACCGGTGTCTAGAACAATCCTGTGGTCAGATTCCACGACAGTACTCGCCTGGATCAAATCGGACTCATGCAAGTACAAAGTCTTCGTGGGAGTCAGAGTCACCGAGATTCAAGACTTAACCGAAGAGTTAACCGGAGAAACAGAGTGGCGCTACGTTGATACAAAACAGAACCCAGCTGACGTCATCACCCGGGGAATGCCCCTAGATGACCTCACCCGTCGCAATGTCTACAGTGACGGCCCAGCATTCCTAAAGCTCCCGGAAGGAGAGTGGCCCACGCCTACCCCGAGGGAAGCAAGTCAAGAGGAGGCTGAGAATAAGAAACCTATGTTCTGTGGATTGAGCACTGTTATCTCCGCAGACCCCAACATAGATGATTGCACTACCATAGAGAGTGCACAACAAAGGACATTCCTACTGCACTACCTACCTGTAGTATCCGAAACTTGTTGATGCCGTAAGCTTCAGACGCTCTCAGTCTTTGAATCCTCCCGTTCCATATCCACGCACAAGAAAAGCACCGACCACGAAGTAGTATCAACTATTTAATGTCCAACTCGGGTTTACACGTTCTTGTTTCCTAATTATATATAGAGCAGCGAGATTAACAAAGTTTATCCAGAGAGAGAGGTCTAAAAACTGTCTGGCTCCACTCTCTCATCACTTGGCCTGAACACCGGTAAAATCTGTGTTGTTTTCTTTCTAAACCAAAAGCTGTCACCTTGCCGCAGCTGACAGTAATCAATGACATCACCGTTATCCTGTCAAACTAAAAGTCCCTCGGCCTATCAGCCAAATATCCTGTAAGAAACAAACTAACAACAAAGAAAACATTTTAACTTCTATAATAATAATATCCATCTATTTATCCTATGAAATACAAGGCAAAAATGCTTTTCTATTAACTGCTATTAACTGAAATTACTCTTAATTACCAGACTAGGCATTTAGGCACCTACATTACCGGCCCCTAATTGTTATCAACGGCCTTGAAACAATTACCCAAAAATATAAACTTAAGGCGTCTAAATGTCATTTAACTTAAACATCACAATCTAAAGTCTCAAAATTAAACTAGACTGAAGAAGTGAAGCTCTTGATCTTCGCTCTGCCCATGACGGAGACTTGACTTCGGTTCATCATCTTTTTCTCCCCACCCGAGGTGAGGCTTTGCCTTCGGAATAAAGTTCATCAAAAGTCCTCAGACTCGTGAAGAAGGACGAGCTTGGTTATTGGGCGACGAAGCTCGTTGGTTTTGGTCTTGACTGTCACTTGGCGAACAAAACCTCTCTTGTCAGGAAAGGTCTCCACGATCCTCCCAAGTGGCCATGAATTTCTGGGCGAAGTATCATCCACGATCAGCACCACGTCACCTTTACTGAAGTTTCTTCTAGGTGTGGACCACCTTTGTCGTTCTTGGAGCTGGGTGAGGTACTCCTTGCACCAGCGTTTCCAAAAAACGTCTGTGATGTACTGAACTTGTCGCCATCTGCGTCTAGCGTACTGATCGTCTTTATTGAATACTCCGGGTGGTAGTTGGGGCTTGACCTTGAGTAGCAACAAGTGGTTGGGCGTTAAAGCTTCCAGGTCGTTGAGATCCGTCGATGCCTTTGTGATGGGTCTGCCGTTTATGATGGCTTCGGCTTCACACAACAGAGTGTGAAGCCCCTCCTCATCCAAGGTTTGTTCCTTCACTGTTGTATTTAGAACTTTCCGCACGGAACGGATCATCCTTTCCCAGCTCCCTCCGTGATGAGAGCCTGCTGGCGGGTTGAAGTGCCATTGGATACCTTTCTGCTGCAAGGTTTTCTCTATCTCGTTGGTATTCCACGTCTTCAACGCTTTCTTTAACTCAGTGTCAGCTGACCTGAGGTTGGTTCCATTATCCGAGTACATCTCTCTTACTTGTCCTCTTCTCGCAAGGAATCTCCTGATTGCGTTCAGGCATGCATCTGTGTCGAGTGAAGATGCTAGCTCTAGATGCACGGCTCGTATAGCGAGACATGTAAAGATGACTCCGTATCTTTTTGCCTCCCCTCTTCCTCTTTTCACTAGGAATGGGCCGAAGTAATCAACGCCGACTCTTGTAAAGGGGGGGTCGTCTGGCAGGACCCTGCAGGTAGGTAGGTCTGCCATGAGTTGCTGTCCAGTTGTTCCATGTAGCCTTTTGCAGGTGACGCACTTATGCAAAAAACGTCTGATGGCTCCATTTGCTCCAGGTATCCAGAACCTTTGACGCAGCTGAGCCAACATGTGATTTCTTCCTGCGTGAGCTGTGTTGTCGTGAATATGTCTCAGCACAAGCCTTGTGATGTGCGAGTCTTTGGGCAAGATTACTTGCTGCTTGGCTTCGTCAGGCATTGCCGCTCGGCTCAGCCTTCCTCCTACTTTCATGATTCCATCCTCCAGTATTGGATTCAACTTGAAGAGTGAGCTACTTTTCTTCACCCTTCCTTGTTCCACTAGCATTGTCAAATCTTCTTTGAAGGTTCGTTTCTGGGTGTGCTTGACAATTTCTTTTTCTGCCACGACTAGATCTTTGCAGGTGAGGCCTGTTCCTTGGAAAGCCTTTTTGAACCGGCTCACTTTGCTTTTTCCATCTGGTGCCTTTCTCTCTTCTTTCAGCTCTTTAAGCAGGACCTTCAGCTTCAGAAACCAGGCAACAGCGCGTTTAAGCCTTGTCCAGGATGAGAAATGGTTCATCAACTGTCCTGTTGCGTCTTTCGGCTCTTCCGCCTGAATGACATGCACTTGAGCTACTCCTTTGATCTCCAGATCATCGACGTCCAGCATTCCAGGATCTGGGTTCTTGGGCCACTGGTCTTGTGAACAGTGCAGGAAACTTGGTCCCGACAGCCAGCTTTGTTCCTTCAGGAATGCGTCGACAGTCTGTCCTCTTGAGACGAGATCTGCGGGGTTCACAGTGGTATTGACATACCTCCACTGTGAGGTCTGAGAATGCTCCAGGATAGCTATGACTCTATTAGTCACAAATGTCTTGAATCTTGTGCTTTCGCTGTTCAAGTACTTCAGCACAGCTGTGCTGTCGGTCCAAAAGATAGAATCTTGCAGCTCGAGTTCGAGCTCTTTCTTGAGAAACTTGTCCATCTTGACAGCAGCTACGGCCGCGGTCAACTCCATCCTTGGTATGGTTGGAGACTTTAAGGGTGCGACCCTCGCCTTTGCCATCATCAGGGCAGTTTGAACTATGCCAGTCGCGTTGCGCAGTAGCAGGTAGCTTGTTGTTCCATAAGCCTCTAGACTTGCGTCGGCGAAGTGGTGGAGCTGTGCGGAGACTGGAGCTCCAAACTGCTTCGTCTTGATGCATCTGTCCACTCCGAAGTTCTCAAGCCTTTGCAGTCCTGAGATCCATTTTTCCCATGTCTGGATGACGTTATCTGGTAGCTCCTCGTCCCAGCCATACTTCTGCCTGCAGATATCCTGTAGGAGTATCTTGGCGGGCAGCACCACTGGAGCGAGAAACCCCAAAGGGTCGAAGATAGAGCTGACGAGGGAAAGCAGGCCTCTCCTAGTGTGCGGGCGATCTTTGAGGTTGATCTTGAACCTGAACTGGTCTGATTCGGCGCACCACTGGATCCCCAATGCTCTCTCCACCGGCAGGTTGTCTTCGTCTAAGTCCAGGTCTTGAAACCCTTGGGCTCTTTCTTCTTCGGGGATCGAGTTGAGCAACATTCGGCTATTGCTCGACCATTTCGTCAAGCGAAATCCACCTTTTGCCAACATCTTTCGTAAGCCAGCACAAAGAGTGATGGCTGTCTCTTCGTCGGCGGTCGACTTAAGACAGTCGTCGACGTAAAAGTTCTTCTTGACTGTTTTGGCTGCTTCAGGGCCAAACTCTTCCTCGTGATCCGTTGCACATTTCTGCAGTGCAAACGTTGCAACACTTGGCGATGATGTTGCACCAAAGATGTGGACTAACATCTTGTGTTCGACGAGTTTCTTTTCGTAGTTCCCTTCAGGCCACCAGAGGAATCTGAAGAGGTCGGTGTCTTCATCGCTGACTCTGACCTGGTGGAACATAGCCTCCACGTCGGCCATGACCGCCACGGTCTCTTGTCTGAACCTTGTCAGGACCCCTATTAGGGAGCTTGTCAGGTCCGGTCCCTGCAGAAGCTGCTGGTTCAGTGATGTTCCTTGAAAGCTTGCTCCGCAGTCGAAGACGACACGTAGATTATTTTTAACTGGATGTCTGACTCCGTGGTGAGGCAGATACCACTTTCTTCCTTTTGCTGACTCCTGATCAGCGTTGTCGAGTCTCACAGCGTAGCCCTTCTTGAGGATATTATCCATGTACGCCACGTACTCTGTGCAAAATTTGTCGTCTTTCGAGAATCTTTTTCGTAGGTTCAGTGCACGTTGTTCGGCAACTGATCTGCTGTTGGGCAAGCACAGTGTTTTGTTCTTGACTGGCAGGCAAACACTGTAATGTCCATCCACAAGTTTTGAGGATCGTGACACCATATTCATGAACTGGTGATCGTCCTTTGACATCTCGATGTCTTCATCTTGTCCGGCGTCCGGAAAGTCTACTTTGAACTGCTGCTGCCAAAGCTCGTCTAGCCTGGCGACTGAGATCCGATTTGCGGTCACTGCTGTCCGCTTGCTCTTCTGGCTTGCGTCACTTCCGCCTTTGAGCGGTCCATTAACTGTCCAGCCTAGGATCGTTCTGACGGCATATGGTCCTTTGTGCACGCTGCTCACCACTTGGAGCGGCTCCATTGCCTTCGGGACGTTTGCTCCTATGAGCAATCCAACCTGAGCTTGGATAGTGGGAAGCTTCACCTCCTTTAGGTGAGGCCATCGGCTGACATCCTCTTGCCGGGGAATGTTCTCCTTGGAGACGGGAATGGTTTTCCGAGAAAACACCTCTGGAAGCTCGATGAATTGTTTTCCATCCAGGCTGCTTATTTCCAGTCCATTCACAATATTTGTGTCCACAACAGATTCTGATCCCATTGTTCGCAGCAAGATGCTTGCTTTGCGTCCATCCATGTTCAGTTGTGAGATCAGCGACTCTGAGGCAAAAGTAGCTGAGCTACCCGGGTCCAGAAACGCGTACGTCGTTACTTCCTTGGTTCCCTTCTGTGCCTTGACGCGCACTGGAATAATCGAGAGAGCGCAATCTTCCTTTCCGGCCCCAGTGACACCGAAGGCCTCCATCATTTGTACAAGAGCACTTGTCACTTCTTGTTCCGTTGACTTCGCTTCCTCTTGAGAGTCTTTAGAGCGATCTTTAAAGTTGTAGTGAAGCAGTGTGGGGTGTTGTCGAGAGCATTCTTGACACTGCACTTTGTCTGTGCAGCTGTTACTCATGTGACCATGTTTCAAACACGCAAAACATAGACCTTTGCCTTTTAGAAAGTCGATCTTCTCTTTGTGTGGTTTGCTCTTGAGTTTTCTACAAACTGTAAGGGTATGCTGCTCTCCGTTGCAATAGCCACAGGGCTTGCTGTTTGCGTCCACTGCAGCGGTTGGAGTCTTTGATGTTGCACGTTCGTCGCTCTCCATCATGCCTCTAGTCATTTCAGCCTTGGGGGAGTCAACTGCTGTAGCGTACACCTTTTGTGACTTGTGTGTCCTTGTCTTGTATTCTTTTGTTCTCTGTTGACTTGGTTCTTTTGTGGCTGTAGTGTTGTCCTTTATGTTTCCGTAGAGCGGGTGTAGAGCGTATCTAACTTGCTTGTTGACGAAGTCTACGAAATCCTTGAACCTTGCCCTTTTGTTGGTTCTTTCTTGTAAGTCGCAGGCGTGTCTTCTCCAAGATTCTCTGAGTCTGTACGGTAGCTTATTAGCCAGCGCTCTTATGTTGGATGCGTTTTCCAAGTCCTCCATGTAGCTTATATCCGTCATTGTGTTGGAGCAGCCTGTGAGGTACAATGCAAATGACTGCAATGCTGCACCGTCTTCAGGCTTGATTGTCTGCCACTCCAGAGCCTCTTTGATGTAGGCTTCCGCTATCTTGAAGTCATCGCCGAAGAACTGTTTCAGCATTTGTTTAGCTTTGGTATAGCCTGCAGTAGGCTCCATGTGAATGCAGCTTTTGACCAGCTCATGTGGTTGTCCACTTGTGTACTGCAACAGAAACTGTAGACGGTCACGATTGTCACTGGTGCGGTCTTCAACTCCATGTTCCATAGATCTGATGAATGTCTTGTATTCTAGAGGGTCACCAGTGAATGTTGGAATGGTGAGCTCAGGAAGTAATGAAGCTTTGTGATTCTTCACGAGGTATTCTGTGACATTCGCCTGTTGGGAGATAGCCTTGCTTAGGCTATGAAGCTCCCATCCTTCATTGAATTCCCTTTTTGTTGCTTTTAATATGCTGGTCGTTAGTGGTGCTGCTGGAAGCTGCACGTCCTCTGGTGTACTGGGGGGAGGTGGTGAGGCACGCTGATATAGCGGTTGGAAGTTCCTATCTTCTCTTTCATCTGTCTTTTCAATATTTAAGACAGTCCTGTCATTTGATGTAGTACATTCATAATTTTCCAGAACTCCCATTTTTGCATCCGACTCAGCGAGAGCGGTCTTCATTGCATGTATTTCTAGCTTTCTTTTTTGTTCTGCTTCAAACCTCACTTCCTCAGCTTGTAGTTGAGCCTCCTTGCATCGTTTTTGTGCTAACCAGTCTGCTTCTTCCTGCTCAAGAGCTAACCTTTCATTTAAAGCGGTGGCCTTTACTTGTAGAGCCGCTCGCTCCATCTGTGCAGTCAGTCTGATTGTATTTGTTGAGCGAGAGCCTGATGAGCATCTACTTGTTACTGTTCCAGACTTAGATTTGGTATCCATAGGTTTTTCCTGATTGTTACCATCTTCAGCCGGTTCAGAACGTTTTGTGACCTCTTTCATCCATTCCTCACATTTCCAGAAGAATAAATTCAGTGATTCAATTTTAGGCTCAAAATTCTTCTGATCAGCTTCATATTCTTCCTCTGACACAAAACGACCCAGTTCAGTGTTGACTTGTATTAGCTCTTGTTGCAAATTACTGAAATCAACACGCATTTTATTATTGACAATGCTGACGTTTGCATCATCTTCCTTTAATGTCAATATTTCTTTCATCATGTTATTTAGCGTTGATAATTTGTGTTTGCGTGCCTTTTCACGTTTAGCAGCTTGCTCCTGCATGGCTTTCTCCGTCAATTTGACTATCCTTTTGCCACCGACTTCAATTCCTTCCATATTGATACAGTTATTGAATCACCGGTCGGCAGTCGCTTTCCACACTCTCTCATCACTTGGCCTGAACACCGGTAAAATCTGTGTTGTTTTCTTTCTAAACCAAAAGCTGTCACCTTGCCGCAGTGGGTAAAGGAGAGAGACAATTTGACAGAAGGAACAGTCGTCATGATTATTGATCAATCACTGCCCAGAGCTATGTGGCCGGCCGGCCGCGTAAGCAAAGTGATCACCGGTGCCGACGGCAAGGTCCGAGCAGCTGAAGTGCTTGTCCAGGGGCGCACTTACACCCGTCCCGTGGCGAGGCTCATAGAACTGCCCCGACTCCCAGACACAATCGATGATGACCATGACCCTATAACCCTATGACTTTGTGAAGTTGACTGACCCCTACAGCAAACCCTTATGTGTAAATAGACAACGCGATTAATCTGTCTCTGCTTAACTGATTAGGTCTGGGACCAATCAGGGGGTGGCTGTTGTGAAGGGCCAGATTAAACCGAATATATATATTTATTTATATATATATATTTAATTGTATTTGTATATTCTCTAATATTCCCTGATATCCCTTGTATATTCCTTGTACAATATGCATTGAATATCCATTCTAGCCTACTGAACATCCCATAATAGTCTCCATTCTACTATTGGTCGAGACCTTGGTGCCAGGCTGCCATACCCCCCAGACCCAGTTCAAACGTACCGCTCAACATGTACGAACAAGTCCTAGTTCCGCGTAGGAATCTGGCTACCGCACCACTAATGGTACTATTTGTTCATAGTGCGTATATATACTGCGCTACTAAAGTAGGACTTCCTTTTTAGTCCAGTTTCTTACCCTCCCATAGAGTGACAGACGTAAAGCCTCCCCGCAACGCCACGTGTGGGAGTAAGGCCAAGTTCGGCCTACCATCGGTATTGAGACATCGTGTATATTAATATTTGAATAGTCATATTTGGCACTATATCGTCGAGTTGGACGTAGTCTATTAAGCTAATAATAGTCTATTCATATGTAGTGCTTCGTGCGGTGAGAATACTATCGTAGTCAGTACCCCCATCGTTTCGGGTAGAACTGGCTGCTTATCCAGGGTGGCCGACCCCATGTGAGGCTGCACCCGAGGAGCCCCAGAGCCGACGAGCGAGTGGACCTGCATACCGGATTATTCTACCGACGACAGCCCGCCTTCCCAGGCACGGATTATGCTTTGTATACAGTGATTATTCTATGGATAAAGACCAACACTGCCGTGTGTTGGAAAACCCCCCCCCGGAGAGGATGACAGGTGAGGAGACGCTCTACACGACGAGGTCGCTTCACGTCTCTCCATCGTGGACCGGAGGAAGCCGGCCCACAGAGAGTCCAACTGCTTTCATCTGTGGATCGAGGATCGCTGAGGCACCGAGCCGCACTACCGTGGGTTCTCCCAGGATACCCTCGGCCAGACGGATACAGCCAGACTCTACCCCCCCCCCCCTTCTCCAGTTGTCTTACAAGCGACCGGAATTCCCCCCTAGTGTATCCAGTTCTATAATCATTAAAGTATCATTGCTATTATTCCTTAAATATTCCAGGTTGTATATTTACCGCCTGCGCCACCAGAGATTGGACGTTCTCTATTGATATACCAACGAATACTCATTTGCCATAAAAGTGCATCCTATTTCAAATCATAAATGTAATTAAGTGATTGCTCTACATACCTTTTGCTATGTATTAATTATTATTAAACGCAGACTTTCGACTTGGTACATTTGTGTTGGATCGTTTCATCTACGTGGGAGTGTTTACCATAATTATTTATGCCTAGTACTGGGTGGCCAGAGTCTAAAGTACAAGAGGTAGTGGTAGTAAGTATCATATCTAACAATACAGTCAGGGAATTGTACCCCTCAGTTACAATTGGTCCTTCGAGCCGGAGGGTAATTAGTGTAATATTAATATAGTGTTATTAATATTGAAATGGCCTATGATGAACACTCCACGAAACGATCCTCCTAACCAACACCCGCAGCGCGAACGACGGCTCCCTCAGTACTTAGAGGCTTACGCTGTCAGTCAACAACCTAGTCTTCTACTAACAGTAAACGCGGTAAAACTAGAAAGTAAAAGTATGTCTAACCCCAACGCCCAGACTACCCCGACCATAGAGGCCCCTACGGGTTCTAATGTAACTGACCAAGCTCACGGTGGGGACCAGTGGGAACCAGACATGACTTCACACCCCGCCAGTACTGAAGAAGTAGTCCCCGATGAGTCCCGGGAGGAATACAACGCTACCGAGAGAGAACTCGGCACGGAAGAAGACGGGGAGAGCACCGTGGAGATAGAGCTCCAAGGCTCCGCAAGGAGTACCCCGAGGGAAGGCTCCCCTATACAACCGCCTTCTCCCAGCGAGGCAGAGAGGACCCTACAGCAGGCCTTCCTCATCAGCCTGAACGCCGCTGCTGAACGCGACCGACTGCAGATCCAGCAGCGGAGCGAAGAAGAGCATATACGTCTAGAAATAAGACGCATTCAGATGGAAGAGAATGTGGCCCGAGACCGAGCAGACAGCCAGCGAGCAGCTGCTGGTGCTCTACGGGACGCAGAGCGCGACAGACAGCAAGCGCAACTAATAGAACAGCTGATCAGACGGACAACACCCTCTCCCTCCGCCAGAGGCTCCAGGAACTCGTCTAGACACACCTCCAGGGCGGCATCCCCTAGCCGAGTAAACAACCCTGAACTTGACCAACAGACGAGGTCTATACCCCCCACAGACCACCTCCCCCCACCGGTCCAAGCGAGACCTAGCAACCGGGAAGGAGCAGCATATCCTGTGGAGAGGCTAAACCAGAGACTACAAGCACTGGATGACCTAACTGAAGACGAAGAGGAAGAGGAGGAGAACCGCGCCCGACGACAGCACAGTACTCTACCGGACCAGGAGGTCCGGTACAGCCCAGGCTATACTCCCGCGGAGCTGCGCTACAGACCCCCGACTCTATACACGGGTGAGCACGACGCACGACCCGCACCGAGGAACAGCACCTGGACAAGCGGGCCATGGTACACTGCCGGTACCAGCCCATACCAAGGAGCGGGAGGAGACTCGCCTAGGAGGCCTCTCCCCCAACGCTCGCCGATGTATCCACAGTCAGCGTCATACATTGGCACGCCTATGGTACCCGACTTCACCCAAGAGAACCGGGCCCAGTATACAGAACTCTGCATGTGTCTGGAGACCATGTTGGTGGATGTATTGGATGAACGCCATAAATACGCCATCCTACTGAAGCACTTAAAGGTACCCCGCGCACATAATATAGCGCTCGCCTACGCGACTTCCACCACCCCATACACAGCAGCGCTGGTAGCATTGGACCAGAGGTATGGGCGCATATGGGATTACGTGATCCAGGAGATCCGACACATCGACCGCTTACCCCCAGCAATAGACAATCGAGCACTGGACGACCTGTCCATCAGAGTGCAGTCCCTGGTAGGGATGTTGGGAGCGCAGAGAGAGAAGGGGAGGCATGAACTTTACGCCAACTCAAATGTGGAAAGGATCTTGGAGAAGCTGCCGCCCGCTCGACAGGAGCGTTTTAGGCGGCAGAGAGACCACCGAGACCCGAATGGCCCCGAACCGAACCTCCTCGATCTAGCAGACTTCCTGGCGAGAGAAGTCAGCAGCCTACGGCTAGATACATTCGGACGGAGCACCCCTGGCTCCAGAGAAGGAACCAGACGACTAAATGATGGAAGAAGATCGGTGACTGTGATGCACCCATCGGAGTCAGTACCGAGCAGCAGGAGCCACAGTACCCCCTCCAGAACGGAGAAGTGGAAGATAGTGTGCCCCTACTGTGAGAAAGAACACTGGCTAGCGCAATGTGACTCCTTCCCCAAGCTGAACGCGGAGGAAGCAAGTCAATGGATAAAGTCCAACAAGCGCTGTTTTCGCTGTGCGCGCTCACACATGGCAGCCGAATGCCGCTTAAAGAAAAGGTGCACCAAGTGCGATGGAGCCCATCTGGACATACTTCACGACAGTAACAGACGGCGCCCTTCACCCGCACCATCCAGCAGCAAAGCGAGCGTCATGTACATCGATCTCGCCAGCAGCAGTGGAGCCCGAGTACTCCTAAAAGTAGTGCGTGTGACACTAAGCTACCAGAATAAAGTCCTGGACACTTACGCCGTCCTCGATGACGGGTCAGAGAAGACCCTTCTGCTCGCCTCCGCTGCGGCCCAGCTAGGGCTGCGGGGAAGCGAAACCCGGAACGACGTGCAGCCCCTGCTGTGCTACATTTGCACTACAGAAACATGTAGCAGAGGACCCAGCAGCGGACGAAGAGGTCCGACACAGCGTAAAGAACAGCTTCTACGTAGACAACTGTCTACAAAGCCTTTCAACCCAGGAAGAAGCCGAGGCTCTCCTGATTAAACTCCGCGCCTCATTGATCAAAGGCGGCTTTGATCTCAGGCAGTGGGCCAGCAGCGATCCGCAAGTACTGCGCAGCCTCTCCTCCGAGGACAAGGCAGCCAGCAGCGAGACCTGGATGGCTACAATCCCGGGAGAAGCCCAGGAGATGACCCTGGGATTGGTGTGGCGATTCAAAACAGATTCGCTTCACTACAGACACAAGCCCCTGACTACGGAGCAGGGAAGGCCGGCGGCGGCGCCGACCACCAGACGGAGTGTGTACACAACACTCGCCCGACAATATGACCCGCTAGGATGTATTCTACCGTACACCACCAGGGCAAAAATGATTGTACGAGCATTGTGGGACAAGGACCAGGGCTGGGACGACCCCATTCCCGCACACCTTGCATCCACCTGGAGAGAGTGGGAGATGGAGCTCCACTCACTCCCAGGCGTTAATATGCGCCGAAGCTACTTCCCACCCACGGTGAGGCCAGAGACATGTAAAATGGACTTACACGTCTTCAGTGACGCCTCAGAGGTCGCATACGGATCAGTAGCCTACTTGCGGGCCCAAGAAGAGGGGGGAGAGATCTACACAGCATTTGTCCTCGCCCGCTCGAGAATAGCCCCACGCAAGCAACAATCTATCCCACGTCTAGAGCTCTGCGCAGCCCTAGCCGGAGCGCACCTAGCCACGCTCATCCAATGTGAGCTCACCATACCGGTGTCTAGAACAATCCTGTGGTCAGATTCCACGACAGTACTCGCCTGGATCAAATCGGACTCATGCAAGTACAAAGTCTTCGTGGGAGTCAGAGTCACCGAGATTCAAGACTTAACCGAAGAGTTAACCGGAGAAACAGAGTGGCGCTACGTTGATACAAAACAGAACCCAGCTGACGTCATCACCCGGGGAATGCCCCTAGATGACCTCACCCGTCGCAATGTCTACAGTGACGGCCCAGCATTCCTAAAGCTCCCGGAAGGAGAGTGGCCCACGCCTACCCCGAGGGAAGCAAGTCAAGAGGAGGCTGAGAATAAGAAACCTATGTTCTGTGGATTGAGCACTGTTATCTCCGCAGACCCCAACATAGATGATTGCACTACCATAGAGAGTGCACAACAAAGGACATTCCTACTGCACTACCTACCGTCTCTACAGACCCGCCAGAAGTGGGTAAAGGAGAGAGACAATTTGACAGAAGGAACAGTCGTCATGATTATTGATCAATCACTGCCCAGAGCTATGTGGCCGGCCGGCCGCGTAAGCAAAGTGATCACCGGTGCCGACGGCAAGGTCCGAGCAGCTGAAGTGCTTGTCCAGGGGCGCACTTACACCCGTCCCGTGGCGAGGCTCATAGAACTGCCCCGACTCCCAGACACAATCGATGATGACCATGACCCTATAACCCTATGACTTTGTGAAGTTGACTGACCCCTACAGCAAACCCTTATGTGTAAATAGACAACGCGATTAATCTGTCTCTGCTTAACTGATTAGGTCTGGGACCAATCAGGGGGTGGCTGTTGTGAAGGGCCAGATTAAACCGAATATATATATTTATTTATATATATATATTTAATTGTATTTGTATATTCTCTAATATTCCCTGATATCCCTTGTATATTCCTTGTACAATATGCATTGAATATCCATTCTAGCCTACTGAACATCCCATAATAGTCTCCATTCTACTATTGGTCGAGACCTTGGTGCCAGGCTGCCATACCCCCCAGACCCAGTTCAAACGTACCGCTCAACATGTACGAACAAGTCCTAGTTCCGCGTAGGAATCTGGCTACCGCACCACTAATGGTACTATTTGTTCATAGTGCGTATATATACTGCGCTACTAAAGTAGGACTTCCTTTTTAGTCCAGTTTCTTACCCTCCCATAGAGTGACAGACGTAAAGCCGCCCGCGACGCCACGTGTGGGAGTAAGGCCAAGTTCGGCCTACCATCGGTATTGAGACATCGTGTATATTAATATTTGAATAGTCATATTTGGCACTATATCGTCGAGTTGGACGTAGTCTATTAAGCTAATAATAGTCTATTCATATGTAGTGCTTCGTGCGGTGAGAATACTATCGTAGTCAGTACCCCCATCGTTTCGGGTAGAACTGGCTGCTTATCCAGGGTGGCCGACCCCATGTGAGGCTGCACCCGAGGAGCCCCAGAGCCGACGAGCGAGTGGACCTGCATACCGGATTATTCTACCGACGACAGCCCGCCTTCCCAGGCACGGATTATGCTTTGTATACAGTGATTATTCTATGGATAAAGACCAACACTGCCGTGTGTTGGAAACCCCCCCCCCCGGAGAGGACGACAGGTGAGGAGACGCTCTACACGACGAGGTCGCTTCACGTCTCTCCATCGTGGACCGGAGGAAGCCGGCCCACAGAGAGTCCAACTGCTTTCATCTGTGGATCGAGGAGCGCTGAGGCACCGAGCCGCACTACCGTGGGTTCTCCCAGGATACCCTCGGCCAGACGGATACAGCCAGACTCTACCCCCCCCCCCCTTCTCCAGTTGTCTTACAAGCGACCGGAATTCCCCCCTAGTGTATCCAGTTCTATAATCATTAAAGTATCATTGCTATTATTCCTTAAATATTCCAGGTTGTATATTTACCGCCTGCGCCACCAGAGATTGGACGTTCTCTATTGATATACCAACGAATACTCATTTGCCATAAAAGTGCATCCTATTTCAAATCATAAATGTAATTAAGTGATTGCTCTACATACCTTTTGCTATGTATTAATTATTATTAAACGCAGACTTTCGACTTGGTACATTTGTGTTGGATCGTTTCATCTACGTGGGAGTGTTTACCATAATTATTTATGCCTAGTACTGGGTGGCCAGAGTCTAAAGTACAAGAGGTAGTGGTAGTAAGTATCATATCTAACAATACAGTCAGGGAATTGTACCCCTCAGTTACAGTACTGTATATTTGAATACCGTTTATGTCACAAATGTATCAGTACTAAATACCTATATATGTCCCTATGCCATAAATGTCATATGTTGTGTATGTCATAAATGTCTTTATGAATTGAAAATGGGGGACCCTAATGGAAACAAGACAAACGTCTTTTTCAGGTCTGCATCCCCTTAACAATTGTATGTATTGAGCCGTACTGTATTGTACCCATTCTGCAATCTGTTAAATAAAGTTTTCATTCATTCATTCATTCATTCATACTTCCGCGTTACATGGAGCTCGTCGATCATTCATGAGCTCAAAATACGGAAGTGTTTCGGTGGTCTATTTTTCATGAACCAGCCATCCACATCCCGGAGGTTAGAGGCTTCTCCACTGTTCGTATAAATGTGAGTAATGGTATTTAACATGCTATTAATACAGCATACCTAACGTTACATTATTTTATGGCCCTTTGCATAGCAAACGGAACTGTTAACTTGAGTGAAAGTCGTGTAAGCAGCGTAGCTACCGTTATAGTCGGGAGAGCTTCTCTCGATGTATCTAACGTTAGGAGGGGGTGGGTGGGTGGGAGAGAAATATACATACGGTCACGGTGGCGAGAGAATATATACATACAGTGGGGAGGAGACTGTACATTTGGAGGGGGTGGGTGGGAGAGAATAACCCAACCTGGTTACAATAATAATGGGCAAAACAGAGTCCATTCTCTTCGGTTCAAATAACAAACTCAGCAAGACCGACGGCTTCTCGGTTACAGTGGGGGACAATATTGTCACAAGGAAAGATGAAATTACCTACCTGGGTTCCATCCTAGAGGCTAATATTTCCTATGACAAAATGGCATCCAATGTAATAAAAAAAGTCAACCAACGAACTCGATTCTTGTACCGGATCTCCTCTCTGGTAAACAAGAATACCCTGAAGACTCTGAGGAGCACTCATTCAAGGGTACTACGACTATGCTTGCACCTCATGGTACCAAAGGCGCTAAAAATAAGATTACAAACATCACAAAACAAACTGGTCAGACTTCTACTTGACCTGTCCTGACTCCTAGAACCCACCTCACCCCTGCCCACTTTGACAACCTAGGATGGCTTAGAGTAGACGACAGAGTACAGCAACTTGCAATGGGCCTGGTCTACAAGATACACTACGCGATCAAGGTACCCATGTACATGTCAAAATACTTCCCAAAGGTCAGTGAATACCACGATCACAACACCAGAGGGAGCTCCACAAATCATATTAAACCCAGATTCGGCTCAAACAAGGGACTAAACACGTTTTGCAATTATGCCACATCAATGTGGAACGCCCTACCCAAAGCTGTAAAGGAATGTGAATCACTACCCACTTTCAAAAACACTCTCAAAGAACACCTACGGGAGACTGCAATTCGAAACTGGCCCCTACAAATGTCCTAACCCAGTTGTACAGTAAATGACCAAGTATGGCTTTGTCAGTATTTCAATGTACAGTGTGTGTGTCCCCCCCCCCCCCTCACCTCCAATGTACAGCCCCCACCCACCCAACCTCCCCCAATGTACAGTTTCTACGTCAAATGTATATACACTCTTTTTCTGGACACTTTTTGTATCACAAACAGTACTGTATTTGCAAATCTGGTATGTCATAAATGTATAGATGTAGCCGTACTGTCTATCTGTATGTCATGTATGTCATATATGTTATGATGAATTGAAAATGGGGGACCCTGATGTAAACAAGACGAAAGTCTTTCTCTGGTCTGCATCCCCTTAACAATTGTATGTATTAGGGATGCCCCGATCACGTTTTTTGCCACTGATACCGATCACCGATCGTCTTGAGCCATATCGGCCGATACCGATATCAATATCGATCGTTTTGGTATAAAAAAAAATGTATATTTTTTTTAATAAAAAATATATATTATATAATCATACTTGTAGTTGTATTATCTGCGAGACATCGCCACCACGCAACAAGTCAAAATGCTCGCTATCTGCAAACAGCTCCACTGTCTGTGTGTACTCGAGTAGCCTCCAGCTACGGCCAGGATTCTCCGGCGCTGCAGCTGGACCCTATTGATCACATTCAGCATGCCCTCAACTCGAATATGCATCGAATCAATGTTATAAGACATTGATATCAGGAGCTATCTGTAGCTACTGCTAGTCGGCTAGATAACGTTAAGACAACGCCTCAGTGAACTATGTAGTTTAATGGGACATTTCGTTTTGAACAGTGAGCTAACGTGAGCTATCATGCAATACTAGACTATTGCTGGAGCATTTGTTGATATCAGGAGCTATCAGTAGCTAGCCGGCTAGATACCGTTAACAATGCCTCATGTATTAAACTAAAAGTGAATAGTTGACTGGGTAATTTTGTTTAAACAGTAACGGTAGCTAACGTTAGCTCACAGAGGTTGTATGCACTAGAGCAGACTATTGCTGGAGCTTGTTTACACGGGGAAGGGAGGGGCAGGAGGAGGAGCAGGTGGAGAGGCAGTTTGCAGCTCTGTGTGTCTGAGACAGAACTCAGCGAGTGAGATCTCCGCTAAGAATTGGATCATGTTTTTCGATCGGTTTTCACGATCTGCGAAAATAAAGCATTATCAGAATTCACCGATCTCATATTTATACTGAATATCGGCCGATACCGATCGCTGGCCGATCGATCTGGGCATCCCTAGTATGTATTGAGCTGTACTGTACTGTACCCATTCTGCAATCTGTTAATAAACTTTTCAATCAATCAATCAATCAAATGTTAAAATCATCACATTATTTAATCTTGGTGGGTAGCTAGCTAACGTACTGCATTTACTGAAAATGTTAATTGATGCAGAACGGACCTGCCTTGTGTAAGTGCTAAATCTGGCTGCTGTATACACCTGATCTTGAGTCTGGCTTGATTTATTGACATTATTATTAACGGAAGACTCAGTATACCAACAAGAACAGCACGAGAACAAGAATGTCCAGATATCAAAATAAAAACACGTGACTTGTTGCTATTGTTCTTGCAGGCAGACGAGAATAACATGTCTGTAGCCTTTAGAGACTGTAGATTGTACAGTTGTACCAATGTACAACTGCTCTCTTTTTTTAGACTATTTTTTTGTATCACAAACGGTACTGTGTTTGTAGATCTGGTATGTCATAAATGTCTAGATGTAACACTACTGTCTATCTGTATGTCATACACTGACCTGCTGCAACTTTTCAGAGACTGTAAGTTCATTTAACTTATTCTCATCTAAATAAACCTATGTGCGCGCTTGATAAAACAAAGCATCTACTGTATTACTGCGTGTTTCTATTGTGAGCAAGTCAAGCAAGTGTAATTGAACACAATACATGCTGCCATGACGTGCATCTCGCTGTTTGTCATTACATTTTGTCACCCTTGACTGTTTTCTGAATCTTAGTCTAATGTCCATGTATACCTGCTTTAGATGGATCCTACGCTTAGAAAAACACCAAAAGGGGGGCTCATTATGAATGCATCCCATGTGGCCCAGCGCCATGTCCGCGCCCCGGCCGCGATGGCCAAAGAGCCAGAGGAGGTGGAGGCGGAAGCCCGTGCCCGCGTCGTCTCCGAGGGGGGTGACCCTGGTAACACGGCCTTGGTACTGAGTCGTACTGCGATTCAGTTCGGCCAGTACCAGGGTCAGACCTTCCTCTGGCTCCTGGAGAATGACGTGGGCTACACGGTGAAGCTGGTGGCAGCTCACGAGAAGGAGCGCGAGCAGCACACAGGGTCTCAGTGTCCGCTGATGGCCAACAAGGTACTGTAAGATAAGATATTCCTTTATTGATCCCCTTGGGGAAATTCCAGTGACACACACATACAGCTCATCGTCTCATTAACAACAACATATCACAATCATTACAATTTTACAGTAACAACGGCACAACATAAATTCAAACAGACATTTACATTTGTTGACACATGTCGACTACAAAATGCCTGAGACACCATATGCGATAGTCGCCTGTGACAACACCGGGGTGTCGTTGCGCCATGTGGCGGGAGGGAGGGTGGAAAGATTGTCCAGCGGGAGGGGGCAGGGACGGGGGGGGATCGGGCTTTGGTGATGAGACAGTCTTTTTTTTTTTAAACTTTATTTTTTAGCGTTTATCGCTTTTCTGGTCAAGCATGACCGACAGAAACAGGTTGAAACAGGATATAGAGCAGGGGAAGACATTCTGATAAATGACGGCGGGTCCGGGAATCGAACTCGTGTCCACCAGATCCGTGACGCAGCACGGTTTTCCCCGACGCAGAAATAGCACCGAGATATGCGGTGAGCTACTGGAGCTCCCCATGAGACAGTCTTAGGCTCCCCCCCTCCAGCGCGCGTACTAGTCGGCTGCCGTCACCATCACGTGGGAGTGGCGCCGGGCGTACACGCGGGAGGGGGGATTGGGTAGGGATTGGGGGTGGGGGAAGCCGCTTGCCACTCTTATCTCCCAGAGGGCCTTCGACTCCAGCAGCTCCCTGGTTCTACCTTGGTCCAGGAATTTGTTTTGGCTGACTGGCACATTTATCCCAGCCACGTCACTTTAAATTTGATTTGAATAGAGTGAAATATAACTATTGATTTGAGTGGAGTGAGTTTTAACAACTCTGTCCAAATGACTGAATGCATTATTAGTCCAAGTGTCCAAGTGTCTTAATCAGTTCATTTTGGTAGGTCCTGTGCGCGGTAAACAGATCCAAAATCTTCTTATTGCAGTCCAAAAGCTTCGATAATCCAAAAATGACCACGTCTTCAAGTTGGTAGCCCGATTATGATGTCCCAATAGGCAGAGAGGGTTAGCCTTATTCTGCTTCTTGAAGAAAATATACAATCCACTGATTAGATCCATTTAGAGTTGATTTGAGTATAGTCCGGCAACCGGCACGAAGCAGAGCATAGCAGTCGGGCTCCATGGAGCAGTAGAGGCGGCGGTAGGAACGGCCTTGAGGAGCCTGGGGAGAGGAGAGAAATGCGACTGTCTCTAGGAAGGGCTGGGAAGGAAGGCTACAGTCTGCTAGGGGTAGGTACAAATAGAAAACTTATTTTTTTTATCCACTTTTTCTCCCATTTTCTATTTTTCTCCCATCCCAATTTTTCATATCGTCCAATTCAACCCTCCCCTGTCTTTGAACGCTGTTTCATGCCTCCCACAAGCCGGCTGCAATGTGGACTAAGTCATACATAGCACGAGTCCCCTCCGATACTCGAGGTAACAGCCGTCGCATCTTTTCACCTGCGCGGCTCGATCTTTCAGCGTCGGGGGTCCGGGCTTTGGAGGGGCCCCGCCCCCGTCGCTTCCTGATTCTACTGCGCAGGCGCACCAACCGACCTGTAGGAGTCGCTGTCCACAACGCCCGATCCCCACCCTTCAGTTTCCCTCCCCGTAATACGGCCAATGTGTATTACTGTGGACGACCAGCTAAACTGAAAGCAATGTGGAGAGCGGGGCTCGAACAGGAGGCATCCTGTTCGAGCCTAGTCTCCAGCATTCGTGGTGAGCGCCTTGCCCACTACGCCACGTAGCCGCCCCTACAAATAGAAAACTTCTATAACTGAACTGTCTAACAACTGAACTGTCTCATTGTATCTGTCTTCAGGACGCCTTAACTCGCTACTCGAGTGCCTATGTGGACTTTATGGAGCCGGTCCGCCTCATTTGGGCATACGAGTCGGCCAAAGAGAGGTCTCTCCTGCCCGGGCAGGAGGGCGTGGCCCTTGTTGGCTTCGGCCAGTACAAGAGTGTGACCCTGCAGGACCTGTACCAGTCAAAGGACCCCAAGACTGTCTGGTATGTTTGAACGTATATATACAAATAAAATTCAATCAGGGGCGGTTAGGTGGTCGAGCGGAGATTGCGTTCGTCACCAGCCCCGGAGCTGTGAGCTTGGTTCGCCTGTTCGAATCCAGCTCACAGCTCCGGGGTTGTCACCAGCTTGGCTGGCCGTCTGCACTGATACAATTGGCTGTATCAGAGGGTGGGAGAAGCTGGCGGGGTGGGTCCGGGTCGTTGTAAACAGCGACTCCTACAGTTCGGTCGGGGCGCCTGCTAAGCGCGGATTGGACGTGAGGGGGATAGTGTGGTCCTCCCACACGCTACGCCCTCTCAATGAGAATCCGCGCTGCCAGGTGAAAAGAAGCGGTGATTGGCTGGACGTGTGTCGGAGGAAGCACGTGGTAGCCTCCACTCTCCCAAATGATCTGACTGTGGGGGGTAAAGCGCAGCGACCAGGAAGGGACTGGGAATTGGCATACGACTAACATTGGGATGGGAGAAAATCGGAGGAAAATGGAGGGGGAAAAAGACAAAAAAAAAACAAAAAAAAAAAAAATTCAATCGATTAATATAATGTTGTGTGGTTAGTTGTGTGTTATTGGAACGCCAACCACTCAAAAAGCAAGCATCTTCCCATTTGCTTAGGTATGTCGCCAACATACGGAAGATGCCGGCGAGGACAAAAATGGGGGAGGACGTCGAACGCTACGTTCGTCTCCGTGACGGCGAGGAGGCAGCAGCGGGGCGGCGTTCTCCATCTGACGCAGAGCTGGTCCAAGTGTCAGTCGACACGGAACAGTGTAAGTAGTCATAATTACACGGATATATACTTTATTGATCCATCCCCTAAGAGAAATGTCTTCGGTCTGAATCTTACCTTCTTTTTTTCATACAATATGAAAATATATTTTAACTCGACGTGACCTTTTTTCATTCCGACATGAATAGACTGTCATGGAATGGGTAAGTCTGGACATGGAAGAAAGTTAGGGAGACTTAATGGTATGTATTGAGCTGTACTGTACTGTACCCATTCTGCAATCTGTTAATAAACTTTTCAATCAATCAACCAATCAATCAATCTTCCAACATGGTGGGAAAATGGGTTTCTAAAAATGTACACTCCAGTCCAGTAGGTGGCGGTAATGCACCTAAAATATATTTGCAAAACCCCGCCTTAAAGAAGACCACCAGTACTTCCGCGTTACATGGAGCTCGTCGTTCATTCATGAGCTCAAAATACGGAAGTGTTTCGGTGGTCTATTTTTCATGAATGAATGAATGAATGAAAACTTTATTTAACAGATTGCAGAATGGGTACAATACAGTACGGCTCAATACATACAATTGTTAAGGGGATGCAGACCTGAGAAAGACGTTTGTCTTGTTTCCATCAGGGTCCCCCATTTTCAATTCATATAGACATTTATGACATACACAACATACATGACATTTATGGCATAGGGACCGGCCATCCACATCCCAGAGGTTAGAGGCTTCTCCACTGTTCGTATAAATGTGAGTAATGGTATTTAACAGGCTATTAATACAGCATACCTAACGTTACATTATTTGATGGCCCTTTGCATAGCAAACTGAACTGTTAACTTGAGTGAAAGTCGTGTAAGCGTAGCTACCGTTATAGTCGGGAGAGCTTCTCTCGATGTATCTAACGTTAGGAGGGGGTGGGTGGGTGGGAGAGAAATATACATACGGTGGGGAGAGAATATAATACATACAGTGGGGAGGAGACTGTACATTTGGAGGGGGTGGGTGGGAGAGAATAACCCAACCTGGTTACAATAATATTGTAGTACGTTAAAATCATCGCGTGTTATTTAATCTTGGTGGGTAGCTAGCTAACGTACTGCATTTACTGAAAATGTTCATTGATGCAGAACGGACCTGCCTTGTGAAAGTGCTAAATCTGGCTGCTGTATACACCTGATCTTGAGTCTGGCTTGATTTATTGACATTATTATTAACGGAAGACTCAGTATACCAACAACCGCACGAGAACAAGAATGTCCAGATATCAAAATAAAAACATGTGACTTGTTGCTATTGTTCTTGCAGGCAGACGAGAATAACATGGCTTAACCGTAGCCTTTAGAGACTGTAGATTGTACAGTTGTACGGTGTACCAATGTACAACTGCTCTCTTTTTTAGACTCTTTTGTATCACAAACAGTACTGTGTTTGTAGATCTGGTATGTCATAAATGTCTAGATGTAACACTACTGTCTATCTGTGTGTCATATATGTTACCATGAATTGAAAATGGGGGACCCTGTAAACAAGACTAAAGACTTTCTCTGGTCTGCATCCCCTTAACTATTGTGTGTATTGAGCTGTACTGTATTGTACCCGTATTGTACCCATTCTGCAATCTGTTAATAACATTTTCAATCAATTAATCAATACAGTTTCTTCCCCTTCGGATGTATATCTTTTTTATGATCTCTTTTTACTACACAGTTCTGTATATCCGTTTGTTGTGTATGTCATGAATTGAAAATGGGGGACCCCGATGTAAACAAGACAAAAGTATTTTTCTCTGTTATGTGTCTATACTGGCTACGCGTCCTGCTTTGCCTTCTGGACCGCTCATTCATACATGACAGCGGGGGCCACCCAAGGGAAGAGGAAGAGGAAGAAGAAGAAGAAGACTATCAGCAACCCAGGAGGAGAACCCAACGGCGTACCTCCGCCTGGTACCTCCTGCCCTGCGCCCGAGGGGAAAGGTAGGGACCTGCGAGTGCATGCTGCACCCCCTTGCTGAAGTAGTCTTGAACTACTAACACATAGCGATTATGACGATCAGTCTCGTTGAGGGGGCCCATTATATCCAGAGCCACTCTCTCCATAGGTGCTCCAATGCGGACAGTGCCCATGGCAGGGCTGTACACTGCGACGAGATTATCGCAAATTGCCCCTTAATTTGGCCCGTGCGAGTGGACAATAATATTTGGGGGCAACCTTGCGAGTAGTGATTTCAACCCTTCATTCGCATTTCACTCCTAAATTAATCCATACAAATTGGATAAAAAAAAATAGTAAAACATTAGCCTACAACCAGGGCTGTACAGTGCGACATAATGTCGCGGTGCTATGAAAAAATCTGTCGGCAATGAATGAATTTACTGCGATAGCCTGTGTGAAAAAAGATTTGCGTGTGAAGTAAATCTGGGCCACGCTATATACTTGGTAGTTGTAACTGAGGGGTACAATTCCCTGACTGTATTGTTAGATATGATATTTAATACCACTACCTCATGTACTTTAACTTCTGGCCACCCAGTACAAGATATAAGTATGATGAACACTTTCCCACCTGATGAAACGAATCCACACAAATGTACCAAATCGAGGGTTTAATACAGCAAAAGGTGTATACAACGATCACTTAATTACATTTATGATTTGAAATATGAAATATGCACTTTTATGGCAAATGAGTATTCGTAGGTAAATCAACATTGAATGTCCAATCTCTGGTTACGCAGGGAGTAAGTATACAACCTGGAATATTTAGGAAAACGATAGCGATGGTACTTAAATGATTATAGCTGGATACACTAAGGGGGGGGGGGGGGTCCCGCTGGTTGTAAGACAGTAGGAGGGGGGGGTTAGAGAAGCCGCTGGCGGTATCCCATCTGGCCGACGGTGTCTTGGGAGAATCCAAAGTCTTGGACACGGTGCCCACAGAACCTCGGACCGCAGACGAATACAGCTGGACCCTCTGTGGACGGTATCTGCCGGTCCACAACGGAGAGACGTGAGGCGACCTCACGTGTAGAGCGCCGTCTCACCTGGAGTCCTCTCCGGGGGGTAATTCCAACACTCCGCAGTGTTGGCCTTTATCCATGGAATAATCAAAGCACACAAAGCATAATCCAAGCCGTGGAAGGCTCGCCGTCGTCCGGGTAGAGTAATCCAATATACAGGTCCAGTCGCTCTTGGCCCGGAGCTCCTCGGATGCAATCACCACTAGGGGTCTGACCAGCCTGGTTAAGCGTCCAGATAACGTCAGGAACGATGGGGGTACTGATAACTTTAGAACTCTAACCGAACGATGCACCATACATAAATAGACTATTATTAGCTTAATAGAATACGTCCAACTCGACGGTATAGTGCCAAACTATGACTATTCAACTATTAATCTACACGATATCTCAATGCCTATTCTGGGCCAAGTAGGCCTTGCTACACCACACGTGCGTCGTGGGGAGGCTTTGCGTCTGTCACTCTGTTGGAGGGTAAAGAACTGGACTAAAAAGAAGTTCTACTTTACTTGCGCCATATATATATGCGCTATGAACAAATAGTACCATTCGTGTTTCGCCCGACGTATTACTACGCTGGTACCGGACTTGCCACGACATGTTAGGCGGCACGATTGAACTGGACCTAGGGGTATGGCAACCTGGCGCCAGGTTCTCGTCCAATGGTAGAATGAAACTATTATGGGCTGTTTAGTAGACTAAAGGGATATTCAATGCATATTGTACAAGGAATATACAGGGGATATCAAACGATATACAAATACAATTAAATATATATATATAAATAAATATACATATTCGGTTTAATCTGATCCTTCACAACAGTAGTTGTAGTCTATCGTGCGATTAAATACCATGTCTGCGTAGAGTCCATACATCCAACACCAAATCCCATAATTCCTAGCGAACCATCGAATCGAAACTGAATGTTGCATCGCCAAAGAAGAACTTCATTTCAATAAGTTTAAGCCCCTAATTTTGCTCTGCAAGAAGAACGGAGCGGATATCAGTCCATCTTATGACAACCACGTCCGATGTGGAGAGATGATGAGAGACCATAGCCGGTGAAATTAAGTCGGATCTGGCAGTGATGATTGACGGGGACACACTTCTAACGTTCAGTTCAGCCATGCATTAGGTGAGTCGCCCACTATTAAGACGTTTTTCAATACTTAAATACTGTCTACTTAAATTTCCCTCCGGGGATCAATAAAGTATCAACCTATCTATCTAATAATGAGACAATATGCAAATAAGATGATACTAATAATTGTCACGGTTCCCCGTATGAAAGTGGCTTGCAACTTACTGCTGGTAAAATCAGTTTATTTCTCGTTTTGCATAGTATTACATTCCTCTTCTATAAAGTCCCACCGTAAGAGCTATGGCCTCATACAGGTCCATTAAACCTTTTTGATTAGTCTTGCCTTCGAGATAAGTTGAACTGAACAGGAGGAACATATTTTTTTGCACTATAATGGTAAAATTGTTATTTTAAAAATGTGCCCCTAAAAAAAATATTCTGTGCCCCTAAATTTCTCATTTAGGGGCAAGTGTGCCCCTAGTGAAAAAGCTTAGCGTACAGCCATGTAGGTGTGCTCTCCATAAAGGCTGCAGGTTTAGCAGCAATGCAGGCGTTAATGTTATGGGTAGCTGCATCTCCTATGGTCGTTGAATGCATTTGTCCATACAACATCTTCATATGGGGAGGCTCAGTTCCATAATGACGTTGCTGCATTTCAATGCCACTGTCTCTCATACTTTGATCATTCATATGAGCAAAAGGGTTTGTGCTTGACAACGACAGATGAGCACGTGGGTAATTGTCACTGGCCATTATCAATGGTTGTTTATTATGTGCAGTAAATGGGTTTGACATTGCACCAGTAGGGGGCAGCTGGCGATCACCTGTTATGAACGGGTTGAGACTTTGTCCATGTTGGTAATCAATTTCACGTCTCAGGTTAGCGACATCAGACTGAGAGAGTACATGGTTGTAGTTGTGGGGGTTAACATGAATGGGTTAGAGTAGTTGATCACTTGCTCTTTATAGTTGGTAATTTCTCCGTCAAGGTTACTTCCATGGGCCGTCATCATCTTAACTCAGTTCATTGACTGACGAAATTGCCTCGTGCGTCCGTTATCATGAGCTAACTTCACGTTTCCATAGTTTACAACTCACCGATAAAATCAGGATTTGTTTTCATATCCCGGACTCGAGCCCCAAATGTTACCATTTCTGTATTAACTCGAACCTTCGTAAGAGTACAGGAGAGTGTTCTACCTAATGAAGTATTTCTCATGCACCTTACATCTACCCAGCCACACCCACTTCTGGCATCAACGAGGTGCCGGTCGCCTCCAGGGAGGAGCCCGTCCCCCCGACAACGGGGAAGAGGAGGAAGAAGGCTCTCAGCAACCCAGGAGGAGAACCCAACGGCGTACCTGCGCCCGGGGGGAAAGGTAGGGACCTGCGAGTGCATGCTGCACCCCCTCAAAATACTAAGTTTTAAAAATAAAAAGTCCTTGTTACTTTTTCTGTATTAACTCGAACCTTAGTAAGAGTACAGGAGAGTGTTCTCTTCACTCTAGGGCCGAAGTGGTCATGTACAGTCACGTACTTATTAACGTACGTTACTGTCCGGACTTCGGGGTAATTCCCTCTAGATGTGTGGCGGTGACAGTAAACCACTGGAAACCGTTAGCTTCAGGACTGGGCATTTATTTCCATTGTATTATTCATATCATGTGGTTGATTAACGTTACATATGTCACAACAAGCTACCTGCTTCTCTCGTTCCTGCGTACACTGTCTCATAACAATATTCGCTGCTTGCGTAGCCCAACTGTATCCCACTATGCATCACTCTTAAAGGAGCAGACCCTAATCTTATAACACTCTAAAAGAGTGGTGAGTTTTGTTGTAACAAGCGTGTGATTATTCACTGTGTATTTTGGGTATGCCTCGTACGAAATAAACGAAGGGGGCCCGCTATCTTTTCTGATACAAGTTAAGGTTGGCGGGCGGCATTTATTGTGCGTGAGGAGACCTACGGGATTCATGTGTGAACGCGTTTTTTTTAAACAAACGTAGACCCTGAATTCGCGATTGGTGTTTTTGCTATTATGTGTTTTGCTCCTTTCAAAGCAATGTACATCAGCAGCACATGGCCAAGGGCACTGCCCCTCTCTTCACCCCGTCTGTGTTGTTGCTTTACGTGGTAAGGTGAAAACATGGCGGGCGACAAGTTCTCGCTTATGAAACGGAGCCGTGGGCTTTCGGGTGGACGCGTCTTTTAAACAGACGTGACCCCTGACCCCACGGTCTGGCGGTTAGCTGTTGTGTTTGGTCGTTCAAAGCAATAAAGCGAGCACACGCTTGCATGCGTCTTCCGTCTGTAAAACAACAAGCGCACGGCTATTAGCGCTGCTTCTTGTTTCGCCTCATATGTTTCGTTTTTATGTGAGGTTGGGGGGGGGGGTGTGATTGTTGGATTCTCGTGTTATCAGGTTCATGCTTCTCCCCATTTCTGGCTGACATCACCATTGTGTTACATGATGCAGCCTTTGTGTTTTCCTCGGTGAGGGATTCTCTTTTGTCGGTCAGCAGCGTTTTGTACTTGCTGAAGCTTCTCTGTATAATTCAAATTAAGTTTTAAATATCAACATTATCTGGCCATCCTCAGTAATACTATCAAACTTTCCAAAGACCAGAGTTGGGACGGGCACGTGCGCACACACACAGAAAGGGAGCATGGCTTATATGAACTATCCAGTTCATATATCAACTATCCAGTTTGTTTTTATAGTGTAACGTTTGGTTACTTGAAGGAGAGAGTGAGAGAGAGAGAGAGAGAGAGAGAGAGAGAGAGAGAGACTGAGACCTGTTACGCGTGACTCTAGTCAGTCTCGGAATTGTCTCGGAATGGATTTGGTAGCTTTTTTCTGCGTCTCCGTAGACCGCGCCACGCCACCGTTTTAAAGTCTTAGTGAAGGTTGATTTATATGAAAACCGATTTATGTATAATTTATCTAGCTCGCCAACGTTACTGTGATTAAAGCAAACTTTAATAATAAAAAAATATGATAAAAATGATTTATTTTTAATAATTATTTTTGTTTATTATTATTTTTTCAGGAGGGGCGGGGCTTCCTGTTCCAAGATCTGCAAGAAATGCAAGATCTAAAGCAAGATCTGCAAGAGCTGCAGCAAGATCTAAAGCAAAATCTACAGCAAGAGCTGCAGCCCACAAGGACCAGCAAACGCGCACGCATGACCGAGGTCAGTCGCCCTTGGTTTTGCTCCGCAGAGATTGTGCACACTTTTAGTCATTGTTTTTTTTTTATACTTTTTTTTTTTATAAAGACCACGCTGGCATGGACGTCATACGACCGCCAGTCACGTATGGACTAGATGAGGAGTTTAACAACACTTTTTGCCAAGATTGCCCATCGGAGATCAGACAGGATGAGAACAAAGGGAAAAGCGGCGGTGCGATCAAACGTAAGCACAGAGGAAAGAGAAGTGGAATCAGAATCGGGCAAAAAAGTTCTGCGATCCCATCGATTCTGTTGGCGAATGTCTGTTAGCTGGAGAATAAGATGGATGATCTCAGAGCACGGATTAGATTCCAACGGGACTGTGAGGGACTGTAATATCCTATGTTTCACGGAGACATGGTTGAAGCCATCAACACCGGACCAAAACATCACCCCATCTGATTCCTTCTCTGTCTTCCGCGCTGATCGTTCTGAAGAGTCGGGAAAGTCTGTAGGTGGAGGGGTCTGCTTCTTGACAAACAGCGGCTGGTGTCGCCCCAAGGAGGTAAAGATTATTTCCCGCTCCTGGTCGCCGGACCTTGAACATCTATCCATCCTATGTCGCCCGTTTTAATTTTCCTTTTAAGACCGTGTCCGCGGGTTAAATGTGGTTGATGCCACCAGGTACGCTGCTACTACGGCCTGTAGGTGCGCTCTATGCAGAGGGTAGGGAGATGTGTGGGTGGGGCCGGGGGTGTGTGAAAACTGCTTGAGAACACGCACAGGCATGCATTGTAGGAATGTCCCGATCACGTTTTTTTGCTCCTGATCCGATCCCGATCATGTGATTTTGAGTATCTACCGATACCGATATTTCCCGATCTGATAAAAAATTTTTTAATTTTTTATTTATTTTTTTATTCAACAAACATGAACATGTTCACGTCTTAAACTCATACTGAGGCCTTAGTTTTGGTTTTAAATTGCATATCATTTATTTATTGTCACACAGAGCAGAAGAATTTTGCCAAAACAAACCAATAGTATCTAGCTGCAGAACGGCAGACCAGCAACACTCTCGGACCCAAACGCATTTCCTTTGATTTAATTATACATCAAATGATTTATGAAGTTAACTTTTCACCTGGATAACGTCAACATTCAGGGTGAATGTAATGTGAGAAATTGGGATTAAAAAAATATATATATTATATATATATATATTTGGGTCTGAGAGTGTGGCTGGTCTGCCGTTCTGCAGCTGGATACTATTGGTTTGTTTTGGCTAAATTCTTCTGCTCTGTGTGACAATAAATAAATGAATGATGATATGCAATTTAAAACCAAAACTAAGGCCTCAGTATGAGTTTAAGACGTGAACATGGTCATGTTTGTTGAATAATAAAAAATGGCAGATCTTTTTTCTCTATTTTTTGTCGATCCCGATCTTCGGAAAATCACGTGATCGGATCGGGACATCCCTAATGCATTGGGTCGCAGATGAAATGACTCTCTGCACTCGACCCAAACCCTACACAGAAGGTAAGCAGCAGAAGATGTAATAGGGGGGTGGGTATTTAACATTTCACAAGGTTTGAACGAAGGGCCCTGTCCTACTTTGCGTCACTGTCACAGAGACAAATGTGTGTACATTCATTGTATTTGTCAGATCAAGTGTTTCTGAATCTAATCGCCATGTCTCTCTGGCAGGCGGCAGGCTTTCTGACCCGATGTTTCCGGGAGAGTATCCCAGAGGTCCTCTCTCCGACTTCCCGATGGGCGGCATGAACCAGGGCTACTTGGGACCCGATAAAGGTCCTCGCCAGGGCGGAGGAGGGGACGGTTTTGGGTCGAGTGGCGGAAGAGACGGCTTCAAGATGGCCGGAGTGTTGGGCGACAGCCCTGAAAGACATTACCCTGACGAGTTCCGGGGCGACCTGATGGGGAACAGGCCGATGGACAGGCCGGCTGACAGACCCATCGACGGACCCATCGACAGACCCATCGACAGACCCATCGACAGACCCATCGACAGACCCATCGACGGACCCATCGACAGGCCGGGCTTGACGGGAGCAGCTCAAGAAGGCAGCAGCCTCACCGCTACCTTGCTCCAGTGCCTGGTGAGTGTCTCTTGATGGAACATGTATTTTGTGTTTTCTACAGAGAGGAGGGACTGGGAGACTCATGTTACTGACCAGACACTATATCAGTGGTGGCTGTCGAAGTGTAGAGCTATTGTTTTAACAAACAGAAAATACCACTTACAGCACCTTTTATAAATTGATAGAATGACTTTTCAGGCCTACATGCTACAGCAGTCTTTTGGCTGGTACACCTGCTTTTTGCTAGCCAGGTAGCACAACAGTCTGTTAACAGCTGATGGAACAGAAAAGAAAGATGAAGAAAGAGAGACCGGAGATGTTACATGGTGGCAACGTTTTGTACGTTAACCAAGTTGTTTCACTAAGTTCACACATTTCAAGCATCAGTGATGTAACGTTCAGGACGAATGCTTTAGTTCTCGTTAAAATACGCCAGCTTGTAGAGCTGTCCCCAAACCTGTTTCTGGGATTCGAACATTCACCAGGGTTTTTCGAACGGATGTGTTTTCCTTTTTCTTTTTTTTTTCTTTCTTCCCCTCTTTTTTTCCCGATTTTTCTCCCATCCCACCCTTCCTGGTTGTTGCGTACTTTCCCCTACTGTTGGTCCGAGAGACCGGAGACTGTCACATGCTTTTCCTCCGATGCATGTGCAGCCTGCCGGCAGGCCAGCCTGGCCACGCAGATTCTCACCGGGGAGAGAGTAGCGTGTGGGAGGCCGCACTATCTCTCCCTAGTTCCTACCCTTGCTGAGCAGGCGCCCCGACCGAACTGTAGGGGTCGCTGTCCACAACGCCCAGGACCCACCCTTCAGCTTTCCCACCCTCTGATACTGCCAATTGTATCCGTGTGAGAGGCCAGCCAAGCTGATAGCAACGCCGGGAGCTGGATTCGAACAGGCGAATCCAGCGTCTCCGGTGTTGGTGACAAGCGTAATCTCCGCTACGCCACCTGACCCCCTCGAACGGATGTTTTTAATCATCCTAAATACTTTTTCTAGTTCAGTACTTTCGAGTCTTGACTTTAGGCACATAGCGCACATTGCTGCGGTTGAGTAGTAGTACCTAAGTTACTGGTCACGGGAGGCTTCAATAACATTTGGATGATAATCGATTTTGTGAATACATTTGTTGAAACAACATCTTTGTTGGCTGACGGCTCCTGCTATCTTAACGTTAGAAAGCTAAAGGGCTGCGTTCTGGCTGCATAGCTTAATTACGGTAATGTGCATAACATACCTGTGTAACGTTAACACTTTGATTGCCCAAGGTTAAATTCATGATATACCATCCCTTGCCAGCTCTATTTAACATGGAGAAGTTCCCCTTCTTTGCAGGGCTATAACTTTTTAAATTCTATTGCTAGATTGCCATTATTAGGGCCCATTCAATGTCCTATATGTATTGTCCATGGTGTAGCAACGTTAAACCTTTTCATTCACATATTCATACTAAAATATGGTCTAAAGTATAAGTATGTTTTCATCTCTTTCTGCAGCTTTCTCCAGAACGTGATTTATAGCCCCAAATGCATTATATTGATGATCAAATACAGTTTGGTAGGAATCTGTGCGAGATCAAAAATTTCAACTGGACGTACTTCTAGAATTTACTACACGTCATCTGATGTTGACCGGATGGGCGAGGGGGCGTTTATAATTCCGTGGGCAACGTTATACCATTCATCTAATGTGGGTCATATGTTCATCATAGCAGTTTATATCGAACACGGTAATACTACACGCTAAAACTCACCCCAGTCTCCTCGGGCCGTTGGGCGATCAGCGTGGAGTAGACAGTTTTCGATTATGGGATGTTGAAATGCCCGATCTATTTCCAGGTTGTATAATAGTATATGCGTCCAAATCATGTTCTTTTTTCGAGTTATTTCCACCGATCGATGTTCACTGTGTGAAGACAGAGTCTCTCTAACATTAGCGAGTGCCCGGACCCCATATGGAGTGAGTCCTGCCGGTTCAAAGGTTGATATCCGGTTTCGATCTGCCGATCGGCCACCAGATGGCGCTCTTGAACCGCTAGAGGGTTGAGAGGAGATCAGCACTGTGTGTCAAGGCTCCGGAACGGAAATATGATTTCGATCACAGATTTTTGAAATATTGATATCAAAGACGAGTTACGGCGTCCTCGGCAACTTGAGCATGGCGGGGAATGACGAGTTCCGGCGTTTTCGGCAGTTAAAGTGTTAAGTAACTTGTGTTCCGCTGGGAAAGCATCAGCATCACTGCATACACTTTGTTTAATCCAAACGTCCATTCAGAAACGTTTTATTATGAAATAAGACTGGTGAGCCTGTGAGTCACGCAACTCTTTTTTTTCATGATTGATTTATTTCCTGATAATGTATGACGGGGACCCCTCCTCATCCCAACTAGACTTATACCCAACTAGTGTTGTTGTGACCTGTGTTCGAGCGTGACTTTCGAATTATTGTTAACACAACATAGTACTGTGATATTCTGATATGACATTCTGATATATATTTTTTTTGTAAAATAAATGCAAAAATAAAAAACTTTTATTTATTTTTTTAAGTGGAGGTTCGAATGCCAACGTAACGAACAAAGGTCAGAACGTTTAGGCTCAGCCCAGTTTCCTCATTTAACTTTTCCGTCAAGCCAACTGAAGGATCGAAGTGATTGCCGAGCCGCAAAACAACGTGGAATACATATTTACAGTACCCGGCGCTGAATCAATAAACGCGATCGATATTTGGAATGGCGATCAGGAATTGGAATAATGTTTTTGGAGAACATCTGATCTGAGGTAAGCAATTTATTTGACCAGTCTTGGGGTAATCAGATCTATTTTCACATAGGGGTGTGTGTGTTGTGTGTGTGTGTGTGTGTGTGTGTAAATGAGAGAATATATTTTTCAGCCCGCTTCTCGAGCGTGCATAAGTACACATATACTATCGATAATCTAGCGTTTATTTGAAAACGATTCATAAATAGGCTGAAAAATTACAATGTTTTTTGTGTATTCCAGAATATTCCAGTAAATCACGGAATCTATATATTTTCCTGAAACTTTAAAGAAAACGAGGGCTTTTCAAAATGCTATAAAACGGAAATGAACCGATTAAAAAAAATAAATAAAATAAAATAAATAATAATAATCCGTTTCGACAATGTTGACTGCAAACAAGTCATTGATAAGCGACGGGCAGATTAGACACATAGCCATAATTTAAGACCTAGATTATGCATTTAGAGCGCTATCATCTTCTATCATCAGATCTATCATCTTAAATTTTTCAAAATGTTCAGTTGCTATTGCCTGCACTCATCTGTGTTTCACTAGTCACTACACACATGAGTGCATGCTTACCAACTGTCCGTCTGCAACACTACTATCACCGACATCTAAGAAGGGAGATGAATGGCCCTTCTAAGGTTTCTCTCCTCCACACTGCCTGTGGTGCATTTTTTCCCCTATTGCTAGGTTTTAGTGAGTTTTTCCTTACCTTCGCGTGGGGTATGTCTGGGAGTGTTTGCATTCATTCATTTATTTTGCATTTATTTTAAATTTGTTGGACCTTATGGTGTCGTGTTCTTGTTTTGTTCTTGACTTATTGTTATGTTTCTTCTTGACTTGTTTAAAGAAGACGTGTCCGGCCCATGGGGACATTAACGTGTGTTGTCGGGCCTTACAAATACATTTGATTTGATTTGATTTATCATTGAAGTGGGTGGTGGCATTCAACGATAAATAGTGCACGCCACGCTTAGTGTTAAGTAAAAAAGTATTATATGTTAACGGGGGGTGGGGGACTTCCCATTGAATATAAATTGTTAGTTTTGCCCATCCCTAAAAATCACCATGATTAATTAATTAATTAGGAATCGTGATGCTTTCCATCTGATCACACCAGCTGTTGGTTTCCATTCTACAAAACATGCCGATAACTTTCCACAGGATTCCTTCAGCATCGATAACGATAACGATGCCCAGATCGTACTGATGGTGACGCAGAAGCTAACGGACGTGCTGATGGATTACCGCATCCGTAGTGCTAACTCGGTATGAGACCTCTCATGTTGTGTTCACACACTACAGCTAAAACTAACTGTAAGCAGAATGGAGAGGATTAAGTGGCTAGTTGTAGAAGTATGTTTAATTCAGCTTTGCATTCAGCTTTGCGTTCAGACTACAAAGCGTACACAGTGCCATAGTTTAGTAGCGTTAAGCTACACTGTAGAGTCGGGGTTCTTATACTTTTCTAGCATTTGACCTCAAGTTACTTATACTCCTGCATATAACCCATATAACTCTGTATGATAGCATGTACAATCAAATATTTATATATTTTTTACCCAGTTTAATCACCTGGGCCCAGTAGTTCAAAACTTTGAATCTCAATCAGATCCGATCAGACTTTGAAATCCTATTTCTTGTGATCCAGGATCGGACAACTCGGACAGATTTTGTCCCTGTATTTCAAAGCAATTCAGGATAGGATCACCCTGATCCAGATTCAGACTTTTCAAGATGATTAAATCCTAAATATCAGTGCTTTAATCCTACCGATCTCCATCTAGTGGATATGAAAAAGAATACAAGGAAGACAAGAGACCACATTGCAGAGACATCTATAATGTCTAATTATATTTTTAAATGCATAAAGGACATAAAATCGTAATGGAATTGTAATTAAAAAAAAATACTCTCACTAGGGTAACAACAAAAAAACCTTAATTCAAAGGCAGCTGGATCATTCAGGTGTGCTGAATTCTAAGTGAGGTTTCAGTTAGCTGAAGGTAATGACAGATGGACTTTTTTTGTTAGAAGATATATATTATTTTAATCTAAATTACATTTGTGATTGACAATCGATAAATCGGGACAAAATTATCGATAAATATCGATTTTTTTGTTTTCAATTATTTTGCATAAACAGGGCTCGAAGTAAAAAAATGTACTTGGTAGCACTGGTGAGCAAAAATTTAGGAGCACCCACCAAAATGTAAGGAGCACCAACAATATATAATGTAATATATATTTTTTTATTGATAAAAAAAAACGACTAACATTTAGGGATGGGTATCGTTAGGATTTTATCGATACTACTACTCTTATCGATACTGCTTAACGGTTCGGTACTTTATCGATACTCTTATCGGTTATTTTAGATTATTATTATTATTTTTAAATGTATACATTTATTATTTGAACGGCTTAAGGCTATATCTGTACTTGATGTTTGTTTGTTGTGTTGCATATTTGAAATAAACTTTAATCAAATCAAACCCCCCCTCTTAAAAACAAAAACCTGTGTTTAACCTAGCCATCTATAAAACATCATGCTAAAACTGTGAACCAGAACAATTATTTACACTCGCACGAATGCTCCCAATTATATTTTGAGGTCGCACAGATACAAATTCGGTCGCAATTTCGAGCCCTGATCAAATAAAAGAATATATAAACGTATTTACCGTTAGTGTGTGTGTCACATTAGTATTGTGTCACTGTAGTTTTTGCGATGCTGTAGTTGGCCCACAAACGTTAAATATTTGTTTTCTTCTTTTTTTTAATAAAGTATTTAAAACTTTTTAAATTTTATTTTTTTACACATGCAAAACAATCTATAAGTGACGCCACTTATCGATTTCACGCAGTTATCGATAATTGGTCTCAGCCAGTCATTTGTATCAAGTGATGACCGACCAGAGACGGACCCATCTTGTGCCCCAGCCTAGAGACCTGTTCGCTGTCCACGTCAGACTCGGTGTGCGCGCACATCAAGGGGGCAAAAGGAACGTAATCCTGGTCAGAACAACGGGGCAGACTATCAATCTAGCGATCTAAACAATCGATCCATGCCAAAGCTAGATATGTAAAAGGTGAAAGACTCACACTCACAGCCATGCTGATTTGGCAAAATTACATCCAGAGGTTTTCGTTTGAAACAATTTTTAGTGAGGGGAGTGTCTTTGTTTCTCCATAGAGCAGTCGTATTCTTTTTGGCGCAGCAGCTCGCGCAGGCAGGGGGCAACTTAGTCACGTCACTCAGTTGGTATTGCTGATTGGCTCGAACAGGGTATTTTTGTATACAGCGAACGGGTCTATAGTTAAGAACTGACAGAGGAAGTGGTGTAGATAAACAATTATAAAATAATTATTAAAAATATAGTATGCATTGCAACAGTGTTTGAATTTAAACTCTTTTCTATGTTTCTTCTAGGGCCCCAATATGAGCAACAGTATGAACAGCAGCATGAACAACAACAACTCATCCATGAGTTCCATGAGCTACTCCTCCCCTCCTTCCAGAATGCCCAGCACCGGAAACCATTACTCAGGCAACCACTCAGGCAACCTCTCAAGCAACCACTCAGGTACACACAGTGTCGTCTTGAGGCTCCCCAAATCTCCTCACCTGAGATTTCATCTGAGCCGTGCCTTATTAAAAGTGATTTATACTTTCTAAGGAATGTTCAGCATCAATGGGGATATCACACAATCACAGACTCTGTGCATAGGGTATGTGCAGTGTCCAGGCATTAAAGCGCTCCGTCTTGAGACGGATTTCCGTCAATTTGATTCGGAGTCGTGACGGATTTTCCTGGTATAATATGATTTGTAGATGCATACAGATTTAAACAAAAAAATGTATACCGTTGCCGCGCCAAGCAGAGTCATTGGCGAGCAATAATGGCAGGACGCAGCGACTCGAGAGACAGGATTGCGCTAATAGTTCGTTGTCGGAAATGTATAATAATCGCAAGATACATTCAGACAGTTTTGGATCTAACTGAATGGATTCATGGACACATTTATGCCCGGACCACAAAGCTTATTGAAGGGTTAGCGGCGGCACGACGGCTCTACCGGTGAGTCCGTCAGCCTGTTATATGAAAATGTTATTATAGTGCTGTCAGACCCTGATACGGGTTGTCTTTTCCTTTTAGCTAACGCTATTAAATAAAAATATACAGTGGAGGTTAAAATAAGAATGACTTTGCCTGGGGAAAAAAAGTTCAGTCAGGAGATGTTTTTTATATGACGCACCCCCGCGGGAATCGACTTTACCATAAATCATAGGCTGATATACGCTACATTGTCTTTAAACATATAAATCTTACAGGACAAAGTAATAGATGTTATCACTTTTATTCTTTTAAACTTGGATTAAGAATATCCGTTCCCTTTTTTTTTTATTGAGTGCACTCAAAACAGACTTTATTGGGTACCCTTTTTATTTCATTTATTATTTTCTATAAATGTGGACCATTTCATGGATCCTTATGTTGTGTACTGAACCTGGTGAACTCCCTTTAAGTTACATATAAAAGTTAAAACGTAGATCACGGTGCCTGTGTATTTTTCTTAGAGCCAGTCTCCTTGAACCTATAGTTGATGTACCACTGCAGTTAGAACTGATATCGTTGAATTACAGTAGGTTACAATAACACCAGGCTCCCTGGATGGATAATTAATGGAAATATCGAATAAAATAAATAACAATGAAAACCCGACTTTTCTCGGGTTTGGCGCTCAAGCGTCTGTGAGTTAACCCGACTTTATTCGGGTATGGCGTCCATTGAGTTAACGTTACCGCTCGTTTTGTTTACGCTACTGAAGTTAACATTACCACTTGTTGCTTCGGGAGATACCATTACTGTTTTGCCAGCGGGGGCCTGCATTTTAGATCAACAACTATGGCAACCAATCAGGGGCTCGGTTCCACCATGGGACAGAACAGCAGTTGGAACGCAGTCCCTGATTGGCTCTGATTGCATGGCAATTCCTGGAAATCGATGTATACGATGAAGACCAGTCTGTATCGCAAAAGTAGAAAAACATTTGCGAGAAAGACCGTCTTCCAGGCTATGCTGTTCAGTCTTTTACCCTTCCGTGTGTTGATCATCTATCCTCTCTCTGCAGGTCCATCCTGGTATTCTGACGGTCCATCCAGGTTCTACAACTGACCCTAGTTCTCACACCTACCCAGGGACGTGCACAGGACTTTAGAGGGGCAGGTGCTCAGATGCTGAAAAGGGCACTATACCTGTGTATGTTATGCATTTTTTATTCCAATCCCGATTTGTATTTGAGATTCCTAAATCCCATCGGACTTGACTTCTTCGTGTCCCTCAGTGAGTGTAATACCAGCATTCAACTGTATGCGCCACAGCGGTTTCTATCATCATAATCATCATCACCACCCACACTATGCATAAAATATATAGGTCCGCGGAGAGGCACGCTGAGGAGGCTGTGCAAACTGCAATGGAATACGGGGCATCTCTCTCTCTCTTTACCTAATATTTTGATTCTATCCTGACACTTTTCAGTTGGAAGGGCAACGGAAAAAAAATAATAAAAAAACCTTTTTCTTTAATTCTTTTTATGGCACTTTTTTTATGAGGCTCAAAGGGGCAGGTGCTCCCCTTGGGCTCTGTGTGCACGTGCCTGCACCTACCGGTCCCACGCTGATGTCTTATTTTCCCAGATAGGGATCAAACTTGTCTGTTCAGAGGGATTCAAATCAAAGTTGTATAAATTCTAGGGATGCACCGAATATTAGGGGGGGTGGGTGAAAAACTTAGGATTCAAATCAAAGTCGCATAAATTCTGTTCTTTTATCTAGAAACTTGGTTTGTATTTAAATTTTTAATTTTTTTGTATATATAGTATCGATAGCCAATTACTAGGTTGGACCAAGTTTATTTTTATTTTTTTTCTAAATGTTACGTAGCTTTTAATGAGGACTTTTAGATTTAAAACGTTTAAAATAAAAAGACAAAATCATTTTCACACTTTACTCTTACCTTTCTTCACACAAAGTGTGGTGATGATGATGATGATGCACACTCACTCCCCAATTTTGACATAATCTCAAATAAAGCTACGTCCATCACTGGTTTTCAATTTGTGATTATACATTTGTTCTCCTGTTATATAACAGAAAATGACCCACGTCCTCACTTTCCAATAAGGGGAACATGATTGTGATTGCTATACCTTCAACATACCAACGTGTCATTGTGTTGTACCGTACAGTGACCATGCTACAGTACTGTACATTAGAATAGATTGCTGTATAGTAGTCGTATGCCAAACCAAAGCTTGGTCTGTGCATTCAAGGCAGGCAATCTGAGATTTGCGGGGGGAGGGGGCTTCCTCCTTATGGATGTGCGGACAGGAGGGCTTCTCAGTCTGTAGTTGTTTTGCAGTTGGAAACTATCCTGTGCCTCCTGTCAGTGCAGATAAGAGGTGGATTTAGGTCGAGCGAGCGAACGTCCATGTATATTGTTTTTCGTTTTTTGTGTTTTTTTGTATGGTTGGTTATGTATATGTTCTGGGCCCCTTTGGATTTGGGTCGGATGGTCGCGGGGGGGGGGGGGGGGGCCTGGTTCGGGGCCTCGGCGGGTCGTGGTGTTAAAGAGGCTGATGCTTTGACTCGCTGGGGCACCGGACTCTGGGTCTTCGAGGGTTGGGGATCGTCGCTGATGGGGGGGCTCGGGTTGGTCACTGTGCAGTCTGTCTCAATTATTGTCTTGTGTTAAAGGGGAACTATTTTACTATTTCTTTCACTATTTGGGCACTTTTACACAATTCCTGTGAACACCTCTGTAATTATAATTTTTTTTAATTCATTGTTTTGTATTTCTAATCAAGTCCTCAAAAACAGCATTTTTCTACCTCAAGATCTCGAGCCGTTTTGAGGCTGGGCTCCTAAACCACTGTGTGGCCTGATGCCACACTGCCACATTATCATGCAGCTGAGTCTCTCTGACGTCACAGATTAGCACATTTTCAGATGACTCAGTTCAGTGAGGGTGAATATTGTGAGAGGAGAATTGGAAGAATGCGCCAATATGAGAATTAGAGACATAGATCATATTAATATAAGTCCACATGGCTAGGAAACAATGCTAAACACTGAAAAAGGCCATTTATAAGATAGTTCCCCTTTAAGTTGTTGCATTGGGATGTCTTTTTATGTATTATTATTGTATTTATTGTCTTTGTTTCATGTTTGAAAAAATAAAATAAAAAGATTTGATCACAAAAAAGACATGGGAGGGGAGAATTGGCACAGCGAAATTGGGATGGGAGAAAAAAATAGGAGAAAAAGTGGATACAAAAAAAGAATAGATATAGCGAATAAAAGAAATAACGATCATAAAAACGAGTTAACTCGTTTTTGGCGATATTCACATGGCGGGCAATAATGAGTTAACTCGTTTTTGGCAATTAATGTTTTAGTCATTCAACTTGTGGTCATAGCTTCTTCTGTACACCTGATATTTCTTAAAAGTATTTGAAACCTGGTGAATAAATGAATACAATACTCTTCTACACATGGTTGTACTTGTTTTTGTTTTTAACTTTAATGTATAAAAGCATATTCTTTTATATTCTCCTCATAAAAGCACATTGTGGTTCCGTTTCATAGTAGGCTATATAATTAGGTTTAAAACGAACAGGTACATATCCATCTTAAAAGCAAAATGAGAACTGTTACTCATAATATAGCCTGTATAGTCTGTTGTCGTAAATTAATCCTAATTGTCAACATGATTGCCCCACTTTTTAAATCTTATCTTTAGACCAAATGATGGGTCATTCCACCAGAAATGTACATTTCCACTTCTAAAAATCTTGACTTTTTTTCTTATTCTTTAATCTGAACATTGAGTCATATGGAGGACATGTTAACTCAATGGATGCCACGGTCTAGCCCATCTTTTGTTCCTACTGGGCCAACGCTCTGAGATAGGAATAAGTGGTGGTGTTTGCAGGGCTATATATTATAGCTATCGATACAATACTATGGCCTTTTGACATCACCTATCTATCGTTCAATATATGAAAAAGAAAAAAATAATTCGCCAATACGTTCCCGTGTTATACCGTGATGAATATAGTTTAGAGTGATCCTGTCTAATCCCAGAAAACGACGTTTCTCGCCTGTACACGCTACTATTTCCAAATAAAATATATAAAATAGGTATTATGTTTTATCATGAATGCATGAAGGGGGGGGGGGCATTGTCTTTTGATGGTCACCAACGGCATACGTTGTGGAGTAACGTTACACACATCTAGGTTAAGTCATGGTTGGATCACAGCAGGATTGATATCATATGGTCCTTACCTTCACTAGGATGTACCCCAAAAAGAATATTCCAATTGTCTGATCGCGAGTCCAAGTACAGGTGTCCATCGTGTCGCCAACATAATCAACCACAACGGATACATCGGAGGCATTCTCAATGGGATCAGGATACCCGCCCGACAAAGAAAAGTGGGACCGGAGACATTTGATCGACGCACATGCCAAGATATAATGTTACAAAGGGTGCTCGATACTGCCACCTGGGTGGATGCGGCCGGTATTGCACTTTGGCATTCTCAGGATGATTCCCCATGTTAACCCCGAGTCCATGTGCCTGTAATGAATGGAAATATCGAATAAAATAAATAACGATAAACTGATTATACTCTGGTCTGGCGCTGAACGGTCTGCGAGATAACCCGACTATCATCGGGTCTGGCGTCCAAAGAGGTAAACTATAAGAAACACATCATGTCACCTCAGCATGTTTTTATACTTGAATAAAATGTATTTGTACACATAATTTCACCCATAAATGTCAGGCCCTGTCACAGAAATGTTTTAATATGTTTGAATGGTTTCCTAATAAATGTATTTGATACAAATAGCATGTTCTCATTCATCACATGTCCCTGATTGTATCTAACATGGTTTTGTAATTCATATAAGAAATGTAAGCTGCTTTTCGGTCATCTGTAGTGGATGGTAAGCACAGAATAACTGCCAGGCACTCGTATAGTTAAAAAAAAAAAAAAAAAACTACCTTTACATAGATTTGTACAAAAAGCGCAACAGTGGATATAACACCATCTTCATTTACACAGTTAAAAGACATTATTTTATGGGGGTAGATTTCTATCAAAAATAAACAAACGCAAAAGTAGAATCCACAATTGTAAAAACGATCCACACACACCTCAGAATCCACAATCGTAAAAACGATCCACACACACACCTCTCAATTTGTGTTTCATAAATCATAAAAACACACTTGATTTGTTTAGATTTACGTACGGAATTCTAAAAACAGCTTGATCTGGTTAGATTTACGTACGGAATTCTAAGGACACGCTTGATCAACTTGGAGTTACGTACGGAATTTTGAGACAAATATTTCGCTGTTTTCCCCGTGGGGATTCGTGTGTGCTGCTTCTTCTTAGAGGTCTATCAAAAATAAACCAACGCAGAAGTAGAATCCACAATCGTAAAAACGATCCACACACACACACCTCTCAATCTGTGTTTAATAAAACGTTTGATCTGCTTAGATTTACGTACGGAATTCTAAAAACACGTTTGATCTGCTTGGAGTTACGGACGGAATTCTAAGGACACCCTTGATCAATCACGGTCAATCACTCCATTCTGATTGACAAGCTAAAAGCAATTGGTTTTGATAGTCTATCAGTGAGCTGGATGCAATCCTACCTTGAGGGGAGGGAACAGATGGTGGAGGTAAACGGTACCCTATCCCCCCCTCTCACAGTGAGCTGTGGTGTTCCACAAGGAAGCATACTAGGACCGCTACTGTTCCTAATTTATGTAAATGACATGTCGTCAGCTTGTGACTGCAACTTGTTCCTGTTTGCGGACGACTCAGCCCTGCTGGTCTCTGACAAGAACAAGTTACAGGTTGAAAAAAACCTCAGCTCGGAACTAGGCAGAATCTGCATATGGCTCGCTGATAACAAACTATCATTACACATGGGCAAAACAGAGTCCATTCTCTTCGGTTCAAATAACAAACTCAGCAAGACCGACGGCTTCTCAGTTACAGTGGGTGACAATATTGTCACAAGGAAAGATGAAATTACCTACCTGGGTTCCATCCTAGAGGCTAATCTCTCCTGTGACAAAATGGCATCCAATGTAATAAAAAAAGTCAACCAACGAACTCGATTCTTGTACCGGATCTCCTCTCTGGTAAACAAGAATACCCTGAAGACTCTGGCAGGAGCACTCATTCAGGGGTACTACGACTATGCTTGCACCTCATGGTACCAAAGCACCTCAAAGGCGCTAAAAACAAAATTACAAACATCTCAAAACAAACTGGTCAGACTACTGCTTGACCTTACTCCTAGAACCCACCTCACCCCTGCCCACTTTGACAACCTAGGATGGCTTAGAGTAGATGACAGAGTACAGCAACTTGCAATGGGCCTGGTCTACAAGATACACTACACGACCAAGGTACCCATGTACATGGCAAAATACTTCCCAAAGGTCAGTGAATACCACTATCACAACACCAGAGGGAGCTCCACAAATCATGTTAAACCCAGATTCGGCTCAAATAAGGGACTAAACACGTTTCGCAATTATGCCACATCAATGTGGAACGCCCTACCCAAAGCTGTAAAGGAATGTGGATCACTACCCACTTTCAAAACCTCTCTCAAGAGACACCTACGGGAGACTGCAATTCAACACTGGCCCCTGTAAATATCCTAACCCAACCCCCTCCAATGTACAGTCATTTACCTAGTATGGTTTTGTCAATAGTCCAATGTACAATTTTGTTTGTTTGTACAGAGTCTCCCCCCCTCAATGTACAGTTTTGCTTGTTTATACAGTGTGCCCCCCCCAACCACCTCCAATGTACAGTTTCTACGTCAAATGTATATACTCCCTTTTCTTGACTCCTTCTGTATCACAAACAGTACTGTATTTGCAAATCTGGTATGTCATAAATGTATAGATGTAGCAGTACTGACTATCTGTATGTCATATATGTCCTGATGAATTGAAAATGGGGGACCCTGATGTAAACAAGACGAAAGTCTTTCTCTGGTCTGCATCCCCTTAACAATTGTGTGTATTGAGCTGTACTGTATTGTACCCATTCTGCAATCTGTTAATAAAGTTTTCAATCAATCAATTCAATCAATCAATCTGCTTGGAGTTACGGACAGAATTTTGAGACAAATATTTCACTCTTTTCCCCGGCGGGGATTCGTGTGTGAAGCTTCTTCTTCTTCGGCGCTACCGAACACAGCCCGAGGTGTCTCTGGCTCATGAGCGCTACCAGTGGCCAAAATCGCACATTATCTTTAGCCCTAGGCATCAACATTTCATTATGAAAATGAATGCTCAAAGTATATATAGTACCATTTTGAAGATAACAACTAGGGCTTTCAAATGATATAAAATATCTGTATGATTGTCATGATTATTATTATTATTAATATCTTTCATATTTGATACAGAAATTATTACAAAAATCTTGTCCGGCCACCACATTTCAACAAACTGCATTTTCAACCACTTTACTGACAAGCTAGCAGGAAACTTAGAGGGTATGGGATATAGACAATTATGTGGGCAATATAGAACAGCTGACAGATTAGAAATATAATTTATTGTTAAAAAGTTATGATAATTATAGTGCTAGTAATAAAACAATTCCGTCTGAAAATTAACTTGAATGGGTTTATGATGAATATCTGTTTGTGGGTATGCTCAAAGTAATATATTATTCATATGATCATATCTTTCATATTTGATACAGAAATTATTACAAAAATCTTGTCCGGCCACCACATTTCAACAAACAACTGCATTCTGAATTAATTTAGCCTTGTAGTTTCTAATCCCATCGTTTATTTGTATTGATTAAACATAAGTCAGTTACTGTACATGACACTGTATGTCAAATATGCTAAGGTAATTAGCTTTAACTTATTGCTTATGGAGCATTGTTTCCCCATTTATCCCAGAGGAGTTGATGAACACTGCAGCTGTATTATGTAAGAAATACATATGCAGTATATAATAATTGTATATAATAATTGTAAAGTGTTTTTTGATGTTTTTATTTTGTTTTACATTTACAGTATATTTCATCAAAGTGTTGTGTGTTACAGTGTAGGTTAGTTTATTAGGACAAGTTAGTTAGTTAGGGTTAGGTTTTTTTTTTTTTATTATTATTATTTTTTTTTTTTAAGGCTGATGCCGCATCATCGGTACCTGTATTACACCTATAAGCAAATTGAAAAGGATCCAAAGAACAGCTGACATCAGTTTTCACTAGATTGATAATTATTTTCTCTAAACACTTCATGACCACTGAGGTCAAAGCAACTGGTCGAAAGTCATTATTTTCCTTGCAGCTAGCTTTCTTAGGAACAGGAATAATAATCGAGTCTTTCCAGGTGGACGGAAACAGTGTGAGAGTCCAGAGACTTCTGGTAGATTGGGCACCAGGCCTCTGCCAGCTCCTCACTGCATGACTTCAGCATGCGGCCAGAGATGCCATCCGGTCCAGAGGCCTTCCCGGGGCAGATGTTGGCGAACAGTCTCTGAACCACACGTGGATCAATTATAATTGGTTCTTCTAATGCAGGTAGTGCCTGGAGAGCCGTTGCTTGCTCCTGTGAGAAGTCGGCAGTCTCAAACCTGGCATAAAAGTTATTAAGTTCGTTGGCCTTCTCACCCTCATTTAGAACACTAAGAGACCTTTTAGCTGGGGCCATATTTAGTCATAAACTTCATAGAGTCCCGGGTTCGACTCCCGGACCCGGCGACCTTTGCCGAATGTCTTCCCCCATCTATCTCCCATACTTCCTCTCTCTCTCGCTACCGGACTGCCCGGTAACAAAAACCAATAAAACATCAACCAAAAACATAATAATTTTTTTTATAATAATACAGAGATAGACACACACTACAAATGGCCTATAAATAATACAGTAACAGTAATACAGTACAGTAAAGATTCAGAAATCCTCTTTGGAACAGAGGGGATCTTTATACGGTCTGAGCAGGGAGATGTCAGACGTATGTGTTTTATCCCTGTATAGATCAGGGACAGCACGACCAGCACGTTATACATCTGCTCTTTCTCTCTCGTTTCCCTCTTTCCTCATTCAAGAGCTCAGAGGATGTGTTGAGAAAAAGAAGAGTTCATTTATTGTCAACTCACACAAGGCAAGTGAAGTATCCTTTCCCAGTTCCACATACTCCACACACGTCCACACACATGACATGAAGTGTTTCTACAGGGAGGCCAGGAACTTAGGAACACCTGGAGTGCAACTCCCCCGGAGCAGGTTTTAATGCCTTGCTCAAAGGTACTACCGCAGACATGGTGTGCACCATATTATGCAATACCAGCCACCCTCCAGTTGTGAGCTCGCAACCCGAACACACCAGCCAACCCCTATAGGCCATTTTGCAAACAACAAGTCAGTTTATTAGCTGCACAGAATAACACCTCTATCACACTCATGTGTTGGGTTGTTTGGTTGGTCGGTTAGCTCGTTTGTTATTTTAGTGATTTGTTTGTGCATGCCTAGAACAACTTCCAGATTCTTTTAATAAAATTGTATTTTATTTATTTATTTATCTAATATACGTAGGGACGGTACATACTGATGAACATGTTCATGTAAATATACCAGATTATAGCCAGATCTGTGGGCTGTGGCCCCTTTGCAGGTTGATGTTAACACTTTAATCGCCGAAAACGCCGGAACTCGTCTTTCCTAGCCATGCTCATTCTGCCGAAGACGCCGTAACTCGTCTTTGATGTCAATATTTCAAAAATCTGTCATCGAAATCATATTTCCTTTCCGGAGCCCTGAGACACACTGCTGATCTCCTCTCAACTCTCTAGCGGTTCAAGAGCGCCATCTGGTGGCCGATCGGCAGATCGCCAACCGGAAATTAACCTTTGAACCGGTAGTGCTCATCCATATGTGGTCCGGCCACTCGCTATCGTTAGAGAGACTCCGTCTTGATACAGTGAACATCGATCGGTGCAAATAACTCGAAAAAACAACATGATTTGGACGTATATACTATTATACAACCTGGAAATGGATCGGGCATTTCTACATCCCATAATAGAAAAAATTCTGTTCCACGCTCATCTGCCAGCGGCGCGAGGAAGCCACGGTAAGATTCAGCGTTATATTCTAACGCGTTCGATATAAACTGCTATGATGAACATATGACCCACTCTGGATGAATCATCTAACGCTGCCCACGGAATTATAAACGATCCCCCGCCCATCCGGTCATCATCAGATGATACGTAGAAACTTCTAGAAGCACATCCAGTTGAAATTTTTTATCTCGCATAGATTCCTACCAAACTGTATTTGATCATCAATATAATGCATTTAGGGCTATAAATCACGTTCTGAAGAAAGCTGCAGAAAACGATAAAAACATACTTATACTTTAGACCATATTTTAGTATGAATATGTGAATGAAAAAGTTTAACGTTGCTACACCCTGAACAATACATATAGGACATTGAATGGGCCATAATAATGGCAATTTAGCAATAGAATTTAAAAAGTTATAGCCCTGCAAAGAAGGGGAACTTCTCCATGTTAAATAGGGCTGGCGAGGGATGGTAAATTATGAATTTAACCCCGGCGATTAAAGTGTTAACAGAGCAGACAAATTACAAATGTACACAAACGGGCGACAGCGGTTCAGGAAGTAGAGTGGTCGTCTGGTAATCAGAAGGTTCCTGGTTCGATTCCAATGTCCTTGAGCAAGACACTTAACCCCTAACTGCTCCTGATGAGAAGGCTGGCACCTTGCATGGTTGCCTGTGTCTGTGTGAGTGAATGGGTGAATGTGAGGCATAAATTGTGAAGTGCTTTGGATAAAAGAGCTATATACATGCAGTCAATTTACACACTTCATAGCCATAAGAAAAGAATGAATGAATTAATGAAAACTTTATTTAACAGATTGCAGAATGGGTACAATACAGTACGGCTCAATACATACAATTGTTAAGGGGATGCAGACCTGAGAAAGACGTTTGTCTTGTTTCCATCAGGGTCCCCCATTTTCAATTCATATAGACATTTATGACATACACAACATACATGACATTTATGGCATAGGGACATATAGGTATTTAGTACTGATACATTTGTGACATAAACGGTATTCAAATATACAGTACTGTTACCCCTAGATCCTGACAGAGTATATACATATGATGGGGAGGGGACTGTACATTAGGAGGGGGTGGGTGGGTGGGAGAGAAATATACATACGGCGGCCGGCGGGGAGGGAATATATACATGCGGTGGGGAGGAGACTGTCTATTAGGAGGTGGTGGGGGTTTTGGGCATTTACGGTGGCCAGTTTCGAATTGCAGCCTCCCGTAGGTGCTCTTTAAGAGCGGTTTTGAATGTGGGCAGGGATTCACATTCCTTTACAGCTTTGGGTAGGGCGTTCCACATTGTTGTGGCATAATTGCAAAACGTGTTTAGTCCCTTGTTTGAGCCGAATCTGGTTTTAACATGATTTGTTGAGCTTCCTCTGGTGTAGTGGTTGTGGTATTCACTGACCTTTGGGAAGTATTTTGACATGTACATGGGCACCCCGGTCGTATAGTGTATCTTGTAGACCAGGCCCATTGCAAGTTGCTGTACTCTGTCGTCTACTCTAAGCCATCCTAGGTTGTCAAAGTGGGCAGGGGTGAGGTGGGTTCTGGGGTTCAGGTCAAGTAGTAGTCTGACCAGTTTGTTTTGTGATGTTTGTAATTTTGTTTTAAGCGCCTTTGAGGTGCTTTGGTACCATGAGGTGCACGCATAGTCATAGTACCCTTGAATGAGTGCTCCTGCCAGAGTCTTCAGAAAACAGTATATGTACTAAGTTACTAAACTACACAAACTTCACAACCTTAAAAAACAGACAATAGATGAAACAGACAATGACAACACAATATGTGTGATGTGGCGAGACAAACCGGGAAATAGGAAGACTATACGTTTAAAATAGGCAAAGTATTCTGATTGGAATAGAGCAATATGTCAGTCATGAACATTCATAAACGTTAATGTAATGTAAGATGTTATGTCATCTTCATGACAGTTTTTGTCAGCCTTACGACTGTAGTATCTTAATAGAAGAGACCGTGGTAGTGCTCAGTTGTGCTTTATTCACAGTTGGTATTCATACAGGTAAACAGTGAATCAGCAGCCAGTCCCTCTGGCTGCTACCTTATTCTGACACAGAGCGCTCCGGGGCGCCTCTGGTTCACATAACAGTAACCAATGATAAGCAAGACACTTGACACCTTAACATCAGGGGAGTTGTAGTCCTACACTACACTACACTCCTCCCCTACCCTGATTCCTGAGATTACAGATCTAATCTGTCTGGGGGTTTTGCATTTCGTTTTGGTCTACTACTTCCCCTGACCTGAGGACCATCAGGCCCTAGTATTACTCGCTCTTCCGTTTCAGGCTGTGGTAACTTAGTTGACACCATTTGATTCACATGTCTTTTAGATACTTTGTTCTGAACCTCAACCATGTATGTAACCGGGCCTAATGGCCTCACAATCCTCCCATGAACCCACTTTTCTCCTTCCCCTCCCCCATAGTTTTTCACCAACACCCGCTGGTGCGGTTGAAACGATCGGACCCTCTTCTGCGGTCCCTCCGGACTCCGCTGTGTGCTCTGTTGTCCCGTCTCTGCACCGCTGGGCTGTATCAGCGACAGTCTCGTTCTCAGTTTCCGTCCCAAGAACAGTTCTCCCGGTGTTTTACCCGTCACACAATGGGGGGTGCTCCTGTAACAAAACAAAAAGTCTTGAATAGAGTGCTGCGTTGTGATACTCTGACTCTTTGCTTTTTCCAGCGCCTTTTTCAGATTCTGCACCAGGCGCTCTGCAGCCCCATTAGAGGCAGGGTGGTACGGCGGCGACCGTGTGTGTTTCACCCCATTGTTCCTGAGAAAGTCCTGAAATGTCCGTGACTGAAATGGGGGGCCATTGTCTGACACCAGTTCCTCTGGCAGTCCATAGTTTGCAAAGAACCCCCTCAGAACCTCCACTGTTTTCTCCGCTGTCGTTGTCATCATCAATGACACTTCCGGCCACTTAGAGAAACTGTCTGTTAACACCATGAACTTATGTTTGCCTTTGTCTGCTAAATCCACGTGGACCCTCTGCCACGGTCTCACTGCACCAGTCCATGCATGCACCGGAGCCGTCGGTGGTGTGTTTCTAGTCAGTTGACAAGGGTTACATGTGGCCACCAGGTTTTCAATGTCTCTGTCCAGGTTTGGCCACCAAAAATGGCTACGTGCTCTGGTCTTCATTCTCACTATACCCAGGTGAGATTCGTCATGTAACTCTTTTAACATTTTTTGACCTCAGTACGGGAGGAATGACCACTCTAAAACCCCACATCACACAATCACTCTCTACAGACAGTTCTGTACGTCTCACCCAGTATGGTTTTAGTTCCTCCTCCGTGACATGCTTAGGCCACCCTTTCTGTGTGAAATCTTTCACTGTTCTCATTACTGCATCACTCTTGGTGTGCTCTGCGATCTCTCTAGCAGAGATAGGGATCTCATCTAAGAACGAGACTCTGAAGTCCGGGCTACACTCTTGTGCCTCTGCCTGCATCGGTAACCTAGATAATGCATCCGCATTCCCATGTGTCAGGGCGGCCTTATACTGAATATCGTACTGGTAGGCTGCTAGAATTAGGGCCCATCTCTGCAGTCTTGCTGCTGCTAATGTGGGAACACCTGTCTTAGGTCCTAAGATCTTGACCAGTGGCTGATGGTCTGTACAGAGGGTACATTTTCGACCATACAAATATTCATGGAACTTTTTACTCCAAAAATGATACTGAGGGCCTCCTTCTCTTTTTGCGCATAATTTACCTCTGCCTTGGACAGGGTCCGCGAGGCATATGCTATTGGCTGCTCACTGCCATCTGGTAGCTTGTGTGATATTACCGCCCCTATCCCGTATGGGGAAGCGTCACAGGCCATTATCACTGGTAACTGGGGGTCAAAATGCGCTAGCACTGGTGCTGCTGTCAGCATCTTCTTGGTTCTCTCAAAAGCCTCTTGACGCTGCTTTGACCAGACCCATTCCTGTCCTTTCTGTAGTAGTTCTGTCATAGGTTTTATCTGAGTAGATAAAGAAGGCATGAATTTCCCATAGTAGGTTGAAGGCAGAGGCAGAGGCAAGCGATTGTATCTGTACAACCCTTTTGGTGTGTTGATTGTTAAGTATTTCTTGCTCTCCTCTTCTAATTCCATCTGCTGATATGCCTGTGTCAAATCTAGCTTTGTAAAATGTTTCCCTCCTGCCAACTTGGCAAATAAGTCTTGTGTTCTGGGAAGAGGATACTGATCTACATCCAGAAATGGATTTACTGTTTCTTTGTAGTCCCCACATATGCGAACAGTGTTGTCTCTCTTTGGTATATTCACTATGGGCGCTGCCCACTCACTGTGTGGCACTGGAGAAATAACCCCTTGCTTCTCCAAGTCATCTAGCTGTTTGTTTACCGATTCCCTCAAAGCATAAGGAACAGACCTGGCTTTGCAAAACCTAGGTTTTGCATGTGGGGACACATACATTTTAGCCTTAACCCCTGTCACTTTACCCAAACCATTGCCAAATACCTGCATATATGTCTGACACAGGGACTCCACCGGATCCCCTATCCTGTTGACCTTAGACCAGTCTAGGTTTAATGGTCTTATCCAATTACGACCCATGAGTGCAGGACCCCGCCCCCTGGCTACCACTAAGGGTAACTGCAACTTCTGTTCCCCACTCTCCACTGTGACCATTATCTTAGTCATACATGGGAGTAATGTTACATTTTTGAACTTGGCATGGTACATACTCTCTGATATGACTGACAACGCGGCACCTGTATCCACCTCCATACATATTTTCTGATCAATACATTTCACAAACACATTGTATGGTTTCTCATACTCACAATCCATATTAGGTCGGACTGTATACAGTCCCATTTGAGTCTGTTCCTCTGAACCGGACCCATACTCTGCCTGTTCATGTTCAGTCTCTGAGATCATGTACTGTACACTGTACATTGGAATACTGACAAAGCCAAACAGTAAACAGTGAAACCGCAGCCAGTCCCTCTGGCTGCTACCTTATTCTGACGCACAGCGCTCCGAGACGCCTCTGGTTCACGTAACAGTAACCAATCATAAGCAAGACACGTGACACATTAACATTGGGAGTTGTAGTCCTACACTACACTACACTGTCGACGTCGTCCTTGCCCTTTAGTGTTGTACTGTCTAAGTAAGTGTATATTAGTGTTCCGTTTTGTTGCCTGTTTGTTTTCGAGTTCTCAGTTCGATCCTTTTATGTTCTTTTGTAACGTGTTTTCGCCCGTTTTTATGTTTGTTTATTTATCTGCTTCGTTACTTGTGTTTTTGGTCTTGTGACCTAGTATCGCTCTCACGGTTCTTATAATAAAAGGAACACAGTGTTTGAGAAGAGCAAACTGTCGTCTCCGTTTCCTCCTTCCACTCCATTCCGCATATTGGGTTCTCCTCTCCTTCCCTCGCCACCCCATCGTAACAGTTTTCGCACCTCAGAGATGGCAGTGGACATGTATGACGCACAGCGCTCCGAGGCGCCTCTGGTTCACGTAACAGTAACCAATCATAAGCAAGACACGTGACACATTAACATTGGGAGTTGTAGTCCTACACTACACTACACTGTCGACGTCGTCCTTGCCCTTTAGTGTTATACTGTCTAAGTAAGTGTATATTAGTGTTCCATTTTGTTGCCTGTTTGTTTTCGAGTTCTCAGTTCGATCCTTTTATGTTCTTTTGTAACGTGCCTTCGCCCGTCTTTATGTTTGTTTATTTATCTGCTTCGTTACTTGTGTTTTTGGTCTTGTGACCTAGTATCGCTCTCACGGTTCTTATAATAAAAGGAACACAATGTTTGAGAAGAGCAAACTGTCGTCTCCGTTTCCTCCTTCCACTCCATTCCACATATTGGGTTCTCCTCTCCTTCCCTCGCCACCCCATCGTAACAGTGTCCCCCACCCACCCACCCACCCCCTACCCAACCCCCCACACCCCCCCCACCCCACCCAACCACCTCCAATGTACAGTTCCCCCCCCCACCCAACCCCACCCCACCTACCCATTGTACCCAATTGATTGATTGATTGATTGATTGAAAAGTTTATTAACAGATTGCAGAATGGGTACAGTACAGTACAGCTCAATACATACAATTGTTAAGGGGATGCAGACCAGAGAAAGACTTTCGTCTTGTTTACATCAGGGTCCCCCATTTTCAATTCATCATAACATATATGACATACATGACATACAGATAGACAGTACTGCTACATCTATACATTTATGACATATCAGATTTGCAAATACAGCACTGTTTGTGATACAAAAGTGTCCAGAAAAAGAGTGTATATACATTTGACGTAGAAACTGTACATTGGAGGAGGTTGGGTGGGTGGGGTGGGGTTGGGTGGGTGGGTGGGGGCTGTACATTGGAGGTGGGGGGGGGGGGGGGTTGGGTAGGTGACACACACACATTTTACACTGTACATTGGAATACTGACAAAGCCTTACTTGGTCATTTACTGTACAACTAGGTTAGGACATTTGTAGGGGCCAGTTTCGAATTGCAGTCTCACGTAGGTGTTTTTGAAAGTGGGTAGTGATTCACATTCCTTTACAGCTTTAGGTAGGGCGTTCCACATTGATGTGGCATAATTGCTAAACGTGTTTAGTCCCTTGTTTGAGCCGAATCTGGGTTTTACATGATTTGTGGAGCTCCCTCTGGTGTTGTGATCGTGGTATTCATTGACCTTTGGGAAGTATTTTGACATGTACATGGGTACCTTGGTCGCGTAGTGTATTTTGTAGACCAGGCCCATTGCAAGTTGCTGTACTCTGTCGTCTACTCTAAGCCATCCTAGGTTGTCAAAGTGGGCAGGGGTGAGGTGGGTTCTAGGAGTCAGGTCAAGCAGTAGTCTGACTAGCTTGTTTTGAGATGTTTGTAATTTGTTTTTTAGTGCCTTTGAGGTGCTTTGGTACCATGAGGTGCAAGCATAGTCGTAGTACCCTTGAATGAGTGCTCCTGCTAGAGTCTTCAGGGTATTCTTGTTTACCAGAGAGGAGATCCGGTACAAGAATCGCGTTCGTTGGTTGACTTTTTTTTATTACATTGGATGCCATTTTGTCACAGGAAAGATTAGCCTCTAGGATGGAACCCAGGTAGGTAATTTCATCTTTCCTTGTGACAATATTGTCACCTACTGTAACCGAGAAGCCGTCGGTCTTGCTGAGTTTGTTATTTGAACCAAAGAGAATGGACTCTGTTTTGCCCATGTGTAATGATAGTTTGTTGTCTGCGAGCCATATGCAGATTTTGCCTAGTTCCGAGCTGAGGGCTTTTTCAACCTGTAACTTGTTCTTGTCAGAGACCAGCAGGGCTGAGTCGTCCGCAAACAGGAACAAGTTGCAGTCACAAGCTGACGACATGTCATTTGCATAAATTAGGAATAGTGTACAGTTTCTACGTCAAATGTATATACTCTCTTTTCTGGACTCTTTTTGTATCACAAACAGTACTGTATTTTCAAATCTGGTATGTCATAAATGTATATATATATATTTGCAAAACGCCGCCTTAAAGAAGAGCACCAGTACTATATGAATTGAAAATGGGGGACCCTGATGGAAACAAGACAAACGTCTTTTTCAGGTCTCCAATCCCTTAACAATTGTATGTATTGAGCCGTACTGTATTGTACCCATTATGCAATCTGTTAAATAAAGTTTTCATTCATTCATTCATACACTTCCGCGTTACATGGAGCTCGTCGTTCATTCATGAGATCAAAATACGTTCAACATTTGGGTATGGAAGGTCTGACATTGGAGGAGGTGGTTAGGGAATTGAATAATAATAATACTGTGTTGTTTTACTACCTGTACCCCTCCCCCCTCCCCCCCATGCTGCTATGATGCCTGAATTTCCCCAACGGGATCAATAAAGGAATATCTTATCTTATCTTATCTTAAGGGGGCAGCGGGTGACCAAGGAGTACAGAGTCAGGCAGCAGGGGGCAAGGGAAGTAGCAGCATTAGTTGCACTCCATGAAGGTGAGGGGAATTGGTTTTTGTAGGAGGTAAAGGATACCAGTAGATGGCGGCACATACCCTAACAAGTGGTCGGCCGCCGTTAAACCTCAATAAGAAGAAGAAGAAGAGATCAAAATACGGAAGTGTTTCGGTGGTCTATTTTTCATACGCGAACCAGCCAGCCACATCCCGGAGGTTAGAGGCTTCTCCACTGTTCGTATAAATGTGAGTAATGGTATTTAACAGGCTATTAATACAGCATACCTAACGTTACATTATTTGATGGCCCTTTGCATAGCAAACGGAACTGTTAACTTGAGTGAAAGTTTGTGTAAGCGTAGCTACCGTTATAGTCGGGAGAGCTTCTCTCGATGTATCTAACGTTAACGGGTGGGTGGGAGAGAAATATACATACGGTGGCGAGAGAATATATACATACAGTGGGGAGGAGACTGTACATTTGGAGGGGGTGGGTGGGAGAGAATAACCCAACCTTGTTACAATAATATGGGCAAAACAGAGTCCATTCTCTTCGGTTCAAATAACAAACTCAGCAAGACCGACGGCTTCTCGGTTACAGACAGTGGGGGACAATATTGTCACAAGGAAAGATGAAATTACCTACCCGGGTTCCATCCTAGAGGCTAATATTTCCTGTGACAAAATGGCATCCAATGTAATAAAAAAAGTCAACCAACAAACTCGATTCTTGTACCGGATCTCCACTCTGGTAAACAAGAATACCCTGAAGACTCTGGCAGGAGCACTCATTCAAGGGTACTACGACTATGCTTGCACCTCATGGTACCAAAGCACCTCAAAGGCGCTAAAAATAAGATTACAAACATCACAAAACAAACTGGTCAGACTTCTACTTGACCTGACTCCTAGAACCCACCTCACCCCTGCCCACTTTGACAACCTAGGAGGATGGCAAGTCACTTCTATCAGCATGTGACTTGCAACACCAGAGGCGGTAACATCCTAGATCACTGTTACACGCAATTTAAAGGTGGCTACAAGGCTCATTCTGATAGTGGCTTTGGCAAGTCAGATCACGCATCCATTTTCCTTTCACCAAAGTATAGACAGAGAATTAAAAGTACTCCCGTAGTCTCGCGAGAGGTGCAGAAATGGGATCTGACGTCAGAAGAGACGATCCGGTCAGTGTTTCACCACACAGACTGGATTGTGTTCCGCGACACAGATAACATTAATGCCTACACGGAGACAGTGCTGGACTATGTCTGTACTAGGGTGAAAGAAACAATCCCCACTACCAAAATGAAAGTTTACCCAAATCAAAAACCCTGGGTAGACAAATCCGTCCGTGAAGCTCTGAGAGAGCGCACCAAAGCATACAATGACGGCCTAGTGGCAGGCAACATGAATGACCACAAGGTGGCGCGACACAACGTAAGGAGGACAGTGTCAGAGGCCAAACGGCGCTACAGGGATAAAATTGAACTCCAGTTTGAACAAGCTGACTCTAGAGCTATGTGGCAGGGGCTCAAAACGATGACAGACTACAAAGGCGCCTCCCTCAAACTGAACAGTGACATCTCCTTAGCAAACGACCTCAATACCTTCTATGCGAGGTTTGATGCTGGTAATAACAACACCAGCTCACAAGCCTCGGCAATGGGGGGGGGGGGGGTCGGCTGCTGATGGAGGCGCAGTGTTCAGGGTAACAGAGCATGAGGTGAGGCGGACCTTTAAAAAAGTGAATATCAGGAAGGCAGCAGGTCCGGACGGCATCCCCGGCCGCGTCCTAAAAGTCTGTGCCGACCAACTGGCCCCAGTATTCACTGACATATTTAACCTGTCCTTAGAACAGGCTGTCATCCCCACCTGCCTGAAGAAGTCCACTATTATCCCTGTACCCAAAAAATCCAAGCCTGCTTGCCTCAACGACTACCGCCCTGTAGCTCTCACCTCCATAGCCATGAAGTGCTTTGAGAAGCTAGTAAAGGGCTACATCTGCTCCTCCCTCCCCATCAACATGGACCCCCTGCAATTTGCATACCGCCCCAACAGGTCCACGGAGGACGCCATATCCCATGTGCTGCACACAGCAGCATCACACCTGGACAAGAGGCAGGGGAACTATGTGAGAATGCTATTCATCGACTACAGCTCGGCATTCAATACCATAGTCCCCTCCATACTCATAGCCAAGCTCAGGGACCTGGGCTTGGGCTATGACCTCTGCCAGTGGGTCTTGGACTTCCTGACTGGCAGACCCCAGGTGGTGAGAGCAGGCAACTGCACCTCCTCATCCATCACCCTCAACATAGGGGCCCCCCAGGGCTGTGTTCTGAGTCCCCTCCTCTACTCCCTGTACACACACGACTGTGTGGCTCAGCGGAGTAGCAATACAATCGTCAAATTTGCTGACGACACAGTGGTGGTGGGCCTGATCTCTGCCAACGATGAGAGGGCCTACCTGGAAGAGGTCAAGGTCCTGGCGGGATGGTGCCAGGAAAACAGCCTCTCCCTGAACGTCAGCAAAACAAAGGAGATGATTGTGGACTTCAGGAGGTCGGGGGTCAAGGACTACAGCCCCCTCAGCATCAACGGGGCACCGGTTGAGAGAGTCAACAGCTTCAAGTACCTCGGAGCCTACATATCCGAGGACTTGACATGGACCACACACATTAACAGTGTGGTGAAGAAGGCACGACAACGCCTCTACTTCCTCAGGCGCCTAAGGAAGTTCCAAGTCAGCCAGAAGATCCTTAAGAACTTCTACTCATGTACAATAGAGAGCATCTTGACCGGCAACATCACCTCCTGGTTTGGGAATAGCACTGCAAAAGACCAAAGCAGACTACAAAGAGTGACACGTTCAGCCGAACGCACAATTGGAGGGGGGCTCCCCACCCTCCAGAACATTTACTACAAGCGTTGCAAGGGCAAGGCTAAGAGAATCATTAAAGACTCCAGTCACCCGAACAACTGCCTCTTCGAACTGCTGCGGTCAGGCAAGCGATACAGGAGTCTCAAGGCGAGCACAGAAAGACTCAGAAGTAGCTTCTATCCCCAGGCCATCAGGCTGCTAAACGAACAATGAATGCACACTACACAACAACAACCACCAAACGCACATAGCACACACATCCACACGCACACACCCACTTTAAACAAACACACTGTAGCACCCACTCCACACACTTTATAGCACACACCCACTTTAAACAAACACACTGTAGCACCCACTCCCCACACTTTATATTTATGGATGAAGGATTGCACTACAACTCGTACACCTTACTGTAAATTGTACCTAAAATTGTACCTCATCCCATTTCTGCTTTGCACTAGATAGTACTGTACATTAGTACACTGCATAGTATTGTGTATTGTATATTATATGGTAACTCAGAACATTGTACATATGTCTATACCGAACACTGTGACCTCATTTTCTTCTTCTAAATTCATGCTATATTATGTTATTATGTTATTTGATACTATCTTGTCTAGCACAGTCTCTGGAGCGTAACAGTAAGAAGCATTTTGTATGAAAGTATTCTGTACTTCTGTATGACAACTATTAAAGAACTTGAACTTGGCTTAGAGTTCGACGACAGAGTACAGCAACTTGCAATGGGCCTGGTCTACAAGATACACTACACGACCAAGGTACCCATGTACATGTCAAAATACTTCCCAAAGGTCAGTGAATACCACAATCACAACACCAGAGGGAGCTCCACAAATCATGTTAAACCCAGATTCGGCTCAAACAAGGGACTAAACACGTTTCGCAATTATGCCACATCAATGTGGAACGCCCTACCCAAAGCTGTAATGGAATGTGAATCACTACCCACTTTCCAAATCACTCTCAAAGAACACCTACGGGAGACTGCAATTCGAAACTGGCCCCTACAAATGTCCTAACCCAGTTGTACAGTAAATGACCAAGTATGGCTTTGTCAGTATTTCAGTGTACAGTGTCCCCCCCACCTCCAATGTACAGCCCCCACCCACCCAACCCCACCCCACCCACCCAACCTCCCCCAATTACAGTTTCTACGTCAAATGTATATATACACTTTTTCTGGACACTTTTTGTATCACAAACTACTGTATTTGCAAATCTGGTATGTCATAAATGTATAGATGTAGCAGTACTGTCTATCTGTATGTCATGTATGTCATATATGTTTTGATGAATTGAAAATGGGGGACCCTGATGTAAACAAGACGAAAGTCTTTCTCTGGTCTGCATCCCCTTAACAATTGTATGTATTGAGCTGTACTGTACTGTACCCATTCTGCAATCTGTTAATAAACTTTTCAATGAATCAATCAATCAAATGTTAAAATCATCACGTTATTTAATCTTGGTGGGTAGCTAGCTAACGTACTGCATTTACTGAAAATGTTAATTGATGCGGAACGGACCTGCCTTGTGTAAGTGCTAAATCTGGCTGCTGTATACACCTGATCTTGAGTCTGGCTTGATTTATTGACATTATTATTAACGGAAGACTCAGTATACCAACAACAGCACGAGAACAAGAATGTCCAGATATCAAAATAAAAACATGTGACTTGTTGCTATTGTTCTTGCAGGCAGACGATAATAACATGTCTTAACTGTAGCCTTTAGAGACTGTAGATTGTACAGTTGTACCAATGTACAACAACTGCTCTCTTTTTTAGACTTTTTTTTGTATCACAAACGGTACTGTGTTTGTAGATCTGGTATGTCATAAATGTCTAGATGTAACACTACTGTCTATCTGTATGTCATACACTGACCTGCTGCAACTTTACAGAGACTGTAAGTTCATTTAACTTATTCTCGTCTAAAGAAACCTATGTGCGCGCTTGATAAAACAAAGCATCTACTGTATTACTGTGTGTTTCTATTGTGCGCAAGTCAAGCAAGTGTAATTGAACACAATACATGCTGCCATGACGTGCATCTCGCTGTTTGTCATTACATTTTGTCACCCATGACTGTTTTCTGAATCTTAGTCTATGTCCATGTATACCTGCTTTTTTTCTTTTAACAATATATTTATTGGGTTTTAGTTTGCAAATTACAACATGTATATCAGCAGAGCAGTATTCAGCAAACATTTTCACCCCGTTCTCCCTCCCCTAACCCCACCCCACAAAATAATAATTAACTTCAAAAACAGGTTCACATAGGAAGGATACAGATTTAAATAAAAAATAAACATAAATAAATAATAATACAACCAAAATGTTTTACACATTAAGTAAAGGGTGTTTCTTGTCGTTTTTACACAATGATAAGAGTTGTCCCACAGTACTCCCCCTAATCCCGTTCTTGTTGAAGCAAGTTCCCAACATTCGTATTATGCTTTAAGAAGTACACAAATGGTCCCCAGGCATTATCAAAAATGTTTTGTTTACGTCTAACAATATACACCATCTTTTCCATTGACATATTTGAAGCCATTTCTTTAATCCACATACCAATTCTTGGTCCATCAACATTTTTCCAATTAAGAGCTATTACACGTTTTTGTATACCTGCTTTAGATGGATCCTACGTTTACAAAAACACCAAGAGGGGGGATCATTTTGATGGCATCCAAGGTGGCCCAGAGCCATGTCCGCGCCCCGGCCGCGATGGCCAAAGAGCCAGAGGAGGTGGAGGCGGAAGCCCGTGCCCGCGTCGTCTCCGAGGGGGGTGACCCTGGTAACACGGCATTAGTACTGAGTCGTACTGCGATTCAGTTCGGCCAGTACCAGGGTCAGACCTTCCTCTGGCTCCTGGAGAATGACGTGGGCTACACGGTGAAGCTGGTGGCAGCTCACGAGAAGGAGCGCGAGCAGCACACAGGGTCTCAGTGTCCGCTGATGGCCAACAAGGTACTGTACAGTACAGTCTGCTAGGGGTAAGGGTTCCCAAACTTTTCAGGCCGGGACCCAGAAAAGTAGGCGTCAGAGAGCCGCGGCCCAATGCACATCGTCAGGCTTTTTTTTTCTTTTTTTTTTTGTCCGGAGACCGATTCTTTAAGCCAAATATCACTTCAAGCCTATTAAGTTAGTTCAAGTTAGTTATTCATTTATATGTGCTATTTATGAGAGGGCTAACTTGTTGCAAAATAATAATGATAATAATAATAGCCTCATTAAAATACTATTGTTGCTTCGGTTGTTTTCAGCGTTTTATGTGCATAATCTGTTATTTAGTTTGAAATGTTCGTTGAAATAAGTAGATTTTTCGTTTTTGTTTATTTATTAAGTTAATATAAACCCATATAGTCACATTTTAGAATACAATAGAATAGAATTTTAGAATACAACTAGAAACACTGTCCTGGCCTGCTTCTAAGTTCAGTGGCCTGACAAAAAAAAAGTTTTTATTTTTTGATTTGATTTTTTTTGGAAATCATCTCGCGGCCCTCCCGTGGCTGCTCGCAGCCCACCTTTGGGTCGAGACCCTGACTTTGGGAACCACGGTAGGTACAAATAGAAAACTTCTATAACTGAACTGTCTCATTGTGTCTGTCTTCAGGGCGCCTTAACTCGCTACTCGAGTGCCTATGTGGACTTTATGGAGTTGGTCCGCTTCCTTCGGGCATTCGAGTCGGCCAAAGAGAGGTCTCTGCTTCCCGGGCAGGAGGGCCTGGCCCTTGTTGGCTTCGGCCAGTACAAGAGCGAGACCCTGCAGGACCTGTACCAGTCAAAGGACCCCAAGACTGTCGCGTATGTTTGAACGTATATACAAATAAAATTCAATCGATTTAATATAATGTCGTGTGGTTAGTAGTTGTGTGTTATTGGAACGCCAAGCACTCAAAGTAGAGCCATATGAAATCCGTTTAATTTTTTCCAAATTCCATTTTATTTTTTTCCAAATTCCGTTTTTTCCGTTTGAATATTTCAGAATTCTGTATTTTGCTTTGTACGCTCATTTTACCATCAGAAATAGTGTCTAATAAGTGGGAATGAATAAATGTCCACAATTTGATAAAATATAACAGTCCATTTAATAGGGATGTCTTAAATACTTCGAAGCTTCGTTCGATGGGCATGGGATTCGAATATGAAAATAAAATTCGATTATTAAAAATAAATAAAAAGAATATTATATATATATATATTTTTGCAAAATCAACTCTGCCTCTCTTTGTTAACTACAACAAGCAATGCTGTTTGTTATTTAAGATGAGGTCGGACTCGGCACTGACATATTTGTGTGCTGCTTTTATAAAGCCTCAAATGACGGCAAAGTGTTTAGTTTGTCTAAGATTTAAAAAGGTTTAAACTTTACAGCACTGACAAAGTTGAACAAAGTGCTGTACAAGTCCCACAACATAAAAGAAAGAAAAAGTAAAAAAAAAAAAAAAAATTATTTCATTTTTTTATAGTTTATTCCATTTTTATTGCTCAATTCCGCGATTCCGTCCGCGATTCCGTGATCGCGGATTCCATATGGCTCTAACTCAAAGCATGCATCTTCCCATTTGCTTAGCTATGTCGCCTACGTACGGAAGAATCCGGCGTTGACAAAAACGGGGGAGGACGCCGTCCGCTACATTCGTCTCCGTGACCGCGAGGAGGAGGCAGCAGGGCGGCGTTCTCCATCTGACGCAGAGCCGGTCCAAGTGTCAGTCGACGCGGAACAGTGTAAGTAGTCATAATTACATGGATATATACTTTATTGATCCATCCCCTAAGAGAAATGTCTTCAGTCTGAATCTTACCTTCTTTTTTTCATTCCAACATGAATAGACTTTGTCATGGAATGGGTAGGGGTGGGACAATACATCGATCCAGATCGATATATCGATCTATTATCAATTATCAAATAGGATCGATGCAACGTAAAAAGATCGATTCATATTGCGATAGTCTTATTTTGAAAATCCCCTCTTGAGCATATCCGCCCGGCCGGAACAACAACAACAGTAGCTCAGTGCAGCTCCGTGTGTGTAGACGTTAGACAACATTGCTTCAGAGTCCGCCTATTTTTCCCGAAATAAGTGCCTGTTGTTTTTTTTTCCCCACAAGGGGTCAAATGCATCTAACATGCTTTCCATCCTCGACATTCCTTTATGCCCACGTCGCGTTAAATACCGAAATTAACGTTGCGTTAGCGTGAGCTAACTAAGCTAAGCTGATAGAGAGAGCAGCAGAGGTCCACTAGGGACTGGGAAGGAGATAGCCCCACTAACAGGATCTGGCCGGTACTGCACCTCCTGACTCCCAATATGCCTTTTCCAGCCAAAATACAGCGCTGTGATAGGATATTAATATCGGAAAAAAACGAACCAAAAACAGTGAACAGGAGGTCTATTTGTATTAAAAACAATAGATTGTTTTTCATTTAAATGTCTAGAAGAGATCAACAATAAAAATGTCATGATATTTCCATTGCCTTTTTTTGTTGTTGATTTAAATGTTACTGATTGTGTTAAATGGGCATATAATATCGTCTCGTATCGATCGCAGGCACCTGAATCGTATCGTATCGTGGCAGACTTTGTGATATCGGAAAATATTGCATCGTTGTCCAAAGAATCGATATCGTATCGTATCGTGATGAAACTGGTGATTCCCACCCCTAGGAATGGGTAAGTCTGGACATGGAAGAAAGTCTCCCTAATCATGCGCAGGGGCCATGCTAATCTTCTCTGTATCGTTCCAATTTTAGTCCAATATGTCAGCAATAATAAAAGTCCAACGGGGAAGACATTCAATGACTCAGAACTCGTAGGTCTATCTGTCCCAAATCAGCGATTCATTAAAGTTTATACGATATGGTGTCCATGCTTAACAAAGATTAAAAGGCTGTATATAAACTATCCTGCACGTTGTGCTGCCATGTATTTGCCGGCATCTTCAGGCGAGTCGAGGAAAACCCCGTCTCCATGTTTATCGACGATGCGAAGTCTTGCAGGGTACAGCAGTGTGGGATTGTATTTTCCCACAAAAAGTTGAGACATCACCGTCTTGTACTTGGGCCCGCAAGAGCACCACATCCCGACAATAATCTTCAAAGAAGTATATTGATACATCCTTGTATTTCAGGCTGCCTTTCGCCCCTGCACGTCTCCCGAATGATCAAATCTTTTATTCCGACCTGACGTAGGACAGCCATAATCACTCTCGGTTTGGCGATGTTGTCGTTCTGTCGGGTCCCCAATCTGTAACACTGATCCACCTCGGGTACCGTAGGAAGGATAGCTGTTCCCAGGATTTGATGTAATACTGCCGCAAACGCTTCGGGTTGTGTGCCACTCACCGACTCGTCCAGCCCAACTATACGGATATTCAGCTTACGAGATTGATATTCCAGCTCGAATATTTTAGCCTTTTGTGTCATACATGTCCTGATGAATTGAAAATGGGGGACCCTGATGTAAACAAGACGAAAGTCTTTCTCTGGTCTGCATCCCCCTTAACAATTGTTTCAAGTTTCAAGTTTCTTTAATAGTTGTCATACAGAAGTACAGAATACTTTTATACAAAATGCTTCTTACTGTTACGCTCCAGAGACTGTGCTAGACAAGATAAGTATGAAATAAAATAGTATAGCATGTAAAAATAGAAGTCACAGTGTTCAGTATAGACATATGTACAATGTTCGATGCAGAATAGAAGTAACTGAGTTACTATACAATATACTATGCAATGTACTAATATGCAATACTATATAGTGCAAAGCAGAAATGGGATGAGGTACAATTTAGGTACAATTTACAGTAAGGTGTACGAGTTGTAGTGCAAATCCTTTACCAATAAATATAAAGTGTGTTTAGGTGATCTAAAGTGTGGAGAGTGGGTGCTGCAGTGTGTTGTTTGTTTAAAGTGAGTGTGTGGATGTGTGTGCTGTGTGCATTTGATGGTTGTTGCATAGTGTTTATTGTTCGTTGAGCAGCCTGATGGCCTGGGGATAGAAGCTTCTTCTGAGTCTTTCTGTGCTCGCCATGAGACTCCGGTATCTCTTGCCTGACCGCAGCAGTTCAAAGAGGCAGTTGTTTGGGTGGCTGGAGTCCTTGATGATTCTCTTAGCCTTACCCCTGCACCGCTTGTTGTAAATGTTCTGGAGGGTGGGAAGCCCCCCTCCAATTGTGCGTTCGGCTGAACGTGTCACTCTCTGTAGTCTGCTTCGGTCTTGTGCAGTGCTATTCCCAAACCAGGAGGTGATGTTGCCAGTCAGGATGCTCTCTATTGTACATGAGTAGAAGTTCTTAAGGATCTTCTGACTGACTTGGAACTTCCTTAGGCGCCTGAGGAAGTAGAGGCGTTGTCGTGCCTTCTTCACAACACTGTCAATGTGTGTGGTCCATGTCAAGTCCTCGGATATATGGGCTCCGAGGTACTTAAAAAAACTGTTCACTCTCTCAACCGGTGCCCCGTTGATGCTGAGGGGGCTGTAGTCCCTGACCCCCGACCTCCTAAAGTCCACAATCATCTCCTTTTGTTTTGCTGACGTTCAGGGAGAGGCTGTTCTCCTGGCACCATCCCGCCAGGACCGTGACCTCTTCCAGGTAGGCCCTCTCGTCGTTTGCAGAGATCAGGCCCACCACTACTGTGTCGTCAGCAAATTTGATGATTGTGTTGTTAATCCGCTGAGCCACACAGTCATGTGTGTACAGGGAGTAGAGGAGGGGACTCAGAACACAGCCCTGGGGGGCCCCTATGTTGAGGGTGATGGATGAGGAGGTGCAGTTGCCTGCTCTCACCACCTGGGGTCTGCCCGTCAGGAAGTCCAAGACCCACTGGCAGAGGTCATAGTTCAAGCCCAGGTCCCTGAGCTTGGCTATGAGTTTGGAGGGGACTATGGTATTGAATGCTGAGCTGTAGTCTATGAATAGCATTCTCACATAGTTCCCCTTCCTCTTGTCCAGGTGTGATGCTGCTGTGTGCAGCACATGGGCTATGGCGTCCTCCGTGGACCTGTTGGGGCGGTATGCAAATTGCAGGGGGTCCAGGTTGATGGGGAGGGAGGAGCAGATGTAGCCCTTTACTAGCTTCTCAAAGCACTTCATGGCTATGGAGGTGAGAGCTACAGGGCGGTAGTCGTTGAGGCAAGCAGGCTTGGATTTTTTTAGGTACAGGGATGATAGTGGACTTCTTCAGGCAGGTGGGGATGACAGCCTGTTCTAAGGACAGGTTAAATATGTCAGTGAATACCGGGGCCAGTTGGTCGGCACAGACTTTTAGGACGCGGCCGGGGATGCCGTCCTGTCCTGCTGCCTTCCTGATATTCACTTTTTTAAAGGTCCACCTCACCTCATGCTCTGTTACCCTGAACACTGAGTCTCCATCAGCAGACCCCCCCCCCCCCATTGCCGTGGCTTGTAGGCTGGTGTTGTTATTACCAGCCTCAAACCTAGCATAGAAGGTATTGAGATCATTTGCTAAGGAGATGTCACTGTTCAGTTTGAGGGAGGTGCCTTTGTAGTCGGTCATCGTTTTGAGGCCCTGCCACATAGCTCTGGAGTCAGCCTGTTCAAACTGAAGTTCAATTTGATCCCTGTAGCGCCGTTTTGCCTCTATTACTGTCCTCCTTACGTTGTATCGCGCCACCTTGTGGTCATTCATGTTGCCTGCCACCAGGCCGGCGTTGTATGCTGTGGTGCGCGCTTTCAGAGTTTCACGGACGGATTTGTCTACCCAGGGCTTTTGATTTGGGTAAACTTTTTTTTTTTTTTTTTTTAATAATCTTTCTTTCCCTCCTTTTTTTTCCCGATTTCTCTCCCATCCAACCCTTCCTGGTTGTTGCGTACTTTCCCCTACTGTTGGTCCGGGAGACCGGAGACTGTCACATGCTTTCCTCCGACGCATGTGCAGCCTGCCGGCAGGCCAACCCGGGGAGAGTGTAGCGTGTGGGAGGCCACACTATCTCTCCTTAGTTCCAACCCTTGCTGAGCAGGCGCCCCGACCGAACTGTAGGGGTCGCTGTCCACAACGCCCAGGACCCACCCTTCAGCTTTCCCACCCTCTGATACAGCCAATTGTATCAGTGTGAGAGGCCAGCCAAGCTGATAGCAACGCCGGGAGCTCGATTCGAACAGGTGAATCCAGTGTCTCCCGGTGTTGGTGACGAACGTAATCTCCGTGCGCCACCTGCCCCCCCGATTTGGGTAAACTTTAATTATGGTAGTGGGGATTGTTTCTTCCACCAAAGTACGAACAAAGTCCAGCACTGTCTCCGTGTAGTCATTAATGTTATCTGTGTTGTCACGGAACACGCTCCAGTCTGTGCACTCAAGTGCAGCCTGTAGCGTCTCCTTTGACTCCACATCCCATTTCTGCACCTCTCGCGAGACTACCGGAGTGCTCTTGATTCTTTGTTTATATTTTGGTGAAAGAAAGATGGCCACATGATCAGATTTTCCGAAGCCACTAGCAGAATGAGCCTTGTACCCACCCTTGAATTGCGAGTAACAGTGGTCTAAAATGTTACCGACTCTGGTGTTACAAGTCACATGCTGATAGAAGTCCGGCAATTAGTGATGCACCGATGTGAAAATTGTGGCCGATACCGATAACCGATATTAATATTGCTGTTCTGGCCGATACCGATATTTACCGATGTCGATATCTCTGTATAGAAAACACTTTATGATAATCAAATAAAGAGCTATTTTCCAAAACGCATTTTTTTTTTTTTAAACTTTTGTAACTTATTTGCAGAAATGACAGATATTTTGAAACTATTTAAGGCCAAAACATGTAAAAAAAAAAAAAAAGGGGGATTTATTTTTTAAATTTTTTTTTATAATATCGGTATCGGCCAGATCGGCCGATACCGGCCAATGGACCTGTTGGGGCGGTATGCAAATTGCAGGGGGTCCAGGTTGATGGGGAGGGAGGAGCAGATGTAGCCCTTTACTAGCTTCTCAAAGCACTTCATGGCTATGGAGGTGAGAGCTACAGGGCGGTAGTCGTTGAGGCAAGCAGGCTTGGATTTTTTTAGGTACAGGGATGATAGTGGACTTCTTCAGGCAGGTGGGGATGACAGCCTGTTCTAAGGACGGGTTAAATATGTCAGTGAATACCGGGGCCAGTTGGTCGGCACAGACTTTTAGGACGCGGCCGGGGATGCCGTCCTGTCCTGCTGCCTTCCTGATATTCACTTTTTTAAAGGTCCACCTCACCTCATGCTCTGTTACCCTGAACACTGAGTCTCCATCAGCAGACCCCCCCCCCCCCATTGCCGTGGCTTGTAGGCTGGTGTTGTTATTACCAGCCTCAAACCTCGCATAGAAGGTATTGAGATCATTTGCTAAGGAGATGTCACTGTTCAGTTTGAGGGAGGTGCCTTTGTAGTCGGTCATCGTTTTGAGGCCCTGCCACATAGCTCTGGAGTCAGCCTGTTCAAACTGAAGTTCAATTTGATCCCTGTAGCGCCGTTTTGCCTCTATTACTGTCCTCCTTACGTTGTATCGCGCCACCTTGTGGTCATTCATGTTGCCTGCCACCAGGCCGCCGTTGTATGCTGTGGTGCGCGCTTTCAGAGCTTCACGGACGGATTTGTCTACCCAGGGCTTTTGATTTGGGTAAACTTTTTTTTTTTTTTTTTTTTTTATAATCTTTCTTTCCCTCCTTTTTTTCCCGATTTCTCTCCCATCCAACCCTTCCTGGTTGTTGCATACTTTCCCCTACTGTTGGTCCGGGAGACCGGAGACTGTCACATGCTTTCCTCCGACGCATGTGCAGCCTGCCGGCAGGCCAACCCGGGGAGAGTGTAGCGTGTGGGAGGCCACACTATCTCTCCTTAGTTCCAACCCTTGCTGAGCAGGCGCCCCGACCGAACTGTAGGGGTCGCTGTCCACAACGCCCAGGACCCACCCTTCAGCTTTCCCACCCTCTGATACAGCCAATTGTATCAGTGTGAGAGGCCAGCCAAGCTGATAGCAACGCCGGGAGCTCGATTCGAACAGGTGAATCCAGTGTCTCCCGGTGTTGGTGACGAACGTAATCTCCGTGCGCCACCTGCCCCCCCGATTTGGGTAAACTTTAATTATGGTAGTGGGGATTGTTTCTTCCACCAAAGTACGAACAAAGTCCAGCACTGTCTCCGTGTAGTCATTAATGTTATCTGTGTTGTCACGGAACACGCTCCAGTCTGTGCACTCAAGTGCAGCCTGTAGCGTCTCCTTTGACTCCACATCCCATTTCTGCACCTCTCGCGAGACTACCGGAGTGCTCTTGATTCTTTGTTTATATTTTGGTGAAAGAAAGATGGCCACATGATCAGATTTTCCGAAGCCACTAGCAGAATGAGCCTTGTACCCACCCTTGAATTGCGAGTAACAGTGGTCTAAAATGTTACCGACTCTGGTGTTACAAGTCACATGCTGATAGAAGTCCGGCAATTAGTGATGCACCGATGTGAAAATTGTGGCCGATACCGATAACCGATATTAATATTGCTGTTCTGGCCGATACCGATATTTACCGATGTCGATATCTCTGTATAGAAAACACTTTATGATAATCAAATAAAGAGCTATTTTCCAAAACGCATTTTTTTTTTTTTTAAACTTTTGTAACTTATTTGCAGAAATGACAGATATTTTGAAACTATTTAAGGCCAAAACATGTAAAAAAAAAAAAAAGGGGGATTTATTTTTTAAACTTTTTTTTATAATATCGGCCCTATCTTGATATCGGACCGATGTGTAAAAAAACGGCCATATCGGCCGATATTATATCGGCGGTCGATATATCGTGCATCACTACCGGCAATACCTTTCTCAGATTGGCGCTATTGAAATCACCCACTACTACAATGGCGGCGTCAACATTAGCTGCCTGGAGTTTATTTACCTCGTCGTGGAGCTTCGAGAGTGCGTCACCTGTGTTAGCTTGTGGTGGAATATACACTCCGACCAGGATGATCGACGTTAGCTCCCTCGGGAGGAAGAAAGGTCGACACTTGATGGATATATATTCCAGGTTGGGGGAGCAGTGGTTCGAAAGTTCCTTCACGTTGGCTGGATCGCTCCAATTGTTGTTCAACATGAAGGCTATTCCACCTCCACGCTGTTTGCCGGATTCTACTGTTCTATCCTTGCGGTGAATGAAGAAGTGTTCGGCCGGTTGGATGGTGTGGTCTGGGACGTCCGGCGTCAACCACGTCTCTGTGAAGCAGAGAACATCGCAGTCTCTAACGTCTCTCTGGAATTGAATCCTTGCTCTGATGTCATCTAGTTTATCGTCTATTGATTGTACATTGGCTAGCAATATACTGGGTAGTGGCGTTCGGTGTCGCCTGGTTCTCAATCGGTTACGGACTCCAGCTCTCTTCCCTCGCCGCCTGGATCCTTTGTTCCTTGGGTCGAGGTCTGGTCCGATTGTCCTCAAGATCTCAACAGGCCATTGTTGTGGTTCAGAGAGCTGATCCAGAGAGCAATCCAGTTGGTAAGTTTCCCGTAATCCAATGACTATGAGTGACTGACGGTCATACACATTAAATGCACCAACAGTTGGTACAAACAAAACTCTTAAAACTATAAATATTAACAAAAGTAAGCACAGTCTCGACGGAGCGCACAGACAGGCAGCCGGTCGTTGCGGCGTTCCGTCAGGCGCTCAATGTATGTATTGAGCTGTACTGTATTACTGTACCCATTCTGCAATCTGTTAAATAAAGTTTTCATTCATTCACCACGCTGCCGACGATTGTGGGAGTTTGGCGGCTGAGGCCTTGGGTCTCTCCTGCCGACGGTGGTGGTGGCCGTGGCATGTTTCGTCGCCCCTTGAGATTCACTCTCGAGACACGTGTGGTTTGACGTCGGGCTATCCGGGGGCCTCCGACTATTGGGCTCTGTGTTTTTCACGGCTGAAATGTACTCCCTGTATTCTCCAAGGTCTTCAGCTAAAATATTTAGCTACGCCTGTTTTGAACTGAACAACTTTAGAAACGGATCCTCACAGAACGATGCTTCAGCGATGGCCGGCAGCTCTAGCTTCTTGTGTGCCTGGCAGCTTTAGTGGCGAGAGCACTTGGACCAGGGTTTATAAGGAGGACTATATTTGCGTCGGCCCATGCATCTGTTGGGAGTGCTGGTTGCACAGGACCCTCTCACTGCAGTCTGCAGGGCACTTTGTGCTGGGCGGTAGTTGTGTGAACATCTATCTTCCATCTTTTTTCCGTTTCATAAACATTTTAAAAACACTGCTGAATGCAGTATTCTATTTTCTCCACTCTTAACTAGGGATGGGTACCTTTCACATTTGAACCGATACCGGTACCGGTAGTACGGTACCCGTGAATCGATACCGGTACCCAACTGTACCTTTTTTCTGTACTTTAGTCTCAAGAAATTTTATTTACCTACCTCAGTCGTAAAAAAAAAATCCAAACTTCAAATAACTACAATTTCGACAGTTTTCGGCTTGTCATTGCTCCGACTTCTTTGTTGTTGAATCAAGTCAAATCCTAGGTAAGCATATATTGTGCGTGTGAACGTTGACATGAAAAGAAAAAAGTAAAAAAGAGAGACGTTTTTTTTTTTTGGGTATCTCACTTGATTCGATACTCGGTAGTACCGACGTGTTTCGGTTCGGTACCTCAAAAGTACCGAATTCGGTACCCATCCCTACTCTTAACACGACACAACGATTCAATGTCCCCGATGACATCACTGGTGGCCATAATAAACACAATTTCTCTCCAATAACTTTCAAACTATTATGTGTGTGAGATTAGGTGCAGAATAAATCAAAGTGGCACATTGGCAATACCATAATAACGTGTTTTACCGGTACCAGGGTGAAACTGATGATTATCATGGTATACTTGTGCTTTCGATGAGTACCTTTTGCGAGAGTGGAGATACGCATATTTTAATTGTAGGGCTGCCAACCATGCTGCCAACACACAAAATCAGGGATGAGATGCAAGAAATGTTTCAGGCAAGATTCAAACCCAAGGCAATATGATTACATAGTACGCTGCTTAGCGTGGTGAGCCACCACCATTCTGAATAGTATCTTGTGTTATTCATCATATGATGATTCAGGGTAATCTACCATTTCTGGCGCAGTGTAAAGTAATAAAACACCAATTTATAAAAATGGTGTTGGTATTATTTTTCATATATTATCAACACGCCGCAACCATTGACTCCTAGAACCCACCTCACCCCTGCCCACTTTGACAACCTAGGATGGCTTAGAGTAGACGACAGAGTACAGCAACTTGCAATGGGCCTGGTCTACAAGATACACTACACGACCAAGGTACCCATGTACATGTCAAAATACTTCCCAAAGGTCAGTGAATACCACGATCACAACACCAGAGGGAGCTCCACAAATCATGTTAAACCCAGATTCGGCTCAAACAAGGGACCAAACACGTTTCGCAATTATGCCACATCAATGTGGAACGCCCTACCCACTGCTGTAAAGGAATGTGAATCACTACCCACTTTCAAAAACACTCAAAGAACACCTACGGGAGACTGCAATTCGAAACTGGCCCCTACAAATGTCCTAACCCAGTTGTACAGTAAATTACCAGGTATGGCTTTGTCAGTATTCCAATGTACAGTGTAAATGGGGGACCCTGATGTAAACAAGACGAAAGTCTTTCTCTGGTCTGCATCCCCTTAACAATTGTATGTATTGAGCTGTACTGTACTGTACCCATTCTGCAATCTGTTAATAAACTTTTCAATCAATCAATCAATCAATCTTCCAACATGGTGGGAAATGGGTTTCAAAAAATTTACACTCCAGTCCAGTAGGTGGCGGTAATGCACCTAAAATATATTTGCAAAACGCCGCCTTAAAGAAGACCACCAGTACTTCCGCGTTACATGGAGCTCGTCGTTCATTCATCAGCTCAAAATACGGAAGTGTTTCAATGGTCTATTTTTCATGAACCAGCCATCCACATCCCGGAGGTTAGAGGCTTCTCCACTGTTCGTATAAATGTGAGTAATTGTATTTAACAGGCTATTAATACAGCATACCTAACGTTACATTATTTGATGGCCCTTTGCATAGCAAACTGAACTGTTAACTTGAGTGAAAGTCGTGTAAGCGTAGCTACCGTTATAGTCGGGAGAGCTTCTCTCGATGTATCTAACGTTAGGAGGGGGTGGGTGGGAGAGAAATATACATACGGTGGGGAGAGAATATAATACATACAGTGGGGAGGAGACTGTACATTTGGAGGGGGTGGGTGGTAGAGAATAACCCAACCTGGTTACAATAATATTGTAGTACGTTAAAATCATCGCGTGTTATTTAATCTTGGTGGGTAGCTAGCTAACGTACTGCATTTACTGAAAATGTTCATTGATGCAGAACGGACCTGCCTTGAGTAAGTGCTAAATCTGGCTGCTGTATACACCTGATCTTGAGTCTGGCTTGATTTATTGACATTATTATTAACGGAAGACTCAGTATACCAACAACAGCACGAGAACAAGAATGTCCAGATATCAAAATAAAAACATGTGACTTGTTGCTATTGTTCTTGCAGGCAGACGAGAATAACATGGCTTAACCGTAGCCTTTAGAGACTGTAGATTGTACAGTTGTACGGTGTACCAATGTACAACTGCTCTCTTTTTTAGACTCTTTTGTATCACAAACAGTACTGTGTTTGTAGATCTGGTATGTCATAAATGTCTAGATGTAACACTACTGTCTATCTGTATGTCATATATGTTACCATGAATTGAAAATGGGGGACCCTGTAAACGAGACGAAAGACTTTCTCTGGTCTGCATCCCCTTAACAATTGTGTGTATTGAGCTGTACTGTATTGTACCCATTCTGCAATCTGTTAATAACATTTTCAATCAATCAATCAATACAGTTTCTTCCCCTTCGGATGTATATCTTTTTTATGATCTCTTTTTACTAGTAATACAGTTCTGTATATCCGTTTGTCGTGTATGTCATGAATTGAAAATGGGGGACCCCGATGTAAACAAGACAAAAGTCTTTTTCTGTTATGTGTCGATACTGGCTACGCGTCCTGCTTTGCCTTCTGGACAGCTCGTTCATACCTAATTAAGTATTTCTCATGCACCTTACATCTACCCAGCCACACCCACTTCTGGCATCGACAAGGTGCCGGTCGCCTGCAGGGAGATGGAGGAGCAGCGGTCCCCTCCACCCGTCCCCCTGACAACGGCGGCCAGGAAGAGGAAGAACAAGAAGAAGACTATCAGCAACCCAGGAGGAGAACCCAACGGCGTACCTCCGCCTGGTACCTCCTGCCCTGCGCCCGGGGGGAAAGGTAGGGACCTGCGAGTGCATGCTGCACCCCCTTGCTGAAGTAGTCTTGAACTACTAACCCATAGCGATTATGACGATCAGTCTCGTTGAGGGGGCCCATTATATCCAGAGCCACTCTCTCCATAGGTGCTCCAATGCGGACAGTGCCCATGGCAGGGCTGTACACTGCGACGAGATTATCGCAAATTGCCCCTTAATTTGGCCCGTGCGAGTGGACAATAATATTTGGGGGCAACCTTGCGAGTAGTGATTTCAACCCTTCATTCGCATTTCACTCCTAAATTAATCCATACAAATTGGATAAAAAAAAAATAGTAAAACATTAGCCTACAACCAGGGCTGTACAGTGCGACATAATGTCGCGGTGCTATGAAGAAATCTGTCGGCAATGAATGAATTTACTGCGATAGCCTGTGTGAAAAAAGATTTGCGTGTGAAGTAAATCTGGGCCACGCTATATACTTGGTAGTTGTAGTCTATCGTGCGATTAAATACCATGTCTGCGTAGAGTCCATACATCCAACACCAAATCTCATAATTCCTAGCGAACCATCGAATCGAAACTGAATGTTGCATCGCCAAAGAAGAACTTCATTTCAATAAGTTTAAGCCCCTAATTTTGCTCTGCAAGAAGAACGGAGCGGATATCAGTCCATCTTATGACAACCACGTCCAATGTGGAGAGATGATAAGAGACCATAGCCGGTGAAATTATGTCGGATCTGGCAGTGATGATTGACGGGGACACACTTCTAACGTTCAGTTCAGCCATGCATTAGGTGAGTCACCCACTATCAAGACGTTTTTCAATACTTAAATACTGTCTACTTAAATTTCCCTCCGGGGATCAATAAAGTATCAACCTATCTATCTAATAATGAGACAATATGCAAATAAGATAATACTAATAATTGTCATGGTTCCCCGTATGAAAGTGCTGGTAAAATCACTGTTTATTTCTCGTTTTGCATAGTATTACATTCCTCTTCTATAAAGTCCCACCGTAAGAGCTATGGCCTCATACAGGTCCATTAAACCTTTTTGATTAGAGTCTTTCCTTCGAGCTAAGTTGAACTGAACAGGAGGAACATATTTTTTTGCACTATAATGGTAAAATTGTTATTTAAAAATGTGCCCCTAAAAAAAATATTCTGTGCCCCTAAATTTCTCATTTAGGGGCAAGTGTGCCCCTAGTGAAAAAGCTTAGCGTACAGCCATGTAGGTGTGCTCTCCATAAAGGCTGCAGGTTTAGCAGCAATGCAGGCGTTAATGTTATGGGTAGCTGCATCTCCTATGGTCATTGAATGCATTTGTCCATACAACATCTTCATATGGGGAGGCTCAGTTCCATAATGACGTTGCTGCATTTCAATGCCACTGTCTCTCATACTTTGATCATTCATATGAGCAAAAGTGTTTGTGCTTGACAACGACAGATGAGCACGTGGGTAATTGTCACTGGCCATTATCAATGGTTGTTTATTATGTGCAGTAAATGGGTTTGACATTGCACCAGTAGGGGGCAGCTGGCGATCACCTGTTATGAACGGGTTGAGACTTTGTCCATGTTGGTAATCAATTTCACGTCTCAGGTTAGCGACATCAGACTGAGAGAGTACATGGTTGTAGTTGTGGGGGTTAAGATGAATGGGTTAGAGTAGTTGATCACTTGCTCTTTATAGTTGGTAATTTCTCCGTCAAGGTTACTTCCATGGGCCGTCATCATCTTAACTCAGTTCATTGACTGACGAAATTGCCTCGTGCGTCCGTTATCATGAGTTAGCATGAGCTAACTTCACGTTTCCATAGTTTACAACTCACCGATGAAATCAGGATTTGTTTTCATATCCAGGACTCGAGCCCCCAATGTTACCTTTTCTGTATTAACTCAAACCTTCGTAAGAGTACAGGAGAGTGTTCTACCTAATGAAGTATTTCTCTTGCACCTTACATCTACCCAGCCACACCCACTTCTGGCATCAACGAGGTGCCGGTCGCCTGCAGGGAGATGGAGGAGCCCGTCCCCCCGACAACGGGGAAGAAGAAGAAGAAGAAGAAGAAGAAGGCTCTCAGCAACCCAGGAGGAGAACCCAACGGCGTACCTGCGCCCGGGGGGAAAGGTAGGGACCTGCGAGTGCATGCTGCACCCCCTCAAAATACTACGTTTTAAAAATAAAAAGTCCCTCTTGTTACTTTTTCTGTATTAACTCGAACCTTAGTAAGAGTACAGGAGAGTGTTCTCTTCACTCTAGGGCCGAAGTGGTCATGTACAGTCACGTACTTATTAACGTACGTTACTGTCCGGACTTCGGGGTAATTCCCTCTAGATGTGTGGCGGTGACCGTAAACCACTGGAAACCGTTAGCTTCAGGACTGGGCATTTATTTCCATTGTATTCTTCATATCATGTGGTTGATTAACGTTACATATGTCACAACAAGCTACCTGCTTCTCTCGTTCCTGCGTACACTGTCTCATAACAATATTCGCTGCTTGCGTAGCCCACCTGTATCCCACTATGCATCACTCTTAAAGGAGCAGACCCTAATCTTATAACACTCTAAAAGAGTGGCGAGTTTTGTTGTAACAAGCGTGTGATTATTCACTGTGTATTTTGGGTATGCCTCGTACGAAATAAACGAAGGGGGCCCGCTATCTTTTCTGATGCAAGTTAAGGTTGGCGGGCGGCATTTATTGTGCGTGAGGAGAGCTACGGGATTCATGTGTGAACGCGTTTTTTTTTAAACAAATGTAGACCCTGAATTCGCGATTGGTGTTTTTACTATGTGTTTGGCTTTTCAAAGCAATGTACATCAGCAGCACATGGCCAAGGGCACTGCCCCTCTCTTCACCCCGTCTGTGTTGTTGCTTTACGTGGTAAGGTGAAAACATGGCGGGCGACAAGTTCTCGCTTATGAAACGGAGCCGCGGGCTTTCGGGTGGACGCTGGACGCGTCTTTTAAACAGACGTAGCCCCTAGGGATGGGTACCGAATTCGGTACTTTTGAGGTACCGAACCGAAACACGTCGGTACTACCGAGTATCGATTCAAGTGAGATACAGAAAAAGATTTTTTTTTTAACTTTTTTCTTTTCATGTCAACGTTCACACGCACAATATATGCTTACCTAGGATTTGACTTGATTCAACAACAAAGCAATCGGAGCAATGGCAAGCCGAAAACGGTCGAAATTGTAGTTATTTGAAGTTTGGATTATTTTTTTTACGACTGAGGTAGGTACATTTAATTTCTTGAGACTAAAGTACAGAAAAAAGGTACCGTTGGGTACCGGTATCGATTCACAGGTACCGGTACCGTATCGGTTCAAATGTGAAAGGTACCCATCCCTAGTAGCCCCTGACCTCACGGTCTGGTGGTTAGCTGTTGTGTTTGATTGTTCAAAGCAATAAAGCGAGCACACGCTTGCATGCGTCTTTCGTCTGTAAAACAACAAGCGCACGGCTAGTAGCGCCGCTTCTTGTTTCGCCTCATATGTTTCGTTTTTATGTGAGGTTGGGGGGGGGGGATTGTTGGATTCTCGTGTTATCAGGTTCATGCTTCTCCCCATTTCTGGCTGACATCACCATTGTGGTACATGCAGCCTTTGTGTTTTCCTCTGTGAGGGATTCTCTTTTGTCGGTCAGCAGCGTTTTGTACTTGCTGAAGCTTCTCTCTGTATAATTAAAATTAAGTTTAAATATCAACATTATCTGGCCATCCTCAGTAATACTATCAAACTTTCCAAAGACCAGAGTTGGGACGGGCACGTGCGCACACACACAGAAAGGGAGAATGGCTTATATCAACTATCCAGTTCATTTTTATAGTGTAACGTTTGGTTACTTGAAGGAGAGAGAGAGAGACTGAGACTGAGACCTGTTACGCGTGACGCTAGTCCGTCTCGGAATTGTCTTGGAATGGATTTGGTAGCTTTTTTCTGCGTCTCCGTAAACCGTGCCGCGCCACCGCTTTAAAGTATTAGTGAAGATTGATTTATATGAGAACCGATTTTATGTATAATTTATCTAGCTTGCCAACGTTACTGTGATTAACACTTACCGTGCCACACACGAGATTTCTCGGAATTATTAATATCTCATTGAAAGCCACTCACGAGATTTCTCTGATTTTTTTAAATCATATTGCATCAAGCGAGCCTACCCTAGTATACCCACGATCAGATGTATATACGGCGATCAGATGTGGAAAAAAGCGCCCCCTATCGTCTCCCAGATGACATCAGGGTATTTGGAATGGACTCAATGAAAATGGATGGGGAAAAAAATCCTGTACTCCACATTTTCCAGTCCACCAATGCAGCCGGAGAACCAGGGTTCATTCAGGGGGCTGTGAGCCCCGCGGAATCATGTACTGCACTGTACACACGTTGGATCCATACACTTATCGATTTTTTCGAATGGTGATCAGGAATTGGAATATACCAGTTGGATACCATCTGATGTCTGGTAAGGAATCTATGTTATCAGTGTTAGGATAATCAGACTCGTTTTGATGAAGATATAGGCTGTTTTGTGAAATGGGCTCCAGCGGTTTTACTGAAAAAATCCATGAGGAAATGAACACGGCGATTATCCGTGCGCGCCTCGAATGGGCGTGCGTGTACGTATAATATTGATCATCTAGCGTTTATTTGAAAACGATTCATAAATAGGCCGACAAATATCAACGTTCTGGAATATTCCAGTAAAAGACGATTATCATAGAATGCCCCAGAATGGAAGGTTTTTTTACCTCAAAACGGGTGCTTTTCAAAATGCTCTCAAACGGAAATGAAGCGATAAAAAACCAATCTGCCTTGACAGCACTGACTGGAAAAGGATTCTCGATAATCGACGGGCAGATTAGACACATAGCCATAATTTAAAACATAGATTAGGCGATATTAACGATAACATTAAAGTGGATGGTGGCATTGAAGCGCTAACTCTGGCGCCACCTCGTGGCATAGAAAGTGTTAAGCAAACTTTAATAATAAAAAAAAAATCATAAAAATTATTTCTTTTGTTTTTGATCTACTTTTTCTCCCATTTTCTATTTCTCCCATCCCAATTTCGTATCATCCAATTCTACCCTCCCCTGTCTCGAACGCTGTTAGGCCATGCCTCCCACAAGCCGGCTGCAATGTGGACGAAGCCTTACATCACGTGTCCCCTCCGGTACTCGAGCAAGCAGCCGTCGCATCTTTTCACCTGCACAGCGCGATCTCTCAGCGTCGGGGGTCTGCGTGGGAGGCCACGCCGCCGCTTCCTGATTCTGCTGCGCAGGCGCACCAACCGACCTGTAGGAGTCGCTGTCCACAACGTCCGATCCCCACCCATCAGCTTCCCACCCCCTAATACTGCCAATTGTATTAGTATGAACGACCAGCCAAGCTGATAGCAATGCGGAGAGCTGGGCTCGAACCCAGCGTCTCCTGCATTGGTGGTGAGCTGCCATAAAAATGATGATTAATATTTTTAATAATAATAATAATTTTTTTTAAATAATTTTTTCAGGAGGGGCGGGGGGTCCCGTTGGCAGGGCGGGCCGCCACGCCAACTCGCCAACGTTACTGTGATTAAAGCAAACTTTAATAATAAATAAATATGATAAAAATTATTATTTTTAATAATTCTTTTTGTTTATTATAATTTTTTCAGGAGGGCGGAAGCGTCCCGCCAAAGGAAGAACCGCGCCATCCTACAAGGCCCACCAGCAAGCAAGATCTGCAGCCTACAAGGCCCTCCAGCAAGCGCGCGCGGCAGGGCGGCAGAAGGCGGCAGGAGGTGATGGCCACGGGACCAGGCCTAAACCGCCTGTGATTCCCCCTCCCTCCACCCCTCTCTCTCTCTCCCCCTCCCCACCGGCAAATATGATTTTTTTGTTACATAAAGAAAGACCCTCTTTTATAGAGCGGCATCTTTTGGTTGAAACAGCGTGCAGTCATTTCACTAAATGTGTTTAATGTATGCCTCAAACAAAGTGACAATGAAGGCCCCGTTACCATTTCTGATAAAGAAAAGTAAGCGGCCGGCGATTCTTGTCTTGTGAAATGGAGCCGTGGGGCTCTTGTGTGCACGTTTTTAAACATAGATGGTGGTTGGCTTTCGTATTGGGCTTTTTTCAAGCGATAAAAGGGACATATGCTTTGCGTATGCTTTCCACTTATGATCAACACAGGGCTAAAAACACTGTTCCTCGAGGTTCCTTTTTCACCTCGTATGTTTTTGCTTTCATGAGGGGGGGGGGGGGGTGGAAATATAAACCCTTATCTTTGGGTATGCTATCAATTTGGTGAAATCCTGACAAGGGTGCGTGTAATAAGCGAAAGCCTTGACAGGTGCGCTCATCACTAAGGGGATTCCCAGGTTCTGTATAGAAATCCCATGTCAAGGGCCCCTACGGGGGACCAGGTCTCCCCCATTTCTAAATAGGGGAGAAACGATGGGTTGGGGCTTGTCTTATCAATACACCCAATGCAGTTCTCAGGTTTTACGAACCTAGCTCTGTTATCAGAGCCCGCAGCTACGACAGCCTTGGCCAAACGGAGGCCGATTTTGAATCAAGTCCTTTTCTTTTGGCGAAGCAGGCCAGTTACAGCCCCAATTAATGGGTCATAATGTAAGGGTCTATCCCCTGTCCTTTGATACAATTAACATATTGGGGAAGGGAAGTCAGTGCCCGGTCCCGGGCGTTTCAACGCTGTCTTGGGGACCGGCACGTCCTCGTCTGCCCGAACACCATAACAGGCATTTATGTGGTCAGACAGGAGGGAGTGCGTCTCCGCCAGGCGGCAGTCGAGCTCTGCTCTTGCTAAGGAATCTGGCAGCTGAACACATCGTCTGCCACGCAGTTTGCCCATCTTATACCACTCTGCCAGTGCTGTAACCCTATGGAGTCGCTCACCTTCTTTGCAGGGCTATAACTTTTTAAATATTATAGCTATATCGACATTATTATGGCCCATTCAACATCGGGTATCTATCGTTCCGGATGTGGGAACGTTATATTTGAGGGATTCTCTTTTGTCGGTCAGCAGCGTTTTGTACTTGCTGAAGCTTCTCTGTATAATTAAAATTAAGTTTACATATCAACATTATCTGGCCATCCTCAGTAATACTATCAAACTTTCCAAAGACCAGAGTTGGGACGGGCATGTGCGCACACACACAGAAAGGGAGAATGGCTTATATGAACTATCCAGTTCATATATCAACTTATATCAACTATTCAGTTCGTTTTTATAGTGTACTGTTTGGTTACTTGAAGGAGAGAGAGAGAGAGAGAGAGAGAGAGAGAGAGAGAGACTGAGACTGAGACCTGTTACGCGTGACTCTAGTCAGTCTCGGAATTGTCTCGGAATGGATTTGGTAGCTTTTTTCTGCGTCTCCGTAGACCGTGCCGCGCCACCGTTTTAAAGTCTTAGTGAAGATTGATTTATATGAAAACCGATTTATGTATAATTTATCTAGCTCGCCAACGTTACTGTGATTAAAGCAAACTTTAATAATAAAAAAATCTGATAAAAATGATTTATTTTTAATAATTATTTTTGTTTATTATTATTTTTTCAGGAGGGGCGGGGCTTCCTGTTTCAAGAAGATCTGCAGCAAGAGCTGCAGCCCACAAGGCCCAGCAAACGCGTGACCGAGGTCAGTCGCCCTTGGTTTTGCTCCGCAGAGATTGTGCACACTTTTAGTCATTGTGTTTTTTTTTTATATTTTTTTTTTTTTGTTTTTTTTATATAAAGACCACGCTGGCATGGACGTCATACGACCGCCAGTCACTTATGGACTAGATGAGGAGTTTAACAACACTTTTTGCCAAGATTGCCCATCGGAGATCAGACAGGATGAGAACAAAGGAAAAAGCGGTGGTGCGATCAAACGTAAGCACAGAGGAAAGAGAAGTGGAATCAGAATCAGGCAAAAAAGTTCTGCGATCCCATCGATTCTGTTGGCGAATGTCTGTTAGCTGGAGAATAAGATGGATGATCTCAGAGCACGGATTAGATTCCAAAGGGACTGTGAGGCACTGTAATATCCTATGTTTCATGGAGACATGGTTGAAGCCATCAACACCGGACCAAAACATCACCCCATCTGATTCCTTCTCTGTCTTCCGCGCTGATCGTTCTGAAGAGTCGAGAAAGTCTGTAGGTGGAGGGGTCTGCTTCTTGACAAACAACGGCTGGTGTCGCCCCAAGGAGGTAAAGATTATTTCCCGCTCCTGGTCGCCGGACCTTGAACATCTATCCATCCTATGTCGCCCGTTTTATCTCCCCCGGGAATTCACAGCCATAATAATCACAGCAGTATACATCCCACCGCAAGCAGATATCGCCAAAGATCTGGCAGACCTACAGGACTCTTTGAACCAGCACCAAAACAAACATCCAGATGCGGCTATAATCGTAGCCGGTGATTTCAACAAGTCTAATTTAAAAAAGAAGTTATGCCAAACTTCTACCAACACAACATGCACCACTAGGGGAAGTAATACGCTGGACCACTGCTACACCCCTTTCAAAAAGGGCTACAAGGCAGTACCGGCTCCACCATTAGGTAAATCCGACCACAATGCCATCTTTCTTTTGCCCGGCTACAAACAAAGAGCCCGTAAGGCTGTTGTGTCGTGAGAGGTGAAGCAGTGGTCCGAGAGCTCAGAGGCCACCCTACAAGACGCACTGGATGACGTCGACTGGGGCATGCTCCGGTCGAGCTCCAGTGGCGACAGTGAATATGCGGATGTTGTAGTCCGCAACGTTAGCTGACAATATTGTCCCCACGAAGAAGGTGCAGGTTTTCCCAAACCAGAAACCGTGGCTTGACAATTCCATCAGTGGCCCTGAATGCTCGTACCGCTGCTCACAACTCGGACCGAGCATCGGGAAGTATGGAAGAGTACAAGGTAGCAGCTTATATGCTACGCAAAGGGGTACAGGCTGCAAAACGGCGATATGCGAACAAGATGGAGACACAGATGGCACAGAACGACACGAGAGGCTTATGGCGGGGAGTACGAACGATAACTGATTATAAAGTTAGCCCCCCCTCAATAGTGAGTGCCGATGCCTCTCTCGCGGATGAACTCAACTCGTTTTTACACCAGGTTTGGGGCGAGCAATGGCGACGTTAGCTCACCGGCTAATGACGTCACTGACACGCCGGTTGCCGCAGGGAGGGGGGGTTCATCCGCGGGGGGGACACACTCTCTCATTGACGGAACACAGTGTGAGATTAGCGTTTATGGGAGTAAATACTAGGAAAGCTGCAGGCCCAGATGGGATAACAGGACGAATACTAAAGTCCTGTGCAAATCGGCTGGCCCCAGTGTTTACAACCATATTCAATCTAGCCCTGGCTGAGTCCGTGGTCCCTGCCTGCTTCAAAGTGTCTACTATAATCCCTGTACCAAAAAACTCCTCTCCAGCAGGCCTAAATGACTACAGACCGGTGGCACTCACCTCTGTGGTCCTTCAATGCTTTGAGAGGCTGGTCAAGGACCACATCTGTGCCTCTCTCCCTAGTAACATGGACCCACTGCAGTTCGCATATAGGACAAACCGTTCCACTGACGACGCGGTCTCCCAAGTGCTACACAACATGCTATGTGAGATTGCTGTTCATTGACTATAGTTCAGCTTTCAACACCATAGTCCCCACCAGACTGGTTGACAAGCTAATTGATCTGGGTCTGAGCTCCACCATGAGCGCCTGGATCCTGGACTTTCTAAGGGGGCTTTCACACTCAGCCTTTTGTATCGAATCACCGTCCCGGAGCACGGGGGGCAGTGTTCTCACTCACCCCTTTTGGGGTGCGAAACGGTGCTGAATCGTTTCACCCCCCGCTGAACGGGATCAGCTGGCAGAGGTGGTCTCGGGGTCGGTCCCGGGAGAACGGGGGGTGTGGCTTTGCGAGCTTGTACCTTTTCACGGGCGTGGCGCCTGGTGCTGACATAACGTCATAAATTTTGTTTGCCATTGCTATGTCTATACATTGTTCGAATGCATTTATTTCTATTAGACCAGTGGTGCCCAACCAGTCGGCCGTGGTCGACCAGTAGATCGCTCAAAACGCTCAAAAGCGGACTCTACAACACCATCCATTCGTGATAAAATGGGGTGGGTTATATTGACGAGGCTTGACAACAGAGGTTCAAATATAACTTCATATTTATTGGCAATTTGTTCATTTTATATCAACATCCAGAGTCCGCAGTCGTGTTAAGACATTCCCGTTTACATTTTCGGTCGACCAGTAGATCAATGACATTCAATATAATCGATGCGAGCAATGTTACTAGTATGTTGCATGTAGTAACGTTAGCGTTAGCCGTTAGCTTAGCGTTATTGTTAACCCTGCAAAACGATCAAAAGCGGACTCTACAACAGAGTTCCATTCGTGAGAAAAGGGGGGTGGGTTATATTGACAAGGCTTGACAACAGAGGTTCAAATATAACTTCATATTTATTAGTTATTTGTTTCTTTATATCAACATCCATTCTCCAGTCTCCGTGTTAACACTTCCTGTATTTACATTTCGAGCGTGACATCGACTACGGCAAGCTTACAAGCTCAAACCGTAAACAAAACCCAGAGCGCACCCAGACTGAAGTGTGTACACAAACTAGAGGGGGGAGAGGGGGGGGGGGGGAGTTCGAATCAGATCTCGGAACGGGCAGAACGGAACGAAATAGAAACGAATAGGGTGAGTGAGAAAAGGCCCTAAGTGACAGGCCCCAGGCAGTAAGGGTGCGGGGGTCATACCTCCAGCAAAATCACCCTGGTTATCCCTGAGTATCGGGTCCCCCCAGGGCTGCGTTCTGAGCCCCCTGCTGTATTCAATGTTTTAGGAGAATACAGCAGGAGGGACACACTGTGGATAAACGGGGCTATCGTGGACAGGGTGAGCAGTTTCAAGTACCTGGGAGTCCACATCAGAGGGGCTAGGCGATAAAACGATAACGATAACTATCGCGATAAATTATTTCCTCGAAATAAACATGAAACGTGGTCGCAAAGTTTCGATATATCGATTTTCCAAGCTTGGATATGAGCACACGCACTAACAACCAATCAGTGAAGGAGATGGCCGATAGCGGAAGGAGACCCGGAAGGAGACGCGGAGGTAGGACTCAGTAAACAAAGCTGGCTACGGCTAATTAGCTTGCACGGCGCTATTTTACAGTTTACCTGCCGAGTTGGTGTGTGTTTTGAATTCTGAGGGTAACTGTTATAGTAGTGTGGGGTATACAGTGGACGTCGTTGCAATGAATTGGGCGGAACAGAGTATTTTAGGGTCATTTTTAGTACATTGTCATGAGATACTCCGCTCGGAAACGAGGCTGGCTAGGGCTAATTAGCTTGCACGGCGCTATTTTACAGTTTACCTGCCGAGTTGGTGTGTGTTTTGAATTCTGAGGGTAACTGTTATAGTAGTGTGGGGTATACGGTGGACGTCGTTGCAATGAATTGGGCGGAACAGAGTATTTTAGGGTCATTTTTAGTACATTGTCATGAGATACTCCGCTGGGAAACAAGGCTGGCTAGGGCTAATTAGCTTGCACAGCGCTATTTTACAGGTTTCCTGCCGAGTTGGTGTGTGTTTTGAATTCTGGGGGTAACTGTTATAGTAGTGTGGGGTATACGGTGGACGTCGTTGCAATGAATTGGGCGGAACAGAGTATTTTAGGGTCATTTTTAGTACATTGTCATGAGATACTCCGCTTGCTTTGGCTAACTGCTAACGTGCGCGGACTGATGACGACATCAACTCGACTCTCGAGACATTCACAGCAGAAAAACAAGTCTATTAATAGCCCGTCCATCGGCGCCGGGCATAATAAGTTAATTAAACTTGACAGACATTATATCGACGATAATTATCGATATCGAGTTATATGAAAATAATTTAATAATTTTATCGCGATAACGTTTTTGGCCATATCGCCCAGCCTAAACCTGACATGGTCAACACGCATAGATTCTGTGGTGAAAAAGGCGAAACAGCGACTCTATCACCTGAGACAGTAACTATCGGGGAAGATACTCCACTCCTTCTATTCCGGGGGTGTAGAGAGCATTCTGACTGGAAACATCACTGCTTTGTTTGGAAACAGCACGGCACAGGACAGGAAGGCACTCCAGAGAGTGGTGCGCTCAGCAGAGCGTACTATGGGTATTGCACTACAACCCCTGCAGGACTTATATAACAGGAGGTGCAAATCCAGAGCCTGCAGAATAATGAAAGACCCCCACCACCAGCCTGTTCAAGCTGCTGCGGTCAGGCAAGCACCTGCGCACACACGCTACGAGAACAGAGAGACTCCGGCTCAGCTTCTTCCCCCAGGCCATCAGAACACTGAACTCTCCACTCACAAGTACATTGAGCATACACACACACACACAACACATGCTGCAACCGCTTTAAACAATCACTTTAAACAAAATGTCACTTTAAATAATGGAAAAGTCACTTTAAAGGAATGAGGTATAGTTTAGATACATTAAGTATAATAATGACGGTGTTAAAATTGTATAGTAGTGTACATGGGAACCAGTTTCTCAGGAACTTAGCTGTCTATTTTTATCATGCACATCTTGTAAATTTCTTGTAAAAGTGTGGGGGGGGGGGGGTATAAACCCTTATCTTTCATTCATCTATTCATCATTTCTAAATGGGGGAGAAACGATGGGTTGGGGCTTGTCTTATCAATACACCCAATGCAGTTCTCAGGTTTTACGAATGCAATTTGAAATATTATTATAGAATAGCAGGCCTATAAATGACTTTATTATAGCCAATTCGCACATTTATGGATTGGGCCTCCTTTTCCCTCCATTTTTCTCCCATCCCAATGTTAGACGTTATGCCAATTCCCAATCCCCTTCCTGTTCGCTGCGCACCTACCCCCTACAGTCGGTCTGGGAGAGTGGAGGCTATCACATGCTTCCTCCGACACATGTGTAGCCAATCAACCGCTTCTTTTTACCTGGCAGCGCAGCGCGGACTCTCACTGAGAGGGTGTAACGTGTGGAAGGATCACACTACCCCCCTTAGATCCTTTCCTCGCTGAGCAGGCGCCCCGACCGAACTGTAGGAGTCGCTCTTTACAATGACCAGGACCCACCCACCGGCTTTCCCACCCTCCAACACTGCCAATTGTGTTAGTACGACGGCCGGCCAAGCCGGAAGCAACGCAGAGAGCTGGGCTCGATACCAGTATATCCTGCGTTGGTGGCGAGCGCCTTGCCCACTGCGCCACCCAGCCGCCCCAAATCTTCTCTTTCAAATGGACGTGTTCAATTTGGATTTAGTATCACCAGGTGTGCATGAAGAACAGATAATGAAATTACTGTATGTACAGTAGGTTTTTTATTCTTGCAAGAGCTCCGCCATTTTGAAACTGATTTCAAATCGGATGGTTGCTAAATGCTCAAAATAGGGGAGACAAACTAACTGTGCTCCAATATATGCCAATAACGTTCAGTTTTGTGGTATATAATCCAGAGTAATAAGAAAAATAAAAAATTATAATCGGGAAGTAATTTGCTTGCAGAAAACTAGAAGCCTTTGGGAAGTGTAGTTTTGAAAAATGCCAACACTCATTGAAAGCTCTGGATGTCCTCTTCTCAAAATGACTACATTCACCGACGGCCGGTAATTAAAAATTGCCGATTTCCGCGATAACACATTTGAAAAAACTAAAATCTAACTAATAACACTTTAACCTATTGCTAAACAAACGTATTGATGAAAATATACATTATAACTGCTGTTGTGACATGGTTATGATGTTTATTCTTGAATACTTGAAAATAAAAACGATAATTATGTCAGACAGTGTAGACTAGAGAGCTTGATTTATGACGTAATGTCATTTTGGGACCGGTACCGGTCTCGTCGGGTGGAAGAGGTTAAAGGAGCAATCCTCTTCAAGGAGTTGTTGTCTCCCCGGTATGCCAGTGGTCACAAGGCATACCAGACGTCCCCCCACCCCCCCGCCTGGTACACCAGTTATAGAGGTGCGGCTGCGTCAGAGACTCAGGACTCATCCTGAACCCCACCTACCAGTCAACGATTCGTTAGAACGTGGAACTCGGTGGTCCTGACGAAGGGGAGGTGGTGTCGCAAACAACGCCTGGGGAGGACACGTATGCCACAGCCTCGTTGTCCTCACCAGGTCCCTTTGGTCGGGTTCTAGCTCATGGACCCGACAGAGAGCCCTGTTGCTTGTGCGGTCCATAGGGCTGGGACCTCCTCTGCATCCCGCCGCTAGGTAACTGGCGGGATGCGTGGTGAGGTTCACACGTCACACGGCCTACTCACCTTGTGCGTTTTTTGGGTACTGCACCCTTTTTTCGCATAGTCTGTGTTCTATCCCTCCACTCCTCGCTAGGATGAGTGTGAGGGCCACGTTTTTCTGGTGGTCGTAAAGGGGACCTCAGCGGGTACATTTATCGGGCCTACGCGCCTTGCTCCGCCCACTTGTCCAGAAGGCGAAGCAGAACGCGTAGCCAGTATCTACACATAGCGAAGGTTATCCTATAACCCTAGTTATGTGAGTACTGGCAAGCGTCCTGCTTTGCGCCCTGAGGACCCCTGACTGTCTTTCGAATGAAGTTCAGACTCTGAAGGAGAACAGCCACGCCACGGGGTTATATACGTAGCCAGAAGTGGGTGTGGCTGGGTAGATGTAAGGTGCATGAGAAATACTTTCAATGTATACATTAGGTATGAACGAGCTGTCCAGAAGGCGAAGCAGGATGCTTGCCAGTGCTCGCATAACTAGGTTTATAGGATAACCTTCGGTCTGCATCCTCTTAGCAGTTTGTTTTGTGTTGAGCCGTACTGTATTGTACCCATTCTGCAATCTGTTAATAAAGTTTTCAATCAATTGTTCATACATTCTGAAATGCTGAAGAGCAACCCAGCTTTCATTGACAGGGAGTTATACTCTACTGCACCTGTTAAGGGATGAACCTTTGTCTGTCGTGTTGAATTTGAGCCCGTCCGCTATTGGCCACACTGGCTCTGGGAGTTATGCGAGTCCTTCAGCAAGTATATATTTTGGACCAAGGGCATGGACCATTTTTAATAAACAATAACTAATTTGGGCCGATGTGAGTTCTGGGGCGAGTTTGTTTGGCGAGTCCACCAAACCTGCGCAGACTACAATGTATGGCGTATATCATGCCAGTTAGGGTACCTAGGGATGCACGATAATTAATAATGAATTAATTAATTAATTATCGGGAAGTCCAAGCCTCCAAAGGACTCCGTAAGTCACTCTCAAGCTTCTCAAGTGTCCCCCGTGGCCACGATTAGGTGAGACGTTTTCCGGCTGTGACGTATCGCTGTTCCCTGTAGAGATGTGCCGGTGTTGAGGTTGTACTGTGATCGGAAAGAAGACCAATAACTGTGGTCAAACAGTGAGATTTTCCTTTTAAGACCGTGTCCGCGGTTTAAATGTGGTTGTTGCCACCAGGTACACTGCTACTACGGCCTGTAGGTGCGCTCTATGCAGAGGGTAGGGAGATGTGTGGGTGGGGCCGGGGGTGTGTGAAAACTGCTTGAGAACACGCACAGGCATGCATTGTAGGGATGTCCCGATCACGTTTTTTTGCTCCCGATCCGATCCCGATCATGTGATTTTGAGTATCTACCGATACCGATATTTCCCGATCCGATCAATTTTTTTTTTTTTTATTTAAATATATATTTTTTTTATTCAACAAACATGACCATGTTCACGTCTTAAACTCATACTGAGGCCTTAGTTTTGGTTTTAAATTGCATACTTGTATAGGAGAGTGTGGCTGGTCTGCTGTTCTGCAGCTGGATACTATTGGTTTGTTTTGGCAAAATTCTTCTGCTCTGTGTGACAATAAATAAATGAATGATGATATGCAATTTAAAACCAAAACTAAGGCCTCAGTAGGAGTTTAAGACGTGAACATGGTCATGTTTGTTGAATATATATATATTTTTTTTGCCGATCCCGATCTTCGGAAAATCACGTGATCGGATCAGGACATCCCTAATGCATTGGGTCGCAGATGAAATGACTCTCTGCACTTGACCCAAACCCTACACAGAAGGTAAGCAGCAGAAGATGTAATAGGGGGGTGGGTATTTTATTTAACATTTCACAAGGTTTGAACGAAAGGCCCTGTTCTACTTTGCGTCACTGTCACAGAGACAAATTTGTGTACATTCATTGTATTTGTCAGATCAAGTGTTTCTGAATCTAATCGCCATGTCTCTCTGGCAGACGGCAGGATTTCTGACCCGATGTTTCCGGGAGAGTATCCCAGAGGTCCTCTCTCCGACTTCCCGATGGGCGGCATGAACCAGGGCTACTTGGGACCCGATAAAGGTCCTCGCCAGGGCGGAGGAGGGGACGGTTTTGGGTCGAGTGGCGGAAGAGACCGCTTCGAGATGGCCGGAGTGTTGGGCGACAGCCCTGAAAGACATTACCCTGACGAGTTCCGGGGCGACCTGATGGGGAACAGGCCGATGGACAGGCCGGCTGACAGACCCATCGACGGACCCATCGACAGACCCATCGACAGACCCATCGACAGACCCATCGACGGACCCATCGACGGACCCATCGACAGGCCGGGCTTGATGGGAGCACCCTCAGACAGCGGCAGCCTCACCGCTACCTTGCTCCAGTGCCTGGTGAGTGTCTCTTGATGGAACATGTATTTTGTGTTTTCTACAGAGCGGAGGGACTGGGAGACCCATGTTACTGACCAGACACTCTATATCAGTGGTGGCTGTCGTAGTGTAGAGCTATTGTTTTAACAAACAGAAAATACCAGGGCGGCTACGTGGTGCAGCGGGCAAGGCGTTCACCACGAATACTGGAGACTGGGCTCGAACAGGTTCGCCTCCCTGTTCGAGCCCAGCGCTCCACATTGCTTTCAGTTTAGCTGGTCGTCCGCACTAATACACATTGGCAGTATTAGGGGGAGGGAAACTGATGGGTGGGGATCGGGCGTTGTGGACAGCGACTCCTACAGGTCGGTTGGTGCGCCTGCGCAGTAGAATCGGGAAGCGACGGTGGCGGGGCCCCTCCAAAGCCCAGACCCCTGACGCTGAAAGATCGAGCCGCGCAGGTGGAAAGATGCGACCGCTGTTACCTCGAGTATCGGAGGGGACTCGGTGGGCAGTCAGCCTGACATTAATAAACAGCAGTCTGTTATAATCAAATTTTTATGATCTAACGAATTCCGTTATATTGGACATTTGTATTAATTATATCAAGCGAAGAACTGAGAAATTTGGCAGAGAGAGACGGCAACATTATCGTGGGTTTGCGTGATGTATATCTCCACCTCCCAACGACTTGGTGCTGGTCATAATGTCCGGTGAAAATAATTCCCTCTAAGCACAATTTGATTATTTGAATTGTATTAAAATAGGCTAAAATTAAATAGCCTATGCGATGAACGAAACAATCATTACATTTGTTTCATCGTTGCTTCACCAAGCAGGTCTGTCTAATAATGACAACGGTGTGTCAGCGCGAGCTTGCTGCTAGATTTACGAGAAGCATGGAGCTGCAGAACCGCAGAGCAGCAGTGTTTTCAGGTCCGGTCGGGGGACCGCTCAGCAGCGCCCCCCACCCAACAGCTGAATTGCCAATGGCTGAATTGGAGTACTGCACTGTGCCGGCAAAGCTGGGGGGTTCTGTGGGTCTGCATAATTAAATATGTTTAATAATCTGATCTGAGGTAAGCAATTTATTTTACCAGTCTTGGGGTAATCAGATCTATTTGTGTGTGTGTGTGTGTGTGTGTGTGTGTGTGTGTGTGTGTGTGTGTGTGTGTGTGTGTGTGTGTGTGTGTGTGTGTGTGTGTGTGTGTGTGTGTGTGTGTGTGTGTGTGTGTGTGTGTGTGTGTGTGTGTGTGTGTGTGTGTGTGTGTGTGTGTGTGTGTGTGTGTGTGTGTGTGTGTGTGTGTGTGTGTGTGTGTGTGTGTGTGTGTGTGTGTGTGTGTGTGTGTGTGTGTGTGTGTGTGTGTGTGTGAGTGAGTAAAATCAGGAAATGAGACAATATATTTTTCAGCCCGCTTCTCTAGCGTGCATAAGTACATGTACTATTGATAATCTAGCGTTTATTTGAAAACGATTCATAAATAGGCCGAAAAAAATTACAACGTTTTTGTGTATTCCAGTAAATCACGGAATCTATATATTTTCCTGAACCTTTAAAGAAAACGAGGGCTTTTCAAAATGCTATAAAACGGAAATGAACCGATTATTAAAAAAATTATAATAATAATAATAATCCGTTTCGACAATGTTGACTGCAAACAAGTCATTGATAAGCGACGGGCAGATTAGACACATAATTTAAGACATAGATTATGCGTTTAGAGCGCTATCATCAGATCTATCATCTTACATTTTTCAAAATGTTCAGTTGCTATTGCCTGCACTCATCTGTGTTTCATTACACAGAGTGCATGCTTACCAACTGTCCGTCTGCAACACTACTATCACCGACATCTAAGAAGGGAGATCCCCCCCTTGAATGGCCCTTCTAAGGTTTCTCTCCTCCACACTGCCTGTGGTGAATTTTTTCCCCTATTGCTAGGTTTTAGTGAGTTTTTCCTTACCTTCGCGTGGGGTATGTCTGGGAGTGTTTGCATTCATTCATTTATTTTGCATTTATTTTAAATTTGTTGGACCTTATGGTGTCGTGTTCTTGTTTTGTTCTTGACTTATTGTTATGTTTCTTCTTGACTTGTTTAAAGAAGACGTGTCCGGCCCATGGGGACATTAACGTGTGTTGTCGGGCCTTACAAATAAATTTGATTTGATTTATCATTGAAGTGGGTGGTGGCATTCAAGGATAAATAGTGCACGCCACGCTTAGTGTTAAGTAAAAAAGTATTATATGTTAACAGGGGGTGGGGGACTTCCCATTGAATATAAATAGTTAGTTTTGCCCATCCCTAAAAATCACCATGATTAATTAATTAGGAATCGTGATGCTAATCGTGGGGCAGCGGTGGCCTAAAGGTTAGAGAAGCGGGTTTGTGACCGGAAGGTTGCCGGTTCGATCCCCGGGACGGGCAGGAACACCAACCGCTGAAGTGCCCTTGAGCAAGGCACTTAACCCCCAACTGCTCCAGTGGAGTTGCTCAGTGGCCAATGGTGTCAACTGTGGTTGTACTGGGCAGCTCCCAGGTGTGAATGGAACTGTGTGAATGTGAAGCAGGGCGTTCCTGAAAAAGAGCATCTGTGCTCAGCGAACCTACCCTGGGTAAATAAAGGTTAAAAAAAAAATGCTTTCCATCTGATCACACCAGCTGTTGGTTTCCATTCTACAAAACATGCCGATAACTTTCCACAGGATTCCTTCTGCATCGAGAACGATAACGATGCCCATATCGTACTGATGGTGACGCAGAAGCTAACGGACGTGCTGATGGATTACCGCATCCGTAGTGCTAACTCGGTATGAGACCCCTCATGTTGTGTTCACACACTACAGCTAAAACTAACTGTAAGCAGAATGGAGAGGATTAAGTGGCTAGTTGTAGAAGTATGTTTAACCTGCCACTCTGCATTCAGCTTTGCGTTCAGACTACAAAGCGTACACAGTGCCATAGTTTAGTAGCGTTAAGCTACACTGTAGAGTCGGGGTTCTTATACTTTTCTAGCATTTGACCTCAAGTTACTTATACTCCTGCATATAACCCATATAACTCTGTATGATAGCATGTACAATCAAATATTTATATATTTTTTACCCAGTTTAATCACCTGGGCCCAGTAGTTCAAAACTTTGAATCTCAATCATATCCGAATGAAATCCCATTTCTTGTGATCCAGGATCAGACAACTCGGCCAGATTTTGTCCCGGTATTTCAAAGCAATTCAGGATAGGATCACCCTGATCCAGATTCAGACTTTTCAAGATGATTTAAATCCTAAATATCAGTGCTTTAATCCTACCGATCTCCATCTAGTGGATATGAAAAAGAATACAAGGAAGACAAGAGACTACATTGCAGAGACATCTATAATGTCTAATTATATTTTTAAATGCATAAAGGACATAAAATCATAATGGAATTGTAATTAAAAAAAAATACTCTCACTAGGGTAACAACAAAAAGAAACTTAATTCAAAGGCAGCTGGATCATTCAGGTGTGCTGAATTCTAAGTGAGGTTTCAGTTAGCTGAAGGTAATGACAGATGGACTTTTTTTGTTAGAAGATATATATTTTTTTTAATCTAAATTACATTTGTGATTGACAATCGATAAATCGGGACAAGATTATCGATAAATATCCATAGAGCATTTTATTTTTTTTGCGCAGCAGCTCGCGCAGGCAGGGGGCAACTTAGTCACGTCACTCGGTTGGTATTGCTGATTGGCTCTAACAGGGTATTTTTGTATACAGCGAACAGGTCTATAGTTAAGAACTGACAGAGGGGGAGCTCCCGTAGCTCACCGCATATCTCTGCGCTATTTCTGCGTCGGGGAAAACCGTGCTCGTCACGGATCTGGGGGACACGAGTTCGATTCCCGGACCCGCCGTCATTTCTCAGAATGTCTTCCCCTGCTCTACATCCCATTTCAACCTGTTTCTGTCGGTCATGCTTGACCAGAAAAGCGATAAACGCTAAAAAATAAAGTTTAAAAAAAAAAAAGAACTGACAGAGGAAGTGGTGTAGATAAACAATTATAAAATAACTATAAAAAATATAGTATGCATTGCAAGTTCTATGGAGAACAGTGTTTGAATTTAAACTCTTTTCTATGTTTCTTCTAGGGCCCCAGTATGAGCAACAGTATGAACAGCAGCATGAACAACAACAACTCATCCATGAGTTCCATGAGCTACTCCTCCCCTCCTTCCAGAATGCCCAGCACCGGAAACCATTACTCAGGCAACCACTCAGGCAACCTCTCAAGCAACCACTCAGGTACACACAGTGTCGTCTTGAGGCTCCCCAAATCTCCTCACCTGAGATTTCATCTGAGCCGTGCCTTATTAAAAGTGATTTATACTTTCTAAGGAATGTTCAGCATCAATGGGGATATCACACAATCACAGACTCTGTGCATAGGGTATGTGCAGTGTCCAGGCATTAAAGCGCTCCGTCTTGAGACGGATTTCCGTCAATTTGATTCGGAGTCGTGACGGATTTTCCTGGTAGAATATGATTTGTAGATGCATACAGATTTAAACAAAAAAATTGATACCGTTGCCGTGCCAAGCAGTCATTGGCGAGCAATAATGGCAGGACGCAGCGACTCGAGAGACAGGATTGCGCTAATAGTTCGTCGTCGGAAATGTATAATAATCGCAAGATACATTCAGACTGTTTTGGATCTAACTAAATGGATTCATGGACACATTTATGCCCGGACCACAAAGCTTATTGAAGGGTTAGCGGCGGCACGACGGCTCTACCGGTGAGTCCGTCAGCCTGTTATATGAAAATGTAATTATAGTGCTGTCAGACCCTGATACGGGTTGTCTTTTCCTTTTAGCTAACGCTATTAAATAAAAATATACAGTGGAGGTTAAAATAAGAATGACTTTGCCTGGGGAAAAAAAGTTCAGTCAGGAGATGTTTTTTATATGACGCACCCCCGCGGGAATCGACTTTACCATAAATCATAGGCTGATATACGCTACATTGTCTTTAAACATATAAATCTTACAGGACAAAGTAATAGATGTTATCACTTTTATTCTTTTAAATTTGGATTAAGAACATCCGTTCCCTTTTTTTTTATTGAGTGCACTCAAAACAGACTTTATTGGGTACCCTTTTTATTTCATTTATTATTTTCTTTAATGTGGACCATTTCATGGATCCTTATGTTGTGTACTGAACCTGGTGAACTCCCTTTAAGTTACATATAAAAGTTAAAACGTAGATCACGGTGCCTGTGTATTTGACCTATAGTTGATGTACCACTGCAGTTAGAACTGATAGCGTTGAATTACAGTAGGTACAATAACACCAGACTCCCTGGATGGATAATGAATGGAAATAATAGAATAAAAGAAATAACAATTAACCCGACTGTTCTCGCGTTTGGCGCTCAAGCGTTGGTGAGTTAACCCGACTTTATTCGGGTATGGCGTCCATTGAGTTAACGTTACCGCTCGTTTTGTTTACGCTACTGAAGTTAACATTACCACTCGTTGCTTCGGGAGATACCATTACTGTTTTGCCAGCGGTGGCCTGCATTTTAGATCAACAACTATGGCAACCAATCAGGGGCTCGGTTCCACCATAGGACAGAACAGCAGTTGGAACGCAGTCCCTGATTGGCTCTGATTGCATGGCAATTCCTGGAAATCGATGGATACGATGAAGACCAGTCTGTATCGCAAAAGTAGAAAAACATTTGCGAGAAAGACCGTCTTCCAGGCTATGCTGTTCAGTCTTTTACCCTTCCGTGTGTTGATCATCTATCCTCTCTCTGCAGGTCCATCCTGGTATTCTGACGGTCCATCCAGGTTCTACAACTGACCCTAGTTCTCACACCTACCCAGGGACGTGCACAGGACTTTAGAGGGGCAGGTGCTCAGATGCTGAAAAGAGCACTATACCTGTGTATGTTATGCATTTTTTTTATTCCAATCCCGATTTGTATTTGAGATTCCCAAATCCCATCGGACTTGACTTCTTCGTGTCCCTCAGTGAGTGTAATACCAGCATTCAACTGTATGCGCCACAGCGGTTTCTATCATCATCATCATCATCAACACCACCCACGCTATGCATAAAATACGTGAAAAACTTCGGATTCAAATCAAAGTTGCATAAATTCTGTTCTTTTATCTAGAAACTTGGTTTGTATTTGAATTGTTTTAATTTCTTTTGTATATATCGTATAGGTTGGACCAAGTTTTTTTTTTTTTTTTTTTTTTTTTTTTTTTTATATAAATGTTACATAGCTTTTAATTCTCCGCCAAACACGAGATTTCTAGTGTTTCAAATCCAAGCGTTGAGCGCCAAACCAAACATGTCTCATTTTTAGATCCTTTTAAATTTTTTCCCATTCTAAACACTTGCGCGGACCCGTCTGTTTCTCCCTGGCACCGCTGCCTACGCTATAATTAGAATGGCGATCGAATCCCAACAGGTGGCAGTATCGCCTACCTTTTGAACTGGGTCTCTCAGCTGTCTCTCAGTGCCTCTGTACCTCCGGCTGCAGGAATCCCCTCCCCCTCAAAGTGAATCAGCACACAGCCATCTGTCGCCGATTTGCTCGCCTGAAACCTATTGTTTCCCGTATTATAGCCAGGCCCAATGCACACCAGTAATGGTGATCGCGATGGAACTACTGAGATTATTCATTTTGGAGTACCTTCTGACAAAGGTAAGGTCTATTTTAGGTCTATTTTACCGAACCTAAAACATGCTTTTGTATTGATCACAGCGTCGTATTTTACAGAACCTAAAACATGCTTTTGATAACGATCGCAGCTTCGTAAAACGACCCCCCCCCCCCTTGATGACTTTGTGAAGAAACATCTATATGTTATATACCTTTTTGATTTGGAAATAATATAGGTTTCAGGCGAGCAACCCGAACGATTTGCGCATATGCATATAACACGTCATATCTCACAATCTAGAAAACGAGACTGGATTATTTTGAAACAAGGCGATGTTTAGTGTGGAATAGCGCACAAGCGAAAGTATGTAGAAATTAACTGGTTTGACCCTGTTGGACTATAAATAGTGCCTGTCAGGGCGGCTGGGTGGCGCAGCGGACATTGCGCTCGTCACCAACGCAAGAGACACCGTGTTCGTATCCGGCTGTTGGCGTTGCCTCCGGCTTGGGCCGGCCGTCATACTAACTCAATTGGCAGAGTTAGCGGGTGGAAGTCGATGGGTGGTAATCTGGACGTTGTGGACAGCGACTCCTACAGGTCGGTTGGGGGACGCCTGCACAGCAGAGACAGGAAATGGCGGGGGTAGTGTGAGCCTCCCACACGTTACACCTCGCCAATGAGAGTCCGCGCTGGCAGGTGAAAAGATGTGACAGGCTGCCTCCTCGTGTATCGGAGGGGACACGTGATGCAAGGCTTCTATCCTCCCTACAACCGGCCAGTGGGGGGCATATGCGAGCAACGTTCAAGACAGGGGAGGGGAGAACTGGCACAGCGAAATTGGGATGGGAGAAAAAATAGAAAAAGAGGAGAAAAAGTGGATACCTGTGGGCCTCTGCGGGTCGGTGTTAAAGAGGCTGATGCTTTGACTCGCTGGGGCACCGGACTCTGGGTCTTCGAGGGTTGGGGATCGTGGTTGATGGGGGGGGCTCGGGTTGGTCACTGTGCAGTCTGTCTCAATTATTGTCTTGTTGTGTTAAGTTGTTGCATTGGGATGTCTTTTTATGTATTATTATTGTATTTATTGTGATATGTCTTTGTTTCATGTTTGAAAAAAGAAAATAAAAATTTGATCACAAAAAAAGACAGGCGAGGGGAGAATTGGCACAGCGAAATTGGGATGGGAGAAAAAAATAGGAGAACAAGTGGATAAAAAAAAGAATAGATATAGCGAATAAAAGAAATAACGATCATAAAAACGAGTTAACTCGTTTTTGGCGATATTCGCATAGCGGGCAATAACAAGTTAACTCGTTTTTGGCAATTAATGTGTTAGTCATTCAACTTGTGGTCATAGCTTCTTCTGTACACCTGATATTTCTTAAAAGTATTTGAAACCTGGTGAATAAATGAATACAACACTCTTCTACACATGGTTGTACTTGTTTTTGTTTTTAACTTCAATGTATAAAAGCATATTCTTTTATATTCTTCTTATAAAAGCACATTGTGGTTCCGTTTCATAGTAGGCTATATAATTAGGTTTTAAACGAACAGGTACATATCCATCTTAAAGCAAAATGAGAACTGTTACTCATAATATAGCCTGTATAGTCTGTTGTCGTAAATTAATCCTAATTGTCAACATGATTGCCCCACTTTTTAAATCTTATCTTTAGACCAAATGATGGGTCATTCCACCAGAAACGTACATTTCCACTTCTAAAAATCTTGACTTTTTTTTTTTATTCTTTAATCTGAACATTGAGTCATATGGAGGACATGTTAATTCAATGGACGCCACGGTCTAGCCCATCTTTTGTTCCTACTGGGCCAACGCTCTGAGATAGGAATAAGTGGTGGTGTTTGCAGGGCTATATATTATAGCTATCGATACAATACTATGGCCTTTTGACATCACCTATCTATCGTTCAATATATGAAAAAGAATAATTTTTTTCGCCAATACGTTCCCGTGTTATACCGTGGTGAATATGAATATAGTTTAGAGTGATCCTGTCTAATCCCAGAAAACGACGATATACAGTCAAATGTGATTTTCACTAAAAGCGTTGCTGTTTCTCGCCTGTACACGCTACTATTTCCAAATAAAATATATAAAATGGGTATTATGTTTCATCATGAATGCATGAAAGGGGGGGGGGGATTGTCTTTTGATGGTCACCAACGGCATACGTTGTGGAGTTAAGTCATGGTTGGATCACAGCAGGATTGATATCATATGGTCCTTACCTTCACTAGGATGTACCCCAAAAAGAATATTCCAATTGTCTGATCGCGAGTTCAAGTACAGGTGTCCATCGTGTCGCCAACATAATCAACCACAACGGATGCATCGGAGGCATTCTCAATGGGATCGGGATACCCGCCCGACAAAGAAAAGTGGGACCGGAGACATTTGATCGACGCACATGCCAAGATATAATGTTACAAAGGGTGCTCGATACTGCCACCTGGGTGGATGCGGCCGGTATTGCACTTTGGCATTCTCAGGATGATTCCCCATGTTAACCCTGAGTCCATGTGCCTGTAATGAATGGAAATATCGAATAAAATAAATAACGATGAAAACCCGACTATACTCGGGTCTGGCGCTGAACGGTCTGCGAGATAACCCGACTATCATCGGGTCTGGCGTCCAAAGAGGTAAACTATAAGAAACACATCATGTCACCTCAGCATGTTTTTATACTTGAATAAAATGTATTTGTACACATAATTTCACCCATAAATGTCAGGCCCTGTCACAGAAATGTTTTAATATGTTTGAATGGTTTCCTAATAAATGTATTTGATACAAATAGCATGTTCTTATTCATCACAATTTCCCTGATTGTATCTAACATGGTTTTGTAATTCATATAAGAAATGTAAGCTACTTTTCGGTCATCTGTAGTGGATGGTAAGCACAGAATAACTGCCAGGCACTCATATAGTTAACAAATAAAAAAAACTACCCTTACATAGATTTGTACAAAAAGCGCAACAGTGGATATACCGCCATCTTCATTTACACAGTTAAAAGACATTATTTCATCAATATTTTCTTAAATAGTAAATTTCTATATCTTAAATGTCCTGTGTGACGACTGACCGTGGCATGACAGGACTGACTGTTGTGACGGGACTGACTTTATGGATTTAGTTGATGCAGGAAAGGTTATGTTTTGTGTTCTTTAATTAAATTCCTATTTAAAATTATGATTTTAATGTTAACACATCATTGGGCACTGTGCCCATCTTATACCACTCTCTGCCAGCACTGTAAGCCTATGGAGATGTTTACCTTCTTTGCAGGGCTATAACTTTTTAAATTGTATTGCTATATTGACATTACTATGGCCCATTCAACATCGATTATCTATCGTTCCGGATGTGAGAACGTTATATTTTTTTCATTCATACCTTGTTGTGTTAATACCGTCTTGAATATAAGTATGTTTATAAGCTTTTCTGCTGTAATTCCAAAAACGCTAGTTATAGGCCCAAACGCATATGATAGATTATCGATTGCCATTTCTTTCCTATACACGCTATATTAAAAAATTCAAATGTATATGATCCGTATACATTATGCTTCACCATGCGTGGAGGAAAGGGGGGGGCGGGGGTCGTCTATAATTCCTTTATCGTCAGTAACGGCTTTATTTTTTTTGAACAAATGTTTTTTATTTTCCCTTTTTTAACATGAAACTAGACAAACAATACAGTAACCGTAATAATCAATGATAAATCACAGGACAATGACAGAAATAATAATAACAATAATGACAGTCCAGTAATTAAGTCAAAATGAATGTAGATTAAAAGACGTATAAGGAAAGTTTGATTGATTGTAGCCACGCCCCCTTTTGAGATGATTTATGACCCCCTAAGTCCCGCCCCCTTTTCTGATTGGTCGAGGATTCAAGGAGGCGGGACATCCGGTTTAGAGGGGAGGGACATCCGGTTTTAGGAGGGGAGGGACATCTGGTTACGGAAGGGGAGGGGTTGTAAGGGGCGGGGACTTCCGTTTTTAGATATTTTTTTCAGAAATAAAAGATTTTTTTTTTTTTCAGATTGTATTTGTGTATTCCAAGGTTTTCAGAATAAACATTTCACAATAAGTATTCCAAAAGTCTTAAGAAAAATACAATATCTTCACAATATGTATTTGTGTGGACATAAACATTTCAAATGTCTGTTTCTTAACACTTTGGGTGCCGGGAAACGCTTAAACACGTCATTCCCGGCCATGCTCAAGTTGCCGAAGACGCTTTACAGCGTCTTTAATATCAATATTTCAAAAATCTGGGATCGGATTCATATGTCCCCTCCGCTGGCCTGAGATCCACCAGGAGGACCCACTGAGCTCTCTGGCGGTTCAGGAGCGCCATCTGGTGGCCGATCGGCGCAATCGCTTAACAGGAAGTGCCATAGAGGTTGTGCTGGACGGCCGTATTACTTCCGGGCACTCGCTATAGGTCCCGGCATTCTAGCTCGTCACAATACACAGCGATCGATTGCCAATAACTCGATAAACAACATGATTTGGACGTATATACCATTATACAAGCTGGAGATGGACCGGGTAAATCTACATCCCATAATGATAAAATGTCTACTCTACGATGATCGCCCAACGGCGCGCGGAGACTGGGGTGAGTTTTAGCGTGTAAAGTTACCGTCTTCGATACTAACTGCTATTATCAACATTTGACCCACATTAGATGATTGGTATAACGCTGCCCACGGAATTATAAACACCCCCTAGCCCATCCGGTCAACATCAGATGACGTGTAGTAACTTCTAGAAGTACGTCTAGTTGGAATTTTTTATATCGCGCTGATTGCCATAAAACTGTATTGCATCATCAATATAATGTATTTGGGGCTATAGATCACGTTCTGGAGAAAGCTGCAGAAAGAGATGAAAACATACTTATACATTAGACCATACTTTACTATGAATATGTGAATGAAAAAGTTTAACGTTGCTACACAATGAACAATACATATAGGACTTTGAATGGGCCCTAATAATGGCAATGTAGCAATAGAATTTAAAAAGTTATAGCCCTGCAAAGAAGGGGACTTTCTCTATAGACAAATAGAGCTGGCAACCTACGGTTGATAATGAATTTAACCCATGGCAGCCAAAGTGTTAAGATTGTGTGTATTCCAAGGTTTACAGATTAAACATTTAAAGTGTGTGTTTTCTTAATGCCAAATGCAAAATACAATGTGTGTTTTCTTGCAAGTGGTATGGTTTGAGCAGAAAGAATTCTCCCCATGCTGTGTGTGTCTACCTCTCAGTAGAGTGTTTCTGAAATGTCAAACTGCAGCTTCTCTGAAAAGTGACATCCCCCTTCGCTGTCATAGAAGGAGGGAGAATGACGATAACAAATAGGTGGACTCAAAAGTGCCGTATTCAGTTACTGCCAAGTCCAAAAGATTTATGACCCTCCGACTTCCCCCTCTCTGGCAGTTTGGTGTGTGTGTGTGTGTTCGCTCAAGGAAACTGTTGGTTCTCCTTTTTTCTGCAGAACACACTTATTCTGCAAGGGTGTCTAACCGCTCAAGGAAACTGTTGGTTCTCCTTTTTCTGCAGAACACACTTATTCTGCAAGGGTGTCTAACGATGAAACTCCCTTCGTGGTCGTGAAGGAGGGAGTTTCATGATGAAGGGTGGTTCTCCTTTTTCTGCAGAACACACGATTCTGAAAAGTGACACTTAGGTTGATCCGACCCTCTCAGCAGAAAAAAAGCAAGGCCCCTCAAAAAGGTGTCACGGTGTGTCTGTATGGCACAATGGTGCTTAGAACTGTGTTGAAAATAGAGATGTCTCTTGTCATTCAGAAACCTATAATGTTTTTTTTCAGAAGCGGCATATTACTATCGCTGATGGGGGCAGGTAGTTAGTAATAAAACAGGGGTGTGTATGAGGGTGTCTTCACAACTTAATATTACAGTGAAAGAATAAAAAAGAAACTGTCCGCACAGACAATGGCTTTAGAAAACCCTACTACTATAGATTTCTCAGAGGATGATCAAAACAGTATTATTTCGATGGAGAGCTTTAATAGGCTACTAATACGGGCTAGCATTGGTAGTATGTGTATAGGAGGCGTTATGGGAGTATGTTTTTGTCTTTGGAAGGTGTGCGATATTATCCATGACATAAATGGGGGCGTTGTGTAGGGAAAAAAAGCTATATATATGTTTCTGATTGTGACTGATAGATCCAAGAGCATAATGGCTGACAATATTTGTACCCCGGTTATACACACATCTGACAGAATAGCGCGTATTAGGGCATTATTGAGGGCACCGTGCAGATATGGACGAGGTATTTATAATGAAGTGTGGCCTACGAGCGACGGAATATTGAGTCTGGAATATGACGGAAGATTAGACAGAGTTGTGATATACAAACTGGGCCTAACGGACTTCGAAGGCATTGGAGAGAGGCCGGAGCTCTATTTAAGCGAAAGAGAGTTCTGGCAGATAAAAAATAATTCTTTTGACGCGCTAGACGGTTTGGCCGTCAGAAAGCTCAAGGAAGGACAGCTAATCAAACTGTTAACAGGCTCCAGTGACTTAGAAAGTTATTTTGTATATTACACAGCACGTATCTCTATACATAACGAGCCAGGCGTTAGTGGAGTGGGGGATATGACCATTTTCAAACGGTATGCATTTGGAGCCGAGAGTGTTCTATTTACTGTGCCGGTGAACACGTGGTTAGAATGTCTTCACACATGTGGAGCTGTCACGAGCGAGATGCAAGCAGATATGGATCATTTGAAAAGACGTCTCTTTCCATACAACGAATCAGAGGAAGACGATACCAAAAGTCCTGGCGAGGGTGTGATGGAAGGGGCGTGTCAACCGTAAAAGACCCTTTTAAAAAAGAAAAAAAAGTTACAATGGACTTTAAAGACTTTAATCATGGCCTCCTTCAACACTGGATACGAGCTGGAGTCTGCTGTACCCGACTCACCGCTACTCTGCATTACTCCAACGATGAATACCTGCGAAACACCTGATCTGTCATCACAAGATACCATAGCCGATGGAGAGGCTGGGGACACACAGCCTAATGGAGAATGGCGATCACACACACCCAAATCTGATTTCCCGCAAGACCTGCCTGTCACAGAGAGGAGACGACTTACAGTACTGCCCATTGTGGTTGACGAGAGAGCGGGATTCCTAGATCATCTAATGATTGCCAGCATTAAACTACTTCTGGCCGAAGTGTTGAAGTGCTGTGTCGATCTACATCTCATAGAGCATTGCTATGGTTGTACCATTCAGCACCCGAGTCAGCGTCATCATGAATGCTTGTTTGAACCTGCATTGTATTACATGATCAACGAACCAGCACTAATGACTATGTTATGGAGTGGTGAACTGATTCCTACCATTAGCGCCCTCCTGGGCCGGCTCTGTTTAGCCATTCCATCACTGCTAAGAATGCAAGGAATCTGCGAGGGGCTCCTCTATGAATTTCAGTCATTTAAGAATAGCGAATGTCTGAAGGATTTGATTAAGGAAATACACCTTGATTACCCAGAGATTGATACAGAGGCCGTCTACGATTCAATACTTCTCTTCATGTCCACTGTGCCAAAACTGGCAAAAGTCTATAGAGTGTGATTTGTTTATTTCTGAAAAAAATTAAAATGGTGTGTTTAAAAAAAAAGAAATGTCTCCTGCTTACTTATTCACTCATGTATTATAATCCAAGGGGTGTGGTGGTTTGAAAATATGGATGGCCTACTAGCTAAAATATATTATGACCCCGCAAATCCAGGTTCGTTTGGGGGTGTCGAACGCTTGCTTGCGTAAGGCTACAGGAGATAAAGTAGGGATAAATGTTATTAAAACCTGGTTATCAAAGCAGGATAGCTACACTCTACATAAGCAGAGTTATAATAACACGTTTCACTCCAGTATTAAAATGAAGCCTACAGAGGTCTCTAAAGATAACATAGTACAGGTATTTCAGAACCTGTATGGAACAGTACCTCTAACGCATTAAAAAAAAAACTAGATTTAAATTTGATATAGGCACTACTGTGCGTATATCTCAATATAAGTCTGCCTTCGACAAGCACTATGAGCAGACGTATACGTACGAGACGTTTATTATAGAGAAGCGTTTAGCCCGTCTCCCTGTTGTGTATGTCCTTAAAGACCAAGATGGTGAAAGGGTAAAAGGAGTTTTCTACAAATTGGAGCTGCAAAAGATTGTGGAAGGGACGAATAAAACATACAAGATAGAAAAATGTATTGAGAATAAAAGGATAAACGGCAAGATGTATACGCTGGTAAAATGGATAGGATGGCCTGCGAAATTTAATTCTTATATCTTAAAGAGTACTCTCAGAGCTGTATGAATAAGGTTCTTATATAATCCTATACTTTTTTAAGGACTGTAATCATAATTCCGCATATTAACACGATGGAGGGGTTCTACGTTACGCTCCCTTCCAACGCGTGCATGTCTGTGTTCCCCAATAATAAGGCTTCTAGTTTCAATATTAATCTGGCTAAGCCCCTCCAATTAAAAGGTGATTGGTTAGTTGGTCTGGCAGAAATAACATACCCTCATACATGGTATAATTTGCCCCCCGAGTCAGCATATTATGAATGCAGACATCTAAAACATCATCCCGACATGTTGGTTGAAACAATAAGGATAGGCTCAGGGGGTTACTATAAAAATACTAAACAATTAATAAAACTAATCACAGATAGTTTACGCACGACAGGTGATAAAAAGGCGGGCTCCTTTATAACGAGATCACTAATAGATGTGTGTTTACGGGGAGTGGTGTGTACGAGGTGAGATTCTCTCCAAGGCTATCTTATGTTATAGGATTGAAATCCGATAAATGGTATGATCTAGCTAATATAGAGGCCCCATATCCTGCAGATCTGGGTTCTGGTGTATATAATCTATTCATATATTCTAATCTGTCAGACCACCAGCTCATAGGGGGTTCATACGTTCCTCTATTATCTACGGTACAAATCAAGGGGACATATGGAGATTTGATAAACATACGTTATGATCGTGTGCATTATTCTAGGGTATCAAAAACCGATATAAATACTATTCAAATAGAAATCAAGACAGACACGGATCAGTTGGTCAATTATACGTACGGGAAAGTGTTAGTAAAATTACATTTTAAGCCCTTGGACATAAGCGTGTAATAAAAAAAAATATTATGGACCCACACGTGCATCCTAACCGTTTCGTTAATTATTATGTAAATCAGGTGGGACACGGCTTAGCTGGATTTGCAGGGGCACCGGTGCAATACGGTCGAGGGATAGGTTCTATCTTCTCCAGATTATTCAAATTTGTTATGCCTTTTCTTAAAACAGGTATTAACATAGCTAAACCACACATCAAGACCGCGGCTAAAAATATAGGCAAAGAGGTTTTAGACGACGTCATTCAGAAGGTCACCACTAGGATGGGGGAACAGAGAGGTTCCGGTTTCGGCATGAGGCCTTCGAGAGGCATGAGGTCATCGAAAAGAAGGATACCTCCTGGCTGTAGAGTGACAGCTATAAAGAATAAGAGATCTTATAAGAAGAAGCCGGTTAAAAGAAGAGGTCTTAGTCAGAGTGAAACATGATTCATCACCGGTCTCAAGAGTGCTCTAGATCCGAGTTGGATATTTTTGCAGCCCCTTATACTCAGCTATCGATCGAGCGAAGTGATTATATTGAAATATCCCCCATAACAGCTCTAACTAGAGATTCCCCTATAGAATTTAATATACCAGGTGAAGGAGAGCGGTACATGGATCTCAATAATACGTTACTGTAGACTCCTTTACCTATAAGCCTACTGCGAGGGGCAAGTGGGCTGGCTTGAGTTAGACGCATGCTTGAAGAATTCAATGTCCAGAGTGCTCGTATCATTTTCGATATGCCAATCCTTTTATTGACCATTATCAACCAAATAATATAATACAAAAAACTCTTTTCCTAATTACACTGAACGCCGACCTATACGGCACATCAACACGAACACGACAAGACACGGTCAAAAACTGTATGGCTATTCCCCTTGCGCACCTGGGGCTCGTCACCCACTGATCAGTATATATGGGTAACCACCCCCTGTGGTGGTTGCCATGGTGACTGATAATGCCAAACCTCTGCACCGTGAGTTAAAGTAAAACTAAATAAACAGAAGGGCATTTTGGCTCCAACACGCCGGCCCCTAATTGAGAATGGCAGGAGGCCAGGAACAATTCAAAATAACATTTACATAATGGAGCCAATAAATGTATACAAAAGAACTCAAAAAACAATTCTCTGAATTAGAAGCTTTAAAGGATAACTCCACTTTTTTTTTAAATTAGCTTATTTAACATCTTCCCTGGAGTTAGACAAGAAGATGCATACCTTTTTTGTCTCTGTGCGTGCATTTTAGCTTTGGGAATAGACGTTCCGTTAGCATAGCTTAGCTTCATCACTGGAAGTGGGGGAGGACAGTGGCCTTACAGTGCCTTACAGTGTATTGCAAGGTCTGACATTGACCAAACTTGATATGCATGACCTTGGTGGGCTCTAGGTCAACTCCTGAAAAGGGGGTCAATGTCAGACTTTGCAATCAAAAGTTAGGGGGCTAATAACCCTTGCCATAATTTCAGTGCACCCCTAACTTTTGATTGCAAGGTCTGACATTGACCCCCTTTTCAGGAGTTGACCTAGAGCCCACCAAGGTCATGCATATCAAGATTGGTCTATGTCAGACCTTGCAATACACTGTAAGGCACTGTAAGGCTACTGTCCTCCCCCACTTCCAGTGATGAAGCTAAGCTATGCTAACGGAGCGTCTATTCCCAAAGCTAAAATGCACGCACAGAGACAAAAAAGGTATGCATCTTCTTGTCTAACTCCAGGGAAGATGTTAAATAAGCTAATTTAAAAAAAAAAGTGGAGTTATCCTTTAAATTGCAGCTACTTGAAGCAAGCAAAGTTGTGTTACTGGTCTATTAAATTGCAGCTTCTTGAAGCAAGCAAAGTTTAGTTACTGGTCTACACTCGCTCCTTTTCGGTCAGTTTGGGTGGACACTTCTCCCCCACAGCTAGTCTACCGTATGGGGTCCCCCAAGGTTCCATCCTGGCCCCCATACTCTTCTCCATCTACATGCTCCCTCTGGCCGAAATCATCCAGAAACACAACATTTCATATCACTTTTATGCCGATGACTCCCAAATCTACCTTCCCCTCAACCCCTCTGACGCAGCTAACCTAGACTCTCTTAAAAACTGTCTCAGGGACATAAAAAGCTGGATGGCCCTCAACTTCTTACAGCTAAATGAAAATAAAACGGAGATAATTTTGTTTGGCCCCCCCTCTTCCACCAAAACACTCTCCAACAGCCTAGGACAACTCTCCACCCACCTCAAACCCCACGTCAAGAGCCTGGGTGTAATCTTTGACCCAGAGCTCAAATTCGACCGGCAGGTAAATGCCGTAGTCAAATCATGCTTCTTTCAACTCCGCAACATCAGTAAAATAAAACCAATCCTTTCACCCGTCGACCTGGAAACGGTAGTCAATGCATTCATCACCTCACGCCTTGACTACTGCAATGCCCTCTACACCGGCATCAGTCAGGCAGCCATGTCCCGCCTCAAAATGGTCCAGCACTCTGCAGCTAGGTTCCTTACCGGTACCGGAAAGAGAGAGCACATCACACCAGTCCTAGCCTCCCAGTCCCATTTAGAATAGACTTTAAAATCCTCCTCCTCACCTTTAAAGCACTATCGGGTGCAGCACCCTTATACATCACCGAGCTCATCACCCCCTACGCAGCACCCAGGTCACTAAGATCCTCCAACCAGGCTCGGCTGGTCCCCCCCCCCCGCACCAGACTCAAAAAGAGAGGCGATCGCTCCTTCAAGGCCGTGGCCCCCAAGCTATGGAACCAGCTTCCCCTGGAGATCCGATCTGCCCCCTCACTGGAGACATTTAAGGCCTGTCTAAAAACCCACTTCTATTCCCTGGCCTTCAATAAACCCTGATTCTCCCACACCCTAACTCACACACTCCCATGTAATTTTATCCTGCCCCCCCCCTCCTGTATATCTTCTTATGCTCCTCTGTCCCCTGTGTGCTACTGTACTTTGTGTTCCCCTATTCGTGTGTTGTCCTACTCTCTGAATGGACTGTCTTGTCCTGCTGTGCCTTTTTGTATTTGTGTATTTTATATTAGGACATTGATTTTAAGCTTTGATTGTACAGCACTTTGGTTGGCTCTTGTGCTTTTAAACGTGCTATATAAATAAATTACTTGACTTGACTTGACTAGTCCTTTCCTGTCGGGATAGGTCTCCAGGACTCTTCCAAGTAACCAGGAACCACATGGGGCTGTAGCGTCTGCGATCAATACAATGTCTCCAGGGACAAGACTTTGTCTCTCCTTACTCCACCTCTGCCACTCCTATAGCAAAGGTAAGTATTCTCTCAGCCAGTGTTTCCTGTTCCACTTTGTCTGCATCCCCATGACTCAGTTTCTTTTATGACTCATCTCCAATAGAGTCTTTCGTAGTTTCAGGATCCAAGCAACTGACCTCTTCAACCTTTTCTAGTTAGAAAAGTAGGTGATCAGTTGGTGTGTGGCACTTGGTGCATCGACAATTACTGCATTGATGTTGAGATCCTTTTTGACCTCAGGGTCATCAGCAGAAATTGTTGTACTCCAAGATACCATCTGGCCACTCTTCTTCTGGTTTCCAAAGAAACTCAGGGCCCTCAATCCACCTTCTGTTGGTCAGCAAATCATCCACCTTAACTCCCCTTGAAGTTTTGTCAGCAGGGTTCTGAGTGGTATGAATGTACCTCCACTGCGTGACATCAGATGTTCTTTGGATGGCAGAAATCCTGTCTCGGTGGAACTTCTCATCTCTCCCAAACCTCCTTTTCAGTCCAAGGATGCGTTGCCTAGCAACAAACTGATTGTTTGGCAGAGACACTTCTTTCCTTTTAAAGGGAAGCTCCAAGGTGTAATGTCCGTCCTGAAGTTTGCATGAATCAGTCATGATTTCCATGAACTTCATATCATCCCTCGACATTTCCTCTTTGCCTTCTGATGACCTTTCATTAAAATCATGGTCCTCCAGATTAGTTATAGAGATCCTATTAACAATAGCAGCGGGGTAGACACTCTCACTCCGCTGCTCACTGTAGCCTGAAAGGGGACCATTAATGACCCACCCCAATAGGGTCTTAATGGCATATGGCCCATTGCCACGACTGTTCACAACTTCCCAAGGTTCAAGCATTTTGGAGGCATTGGTACCTATCAATAACTCCACATCAGCTTGAATCCGAGGAAGGACAACCCCATCCAAGTATGGCCACTTAGCCAACTCCTCTTTGCTAATGATGTTACTTGTGGTTACGGGCATCCTCTTCTGGGTGTAGACCTTGGGCAGGTCATAGAACTGTTTCCCAGTGAGGCTGGCGATCTCCAAGTCTGTCAGCATGTAGCTGGACACAGATGCCTTTGGGCCCATGGTATGTAAGCTGATTTGTGTTTTCCTTCCTGTAAGGTTCAGCCTTCTCATTAGGGTTTCTGAACAAAATGTGTCAGTGCTGCCTGGATCTAAAAATGCATATGTTGTAATGATGTTGTCTCCCTCGCCGGACTTCACCTGTACAGGCAAGATTGACAGAGCCCCATTGCTGCTTCCGGACCCTGTTTGTCCACATGTCTGCAAAGAGATCTGTGCGTTACTCACCGAAGGTTTCTTTGGCTGGTTTTTGTTGCTTGCTCTCTCCTTCTGATTTATATGAAGAACACTGGGATGGTTTTGGCTGCACACCTTGCAAGTCAAGCGCTTCTCGCAATTCCTGCTAAGATGTCCAATGCGAAGGCAGCCAAAACAGATTCCTTTTTGTCTTATAAAAGTAATCTTGTCCCTGTGTGTCTTCTCCTCCATCTGAGGACATTGATCCAGAGTGTGGTCTTTAGAGCAACATACACAAGTGTTGGTGTTGTGAGCACATGCATTTCTTTGCTTTGCAGGGGTTTCGATAGTAACTGTGGTTGCAAAACTGTCTCCTATGAATTTGGGTTTAATTTGTGATTTCATTCTGTTCATGTTCATAGGTCTACTTCCTGTATTTGGTGGTGTATTTTGAATGTCTCCGAAGACTGGGTCTGAGACAATCTTTACCTGGCGCTCAATGAATGTGACAATATCCATGAATTGTGGTCTGCGATGGTGTTTTTCCATTATCGAACATACAGAGACTCTCCAATTCTCTCTGAGCTTGTATGGAAGCTTTGAAATCAATACTTTCATGTTCGCTGGCATATCGAGTTCCCTCATGTACTGGACATTCTCCATAGCATTACAGCACTCCCGAAGGAAAAGAGCATAGGCTTGAAGAGATTTTATGTCTTCAGCCTTCACTAGCGGCCAGTTGAGCATCTTCTCCATGTAAGCTGCTGTGATTTTATATTCATCTCCAAAGTGTTGTTCAAGTAGGTACTTTGCCATATCATAGCCTCTGTCTGGAGCCATGTGTTGACAGCTACGCACAAGCTCTTTAGGCTGACCCCTGGTGTACTTCTCCAAGAAGTACAAACAATCACCTCTGTTTCTCGTGTTCTTTTCCACACAATGAACAAAGGCTCTGACAAAGGTTCTGTACTGCAGAGGATCCCCATCAAAATATGGAATCTCTCTTGGTGGCAGTAAGTGAGTGGTTTGCTGCTCCACTAGCATTGCTGTTATCTCATTTTGCCTTTTTAATAGGTTACATACAACTGAGGTTTCATTGCTTTGGGGTGAAATTACAGTTGGGGTTGTTAGCTGCACAGGAGGGTCCACGTGAGTTGTATTGTCCTGTGCTCCATCCCAAGACACATGTTGTCTTTGTAAAGATGGCGGTTGTGTTTGAATGGGAGTTGGCTGTAACAACATAGATTGTTGTCTTTGCCAAAATGGGGGCGGTTGAATGGGTGTTGGCTGCATCAAGTGCATAGGTTGTTGTATTTGCCAGGGTGGTGGTTGTTGAATGAGTGCTTGTTGCTGTTGCATAGCTTGTGGTATTTGCCAGGGTGCTGGTTGTTGAATGGGTGCTTGTTGCTGTTGCATAGCTTGTGGCATTTGCCAGGGTGGTGGTTGTTGAATGGGTGCTTGTTGCTGTTGCATAGCTTGTGGTTTCCATAGTGATAGGTTGTTGCACATATGATTGTTGTGCAGATGGTTGCTGCAGTTCTGGTGGTTGCATAGACGGTTGCTGTGGTAGTGATGTATATTCTTTTGCATGAGGATTGAGAGTGACTGAGGGTTCCTTTAACCTTGTTCCTTTCCTGTAGTAGGAGTCCATTCCATCGGACTGTGTGAGTGAAAGAGCTTGGTGACTGGGGGATTGTAATACTGCTAGTCTTGCGTTGGTAGCTGCCAGTTGTGCATCAAGCTCCATCGTTTCCTTTTTCTTTTTCAGGATCTGTTCCTGCTCTTCCAGAGCGTGTTTATCCTTTAACGCTGCAGCGCGAATCACAAGTGAAGCTCTATCTGCCTCGGCCTGTAAGCGAGCTGCTGAGGTAGAAGATCTGCTGGACTTGCTGGACCTGCTGGTACCAGACCTTGTGTGACCTTTGTGAGCAGATTTTTTACTTCCCACATTAGAAATGCTGTCATTGGGAGGGCAGGTGGCGCACAGAGATTACGTTCGTCACCAACACCGGGAGACACTAGGATTCGCCTGTTCGAATCCAGCTCCCGGCGTTGCTATCAGCTTGGCTGGCCCCTCACACTGATACAATTGGCCGTATCAGAGGGTGGGAAAGCTGAAGGGTGGGTCCTGGGCGTTGTGGAGAGCGACCCCTACAGTTCGGTCGGGGCGCCTGCTCAGCGAGGGTTGGATCTGAGGAGAGATAGTGTGGCCTCCCACACGCTACACTCTCCCCGGTGAGAACCTGCGCGGCCAGGTTGGCCTGCCCCAGGCTGCACATGCGTCGGAGGAAAGCATGTGACAGTCTCCGGTCTCCCGGACCAACAGTAGGGGAAAGTACGCAACAACCAGGAAGGGTGGGATGGGGAGAGAAAATCGGGAAAAAGGAGGGGAAGAAAGATAAAAAAAAAAAAAATGCTGTCATTTGGATTAATTAGATGTTGCACGTCCTCCTCATCCTTATTAACACTTTCCACATTAGAAATGCTGTCATTTGGATTAATTAGATTTAGCACGTCCTCCTCATCCTCATTAACACTTTCCACAGGTTTGGTCATTTTTGTCCATGCATTCATGTGATCAATAAAGTCATTGACATTGATCATTTTGGCTTTGAACCAAATGTCATGTTTTCCCCTTTCCTCAGGAGGTACTATTGGCAACAGAGCCTCCTGGTTTGCTGCTGCTTCCTTGAATATGTGGAGATATTGCATAAATGCGCATTGCACCTCCTGTTTGCATCCACTTTGCATTAACCCCAAAATCGTTTTTTGCAAGTTAGAAGCCTTGTTAAATTTAGATTTATGTAATTTATGTAATGTGTCAATTTTATCCAATAGGGCTTTTGGTGTTAATTTGCTCTTGCGTTTTGTGACCTGCTGATCGGTATCAACATTGTGTGTGATTTGACCTGTGTCCACCTCGGACTGTGTTTTAGCCACTGGTGTGGGCTGTGACTTTTCAACCAATGAAGGTACTTTACAATGCGTTTCCGCCGTGGCGGGCTGTTCAACCATAACGCTGGTCTCTGTTGGATTCTGAACACCTTTATCAGAATTCATATCAGCAATATAAGACCAACAGATTCAATATGAAACGGTACCTTTGGTTAAATCACAATAAACAAAACCCACAGTTAATAATCACATGACGTTCTAACCAAACCTTAATAGACACATACACACGAACGGGTTGCACAACCATATACCACCAATGCATTGGAATTTTCCCTTTTTATATTTTTCTCAATTGACCCTGTGTGCACACATTTGTTTTTTATATTTCATTTCATTTCAACCTTTATTTAAAATCGTAAGCATCTGAGGTTTCCCTCATTTACAGAAACGACGATTGTACAGTACATAATAAAAACAATATTCACAGAAATTTAAACACCAGAGTAAAACAAATTAAAAACGTTTAAAAATAATTTTAAAATATCAACTAAAACAGTTACAGGTAGTCACACAATGGTCTGAAATCATACATTTAAACATTCCAAGGGAAGGGAGAACCTCCAATTTTAGCGTGAGTTGAAGGACATTCCATGAGTTAGAGGCATCAAAGGAAAAGGCTGACTTCCCTAGCTTAGAACAAATCTGAGGAACCCTAAGAACCATCCAGTCATTCGATCGAGTTGAATAGGTTCCAATATTCCAATTTAACAGTGAGGAGATATAAACAGGTTGTTTACCAATAAGGGCTTTAAAAATAAATAAATACCAGTGTTTGTTGCGCCTTTCTGCAAGAGAAGGCCAACCCACCCTATCATACAGGACACAATGGTGAGTATCATATCTGTCACCAGTTATAAATCTGAGAGCTGAGTGATATGCAGAATCCAGAGGTTTAAGAGTTGATGCCGCAGCATGCCTATAAATTACATCACCATAGTCCAAAACTGATAAGAAGACTGATTCCACAATTCTTTTTCTACTAAATAGAGGAAAATTGGATCTGTTTCTGTACAGGAAACCAATTTTCTGTCGCAGTTTAGTGGCAAGATTTTCCACATGGAACTTAAATGTTAATTTCTCGTCAAGCCACAGGCCAAGATATTTATACTCAGTGACTCTCTCTATACAAGAGCCACTGACAGTAGATATCCTCACATCATCAAGGTTAATATTCCTTGCTCTTGAAAATAACATAAACTTTGTCTTACTATCATTAAGAACCAATTTAAGACTAGTAAGGACATCCTGTAGAGCATAAAAGGAAAGTTGCAATTTCTCAAAGGCCAGCTGTACAGAGTCTGCAATACAGTACACAATTGTGTCATCAGCATACAGATGGGCATGACATCCATACAAAGAAGAAACAATATCATTAATATAAATTGTAAAAAGGACAGGACCCAAAACTGAACCTTGTGGCACACCTTTAGTCATGGCCAAGAATTCAGATTGTGCTTGACCTAACTTCACACACTGCCGCCGCCCTAGAAGATAGATAATCCTGAAACCAGACACAGGCATTATCATCCAACCCAATGTTAGATAGTTTCTTTAGAAGTAAGTAGTGATCAACTGTGTCAAATGCTTTTGATAAGTCAACAAAGAGGGCAGCACAATGTTTCTTCTTATCTAATGCTGAAATAATGTAATTTGTAACCAAAGTGATGGCTGATGTTGTACTATGTTTGGCTCTAAAACCAGATTGTTGAGAGCTAAGTATGGAGTTAGTTGAAAGGTAATATTTGAGTTGTTTACTTACTAGTGTTTCCAGGACTTTAGCTAAGCAAGGTAGCCTGGAGATAGGACGATAATTATCTAAGTTATCCCTATCACCTCCCTTATGTAAAGGAATCACCCGTGCAGATTTCCAAACTAGAGGAAATCTACCTGATGAGATAGAGAGATTCAAAATAAGTAATCTGTTCAGCGATAACTGGTGCAGCCAACTTAATAAAAAAAGACTCTAAGTTATCCTCACCTGTAGAACACTTTGCATCAATTGATTGCAAAGCATCAAATACAGCTGACTGTGTAAAAGGTTGAAAGGAGAAATGGGAAGTGACGCCCACAGGGTACAAACAATCAGAATCAACAGGACAAGGTCCATTATAGTTCCTATTAAATAAATTACCAGCCTCCGCAAAATGCCTATTGAAGGCAACACAAATTTCACTCTGCTCAGAGATCACACAGTTTTCAACTTTAATATGAGAGGGTAAAGAATTAGATGATTTTATTTTGTTCACCTTCACTGCACTGTCTGTCTGTCTGTGTCTGTCTGTCTGTCTGTCTGAGAACCCAGGTTGCTTTCTAACCTATACTAAAGACATGCCTGTGAAGTGTCATCAATCACTATGGCAAGCGCACATCCGTGGACATGTACACACACACACACACACACAAAAAGTGTGGGGAACAGAATTTACCTGTTAAAATCCATCTCCTAACCCCATCCTTCTAAGTACTGCCCATAAATAAGACCATTCCAACCTGTCAAAGGCCTTCATCGCATCCAAGGACAATACAGCTGTAGGAGGCCCGGCATCATTGCTGGAATCTATCACATGCAGTAACCATCTAATATTATCCGTGATCAGGCGGCCTCTTATGAAGCCTGTCTGATCAGGGTGAACTAAAGATGTCATATGCTTTTGAAGTCGGATGGCTAGTACCTTAGCGTACAGCTTGAGATCGGTTCCGAGGAGGCTTAAGGGTCTATAACTACCGCATTCGGTGGGGTCTTTATCTTTCTTAAGTAGGACAGATATGAGTGCCATATTGATATCCCTGGAGAAGTTCCCCTTTTTGACTGAGTATAGAATCATATCAAGTAATAGGGGTCCAATTACATCCCAACATGAGAGGTACAGTTCGGGTGGAATGCCATCCCAGCCAGGGGCCTTACCACTTTGCAAGTCAGATATAGCCTCCCTAAGTTCCTCTAGTGTAATAGGTGCATCTAACCGTTTAGCGTCTTCCTTTGAAAGTTGAGGTAAGTTCATTTGATCAAGGAATTTATCCAGTTTATTATGATCGAAGATCACTTCTGACTTGTACAGGTTTGAGTAAAACGTACGAAAAGTCTCGTTGATTTTTTTGGGGTCTGTAATAACAATTCCCTGTTGGTCCTTAACACTTTCGCGACCACTGGGCTGAGTCTAATTAATGGCAAGAGGACCGGCGAATGTAAACAAACGTGTGGCTTTTTGTAGAGCTAAATCTATACTTTATAGTATTGCTATCTGTCCATTCTCATTGTCAATTGAGTTCATAAACCGTCCCTTCAAAATGGACTTGAACTCCTTCCAGCTAATTTTTCTCTCCATCCCCTGTGCCTGGTACAGTGAAAGCACCTTGCTAGGACAGTAAACATATTTCCCTGTCACCCCAGGGAAGCCAGTGTGGAGGTGGGGGCTGTTGGGTCCTGGTTCAGGGGGTTGCGGCAGAACTTGCGGCCATCCCTGAGGTACCGGGACTTGGCTGACCACAGGCGAGGCAGTTGCGTGTTCTCTTGGGGAGCTGCTGCTGTTGTTGCTGCTGCTGCATGGCTCCCTGCTGCTTCTCCAGCATCTCCCTCACTATCTTCTCCACTGCAGCCTGGGACACAGGGGGCTCCTGGAGGCAGCCCTCAGCCAATGGTGTGGCTGGAGCTGGTGGATTCACGAGGGCTGGCGGCAAAGTGGTGACAGGGACACTGACCGTTTGACTGCCTGCACAAACATAAACAAATTAAATAAAAAGATTTTAAAAATCAATTGTTATTGAAAGAAAGTAAACTGGTGAAAAATAGACAACAAGTGATGTCAAGAGTCAAGAGTCACTTTATTGTCCCATCAACTGGGAAATTTGTCTTGGGCTTACACCCACTACAGCCACAGACACATACATACAGACATGACACAACTGACTCCAAACAATACACAATATAAAAGATACAGTAAAGTACCTGCACAGCAGGATGTCTGGCAACACCACATTAGAATAGTATACACAAATAATATAATATTAATATTATAGTTGTTGGAGCCAAAATGCCCTTCTGTTTATTTAGTTTTATTTTAACTCACGGTGCAGAGGTTTGGCATTATCAGTCACCATGGCAACCACCACAGGGGGTGGTTACCCATATATACTGATCAGTGGGTGACGAGCCCCAGGTGCGCAAGGGGAATAGCCATACAGTTTTTGACCGTGTCTTGTCGTGTTCGTGTTGATGTGCCGTATAGGTCGGCGTTCAGTGTTATTAGTCAAAAGAGTTTTTGTATATATTTTTTGGTTGATAATGGTCAATAAAAGGATTGGCATATCGAAAATGATACAAGCATTCTGGACATTGAATTCTTCAAGCACGCGTCTAACTCAAGCCAGCCCACTTGCCCCTCGCAGTAGGCTTATAGGTAATGGTTCTACAATAGTATACACGATAATATAACAACCAAATGTGACGGATCATATTGGTCTGCGTTGTGTTTGATGTTAAATGTAATGTCCCGAGGGGGAGTCGAACAGGGGGCTCCCGCGTCCGCGGGCGACAACACAGGCCGCTGCACTAAGAAGTGAATTCACTCCTAACTACCGTACCATGCGTCTGTTAACCCTGTTATGGGGAAGTGAGTTTAATTTACCAGCCTGCACTGCCACAGTCACTCGTCAACACACCTGTTTCCGTGACTGTGGACATACCCACGGGCTTCCCTGTTACACAAACATCCGTTATTCGATAGTTGCCCTTTATCTGGCACTATTTAAAAGTTTAACTAAGATCGGAATAAAGGAGTTTTTAAACCTATTTAGTCTAGAGCGTGGAACTCTAAACCTCCTCCCAGAGGGCAGTAGCTCATACTCGGCATGTAAGACATGGGAGTGGTCCGAGACTATTCTATTGGCTTGCCTTAGAGTAGCCTGTTCAAACATAGACTGCAGGGATGGGTGACCTTTCACCCCTATGATCTTCCATGCAGTCTGCATCAGACGGACCAGTTTGGACTTTAATTGTACAGACAGGTTATCAAACCAAGCTGTAATACCGTATCTGATGAGACTCTCTAATACAGATTGGTAGAAAAGTAACATACATTTTTTGATCTACACCATGCACTCTAAGGCGACGTAGAAAGTGGTGCAGTCGTTGTTGTAGTCTGCTACACAGGCTATCTACATGGGTGTTCCAGGTTAGTGTGTTATCGACAAAAATCCCAAGATATTTATATGAAGAGACCTGTGAGATGGACTGTGTGTGGATGACCACAGGCCTGTGGTCCCCAACACCTCTGGGGTCAAACACCATCTCCTCAGTCTTCTTAACATTTAAAACCAGACAGTTATTGTCGCACCAGTTTACAAACCTCTGGATTTCCAAATAATAGTCAGCTAGGTCACTGTCATTCTTAATTAGAGCTAAAATGGCAGTGTCATCAGAAAATGTTATGAAGCGGTTGTTAGGATAGATGCTTCTGCACTCGTTTGTATATACGGTAAAAAGCACAGGTGAACTTACTATACCCTGGGGAGCTGATTGATTGATTGATTGAAAACGTTATTAACAGATTGCAGAATGGGTACAATACAGTACAGCTCAATACACACAATTGTTAAGGGGATGCAGACCAGAGAAAGACTTTCGTCTTGTTTACATCAGGGTCCCCCATTTTCAATTCATCAGGACATATATGACATACATGACATACAGATAGTCAGTACTGCTACATCTATACATTTATGACATACCAGATTTGCAAATACAGTACTGTTTGTGATACAAAAGGAGTCAAGAAAAGGGAGTATATACATTTGACGTAGAAACTGTACATTGGAGGAGGTTGGGTGGGGGGGGTTGGGTACGTTGGGATATTGACAACCATACTGGGTAATTTACATTGGAGGTGGTTGGGGGGGGGGGGGCACACTGTATAAACAAGCAAAACTGTACATTGAGGGGGGGGGGGGGGGGAGACACTGTACAAACAAACAAAATTGTACATTGGACTATTGACAACCATACTAGGTAAATGACTGTACATTGGAGGGGGTTGGGTTAGGATATTTACAGGGGCCAGTGTTGAATTGCAGTCTCCCGTAGGTGTCCCTTGAGAGAGGTTTTGAAAGTGGGTAGTGATCCACATTCCTTTACAGCTTTGGGTAGGGCGTTCCACATTGATGTGGCATAATTGCGAAACGTGTTTAGTCCCTTATTTGAGCAGAATCTGGGTTTAACATGATTTGTGGAGCTCCCTCTGGTGTTGTGATCGTGGTATTCACTGACCTTTGGGAAGTATTTTGACATGTACATGGGTACCTTGGTCGTGTAGTGTATCTTGTAGACCAGGCCCATTGCAAGTTGCTGTACTCTGTCGTCTACTCTAAGCCATCCTAGGTTGTCAAAGTGGGCAGGGGTGAGGTGGGTTCTAGGAGTAAGGTCAAGCAGTAGTCTGACCAGTTTGTTTTGAGATGTTTGTAATTTTGTTTTTAGCGCCTTTGAGGTGCTTTGGTACCATGAGGTGCAAGCATAGTCGTAGTACCCCTGAATGAGTGCTCCTGCCAGAGTCAAGAATACCCTGTCTTGTTTACCAGAGAGGAGATCCGGTACAAGAATCGAGTTCATTGGTTGACTTTTTTTATTACATTGGATGCCATTTTGTCACAGGAGAGATTAGCCTCTAGGATGGAACCCAGTGCTCCAGTGCGCAGGGTTCTAGATTCTGAAAGAGTGCCGTTAACACTGACCCGCTGTGTACGGTTAGTTAAAAAGGAATGATACCATTTTATAATGAGAGGGTGGACATTAAGCCCATTCAGCTTCTCAATTAAACGGTGCGGCTGTATCGTATTAAAAGCTGAACTAAAATCTACAAATAAAAGTCGGACATAAGAGGTAGGATCCTCTAAGTGCTTAGATATAAAATGAACCAAGGCTGAGGGCGCATCATCAGTACCTGTATTACACCTATAAGCAAATTGAAAAGGATCCAAAGAACAGCTGACATCAGTTTTCACTACATTTACATTTACATTTACATTTAGTCATTTAGCTGACGCTTTTATCCAAAGCGACTTACAAGTTCTGTACGACAAGCCATCAGGAAGGGCACAACTCTATCAGCTGAGCAACAATGTTCATCAAAGTGTTGAGTGCTACAGTGTAGGTTAGTTTATTAGGACAAGTGCATGACAGTACGGTTAGTTAGGGTTAGATTTTTTTTTTTTTTTTTTTTTTTTTTTTTTTTTTAATTCAGATAATGGTTGAAGAAGTGCGTCTTTAGTCGACGGCGAAAGATTGGACGTGATTCGGCTGTCCTAACTGGGGTGGGTAGTTCATTCCACCATTGTGGGGCAAGGACTGAGAATAGGCGACTTCTCTTTGATGACCCTCCCGGAGCTTGGATAGGAGTAGGTCTGAGGCGGCCAGAAGATGCAGAGCGTAGGGGTCTTGAGGGTGTGTAGTTAGAGACCATTGACCGGAGGTAGGCGGGAGCGGTTCCCTTTGCCGCACGGTATGCTAGGTCGAGGGCCTTGAAGCGGATTCGTGCAGCAATGGGGAGCCAGTGCAGGTCCCTAAGAAGTGGGGTGACATGGGCCGACTTCGGTAGGTTTGAGATCAGGCGGGCCGCTGCGTTCTGAATGAGTTGAAGAGGCTTAGTGGCAGTGGCCGGGAGGCCAGCGAGCAGTGCATTGCAGTAGTCGAGGCGGGAGATGACTGTTGATTGGACGAGGAGTTGGGTGGCTTCTTTTGTCAGGAAGGGGCGTATCCTTCTGACGTTGCTCAGGAGGAATCGGCAGGTTCTGGTCGTCGCTGCGATGTGAGCAGAGAAGTTCAACTGGTCGTCGAGGACAACACCAAGGTTCTTGGCGGTCGGGGACGCAGTCACAGCTGCATTCTCGACTGTGATTGAAAGGTCGGTTAGGGGGGAGGATTTGGCCGGCAGGTGGAGCAATTCTGTTTTGCTTAGGTTCAGTTTGAGGTGGTTGGACGTCATCCAGGCTGAGATGTCGGACAGACAGGCCGAGATCCGCACAGAGACGTGGATATCTGAGGGAGGGAAGGAGAGGAAGAGTTGAGTATCGTCGGCATAACAATGGTAGGAGAAGCCATGAGACGTGATAATGTTACCCAGTGATTTAGTGTAGAGGGAGAAGAGAAGGGGTCCTAAAACCGAGCCCTGGGGGACACCCGTCCGCAGGGGGCGGGTGGCCGACAGGGTCCCTCTCCATGACACTTGGTAGGAGCGGTCATTGAGGTATGATGACAGCCATGTCAGCGCAGAGCCAGCCACTCCCATTCCTGCGAGGGCCGCAAGGAGGATCTGGTGGTTGACTGTGTCGAAGGCTGCAGATAGATCTAGGAGAATCAGGACAGAGGAGAGGCCTTTCGCTTTTGCTAAGTGAAGTGCCTCTGTGACCGCAATGAGGGCTGTCTCTGTGGAGTGACCAGTCCTGAAGCCTGACTGATTAGGGTCTAGGAGGTCATTCTGTAAGAGATAAGTAGTAAGTTGGTTGGATACAGCACGTTCAAGTGTTTTAGAAAGGAAGGAGAGAAGAGAGACAGGACGGTAGTTGCCTATGACAGTAGGGTTCAGGGTTGGTTTTTTTATGAGCGGCGTGACTCTGGCTTGTTTTAGGGAGGTGGGGACCACCCCCGAGTTGAGTGAGGAGTTGATGGTTGCAGTTAGGAATGGGAGGATGTCTGGTGCTATGGTCTGGAGGAGTGGGGAGGGTAGCTGGTCCAGCTGGCAAGTAGTCGGACGGTTTGACGTTACCAGTGTCAGGGTCTCTGCTTCTGTAATGGGAGAGAAAGATGACAGAGTGAAGGATGAGGTTCTCGATTCAGCATTTGGAATGGGTGGGGGTTGGGAGAAGGAGCTGCGGATGTTCTCCACTTTTTCCTCAAAGAAGATCGCAAAGTCTTCGGCAGAGAAAGATGAGGGAGGGGGGGGTGGGGGGGGAGTGAGGAGGGAGGACATGGTAGCATGCAGTTTGTGAAGATTCTTGGCAGAGGCCTCGATCCTATGGTGGAAGAAAGAAGCTTTGGCATTAGTGATGGTTTTGGAGAATGTTAACAAGAGGTTGTGATATGTGTCGATGTCAGCAGTGAGGCGTGACTTTCTATACTTCCTTTCAGCTGCTCTCAGGACCTGTCTTTGTTCTCTCACTGGATCTGTCAGCCATGGACTGGGTGGGGAACGGCGGGCAGGTTTCTCAACGAGGGGACAGAGCTTGTCGAAGGAGGTTGCCAGGGCTGAAAGGAGGGTGGAGGTTGCCATCTCTGTGGAGAGAGCAGAGAAGGTGTCACTCAAAGGTAGAGCGGATAGTATGTCAGAGGAGAGGGTGGAGGGGGATAGGGAGGGCAGGTTGCGTCTGAGTGAGACTGTTTGAGTTGGGGTGAAGACCTTTCGGTTAAGCATGAGAGTTAGTGAGAAGGATATGAAGGAATGGTCAGATACATGTAGGGGAGTTACCGTGGTGTTAATGATGCTGGAGTTACGGGAAAATATGAGATCCAAGGAGTTGCCTGCTTTGTGGGTGGGAGGCATGGCAGTGGGAGTCAGGTCAAACGATTGTAGTAGGGAGACTACTATGACTGACTGAGATGAGTCAGGCAGGTTGAAGTCGCCCAGTAGAAGGAGAGGGGTACCATCTTCCGGTAAGGAGCTAAGAAGCATGTCCAGCTCATCTGTGAAGTGATCGAGCGGACCTGGAGGGCGGTAGAGTGTAACAATGGTGAGATTGAAAGGATTAGAGACAGATACTGCATGATATTCGAGAGAGGAGAGTGACAGTTCTGGGAGTGGTGTTACGTTTGTAGCCCATGAAGGAGATGTCATGAGGGCAGTGCCTCCACCCCGTCTGGAAGGTCGAGGTGTGTGAGTGAAGTTATAGTTTGTAGATAATGCTGCAGGTGTTGATGAGTTATTGGGGGTTATCCAGGTCTCAGTTAGAGCCAGGAGCTGCAGATTTAGACTATGGGCGTAGGCAGTAATGAAGTCAGCTTTCTTGACTGCTGATTGACAGTTCCATAAGCCTCCCCGTACTGTGACAGGTGTATTAGTGGCTGTAGGAGGGTAGGAGAGATTAGCCGGGTTACTAGCAAACTGTCGTGGATGGGTAGAGTCAGTTCTGGAGGAGCAGATTGTGGATATAGGTATGAGACACATTGTATTGTCGAGAGTGGCAGGGAGGAAGTAGAGAAATAGCAGTGTGGGAGGGAAATATAGGATTATGGTGTACTTAGCACTGGGTGGATCGGTGGATCCCTCGGCGGTGAACTCCAGGATAACTCCTCCTCTTTGTCCCTCTTCGTTTCTCGACGCTTCGCTGACGCTACACCAGCAAGCCTTTAAATCACTATCACTAATTAGTGCTGTCTTAACACCTGGCCCTTAATGGGGGCACTTAACAAAACAAAATGGCCGTTTTAAACACGCCCCTTTAATCAAGTCAGCTGGTTCCTCACTTTTAAGATTCACTAATAAACTTAAAATGGCTTACCCTAGTTTTCAGTATAAAGCAATGTTTCTCAGTGAGAGTGTCCTGTCCTGTCCTTCCTTCCTCACTAGATTGATAATTATTTTCTCTAAACACTTCATGACCACTGAGGTCAAAGCAACTGGTCGAAAGTCATTATTTTCCTTGCAGCTATAGCTTTCTTAGGAACAGGAATAATAATCGAGTCTTTCCAGGTGGACGGAAACAGTGTGAGAGTCCAGAGACTTCTGGTAGATTGGGCACCAGGCAGGCACGTGCACACATAGAGGCCAAGGGGTGCCTGAGCACCTGCCTTTTTGAGCCTCATCAAAAAAGTGCCCTTTTTGAAAAAAAAATTTAAATAATTTTTTTTTTTTTTTTTTTTACTGTTACGCATATAGAATGCCCTTCCAACTGAAAAATGTCAGGATAGAATAAAAGTATTAGGTAAAGAGAGAGAGATTCCCCATATTCCATTGCAGTTTGCACGGCCTCCTCAGCATGCCTCTCCGCGGACCTATATATTTTATGCATAGCGTGGGTGGTGATGATGATCATGATAGAAACTGCTGTTGAATGCTAGTATTACACTCATTGAGGGACACAAAGAAGTCAAGTCCGATGGGATTTGGGAATCTCAAATACAAATCGGGATTGGAATAAAAAATGCATTTATATTAAACAATACAGAATATACAGCACTTCTTGGGGTCTGTAGGGTAAGCACTTATTCCCTCCCCCCTGAACATTTATGGAGATTTATGGGCCTTTTAAGTCAGTGATAAAAGTGTCTTTCAAAGATAAGTGAGCTCCTGCACTGATTATTATAGTTCAATATTCAATATTTGATCACCAAAACCCCCCAAAAAGCATAAAAAGGGGACCCCCCGCCCGAAAAGGGCCCTTAAAAATCGCGCTCGCGCGCTATGCGCGCTCGCTTAATATATGCACACAGGTGTAGTGCCCTTTTCAGCCTTTGAGCACCTGCCCCTCTAAAGTCCTGTGCACGTCCCTGGCACCAGGCCTCTGCCAGCTCCTCACTGCATGACTTCAGCATGTGGCCAGAGATGCCATCCGGTCCAGAGGCCTTCCCGGGGCAGATGTTGGCGAACAGTCTCTGAACCACACGTGGATCAATTATAATTGGTTCTTCTAATGCAGGTAGTGCCTGGAGAGCCGTTGCTTGCTCCTGTGAGAAGTCGGCAGTCTCAAACCTGGCATAAAAGTTATTAAGTTCGTTGGCCTTCTCACCCTCATTTAGAACACTAAGAGACCTTTTAGCTGGGGCCATATTTAGTCATAAACTTCAGAGTCCCGGGTTCGACTCCCGGACCCGGCGACCTTTGCCGAATGTCTTCCCCCATCTATCTCCCATACTTCCTCTCTCTCTCGCTACCGGACTGCCCGGTAACAAAAACCAATAAAACATCTACCAAAAACATAATAATTTTTTTTATAATAATACAGAGATAGACACACACTACAAATGGCCTATAAGATAAGATAAGATATTCCTTTATTGATCCCCTTGGGGAAATTCAGGCATCATAGCAGCATGGGGGAAGGGGGGGGGGGTACAGGTAGTAAAAACAACACCAGCAGTGTAAACAAATAGGTCAATATAATTTACTATCTAACTAACTGAAAAATATATTCACAATATTCACAGTGTCACATAAGGTGCAGTATGCATAATGTAGTGTTATAATTTACTATCTACTATAAATAATACAGTAACAGTAATACAGTACAGTAAAGATTTAGAAATCCTCTTTGGAACAGAGGGGATCTTTATACGGTCTGAGCAGGGAGATGTCAGACTTATGTGTTTTATCCCTGTATATAGATCAGGGACAGCACGACAAGCACGTTATACATCTGCTCTTTCTCTCTCTTTTCCCTCTTTCCTCATTCAGAGGATGTGTTGAGAAAAAGAAGAGTTAATTTATTGTCAACTCACACAAGGCAAGTGAAGTATCCTTTCCCAGTTCCACATACTCCACACACGTCCACACACATGACATGAAGTGTTTCTACAGGGAGGCCAGGAACTTAGGAACACCTGGAGTGCAACTCCCCCGGAGCAGGTTTTAGTGCCTTGCTCAAAGGTACTACCGCAGTCCGCAGACATGGTGTGCACCATATTATGCAATACCAGCCACCCTCCAGTTGTGAGCTCGCAACCCGAACACACCCTCTTGTCGATCAGACCAGCCAACCCCTATAGGCCATTTTGCAAACAACAAGTCAGTTTATTAGCTGCACAGAATAACACCTCTATCACACTCATGTGTTGGGTTGTTTGGTTGGTCTGTTAGCTCGTTTGTTATTTCAGTGATTTGTTTGTACATGCCTAGAACAACTTCCAGATTCTTTTAATAAAATTTGATTTTATTTATTTATCTATCTAATATACGTAGGGACGGTACATACTGATGAACATGTTCATGTAAATATACCAGATTATAGCCATATCTGTGGCCCCTTTGCAGGTTGATGTTAACAGAGCAGACAAATTACAAATGTACACAAACAGGGGCGACAGCGGTTCAGGAAGTAGAGTGGTCGTCTGGTAATCGGAAGGTTCCTGGTTCGATTCCAATGTCCTTGAGCAAGACACTTAACCCCTAACTGCTCCTGATGAGAAGGCTGGCACCTTGCATGGTTGCCTGTGTCTGTGTGAGAGAATGGGTGAATGTGAGGCATAAATTGTAAAGTGCTTTGGATAAAAGAGCTATATACATGCAGTCAATTTACACACTTCATAACCATAAGAAAAGAAAACAGTATATGTACTAAGTTACTAAACTACACAAACTTCACAACCTTAAAAAACAGACAATAGATGAAACAGACAATGACAACACAATATGTGTGATGTGGCGAGGCAAACCGGGAAATAGGAAGACTATATGTTTAAAATAGGCAAAGTATTCTGATTGGAATAGAGCAATATGTCAGTCATGAACATTCATAAACGTTAATGTAATGTAAGATGTTATGTCATCTTCATGACAGTTTTTGTCAGCCTTACGACCACCCATTCAAATAAAGCGTAAACATTTTATCAAAACAGGACCAAAAATGTAGTCAATTAATTCATGGTTTATTTAGTAAGAGTGCGCGTTTACCGATTCTACAGGAACCCCCCTGAATGCACCATTAATCCCCAAACCTGCCCTCTTTTCTCAAACCTCCAATCACAACTGTTGCATCCCTTGGACTTTGTTTGTCCGTAGGCTGGTAAAGATATGCCTCCTAAAGTGTGTAAACGGAAGTACAGGAAGTACAGGCTACAGGCTTAACGGTTTCGACAAAACAATTATAGAAACGTGTGAAGTGCACAATATTTCCTCGTTTAAGCCACTGCAACGGCTTTGCCTGAAGAATTTACTACATGACCGGGACGTTCTAGCTTATTTGCCGACAGGATTCGTCCGTTTGGAGGCAGCTTCCAGGGGAAGTACATACACCGGAAATTCGACCCCATACACACTTTCGGCTGTAGTTCTTTACCAGGCTTTATCTCACGGAGGAGATAAAACTGGGAACGAGGTTAGTTTGTCTGTAACCTCGTTCCCAGTTTTATCTCTGTGACATACTCCACACACGTCCACACGTCACGGAGCACTTTGAGCTGCAATCTGTATGAATGGTGCTATATAAATAACGTTGTAGGAGCCATTATGATGGTGGCATATTATTTTATTATTTGTAATATTATTATTGGACACCTGGTGGCGGGTTTTAGATTTGACAGCACTGGTTAGGTATTTAGGGTCACAGGTGCAGTAATCAACTAGGACACAGGTAGTGAGGAGCACACCGTTCTTAACAGTAGCGCAGTAACAGTAGCTCAGTAACAGAAGCTCAGCAGCTCAGCAACCAGAAGCCAAGAAATACCAAATAAATATAGAATACCATATAATTCCTACAGAACCCACACTGGCAATAAATTGAATGTACAACTGCAACTTCAGCAATAAACACCCCTAAACCTGGAATCACGACTGGACATCCATCATTGCTGTGTCTACTGCGTAAGATCACTCCCTACCATACCTGTGAAGTAACGGGCAAGAGAAAACAGGACATTGGAAATGAAAAATTGCCGTTATAAACGTTATTATTATTTTACATTTATTTAAATTTAAAAATATATATTTTAAGACTTCTAAAGAATGTCATGTTTTTAGACATAATATCTATATTATTCAAATGGGAGTGAAGTATCTCTAGCTTCATTTATACCTATATCTAAGTTCTGTGATCGTATAGTCTTTTATTACCCTTCTCCTGCATTGTTTGATATTTCAGATGTTCGGTTTAAGTAAGGAAAGAAGCTGACGAGGTGGTTCAATCAAACAGACTGCGGTGTTTATTTCCATTCCTAAATAAACCACAGCTTATTTCAAAACACAGTAAAAGCTCTTTACTTCAATCTAATCGTCTCTTTGGTGTATCTAATTGTCTCTTTGATGAGGCAGTTTGGTCCATGATCCGATCAGCTAGGGCCGATCAGAGCTTTCTTCTCCGGTGCTGGTGTTGTTGTCTCTAGGGTTCCCATGCCAACACGCGGCTTCTCTCGTGGTTGGTGGTGTGGTTGCCAAAGCAACCTTGAGTCTCCGTGAGTATCAGCGCTCAGGCAGAGAGAGCGCTTGTTTTCGTCTCTCCTCGGTGGTAGGCTCTCCTGCTGCAAGGCGATCGTCTGTCATCGGTGTCTCCCTCTCGCTGTGTCACCGGCTCGGCTCTCCAGGGATCCTCTCCGTCTCCTCGCTCCAGTCTCCCGGTGTCTGTCCTGTCCGTCTCCATCAGCCCTTTTTATGAGAGAGAGAGAGAAGACCTTTTCCCTGCCTGTCTAGTGACGTCACTCCCACCATCTGGCTTCCCTATTGGCCAAATTCCTTTTCTAGTAGGAACTTGTCTGTCGTGTCACGTCCGGACACAGCCTTGGTCTGCTGACACAACCGTTCACCATAGAATCTGTCGGGCTGTTTAATTATTACCTTATGAGGGGATTAGTTTAATGCGTGCCACATCCTCATGTTTCTTGTGACCCAAATGTTTACACAGTCCAACCCGGAGAGACAGACTGGCTCTCAGTGCCCAGACAACAAACCATATCCGTCCTTCAATAGAACACTTTATTTCTTGATTTAACCATTTGACCAATACTGTATAGTTTTTATCTTCTATTGTGACTTCCGTTATTCTAATAGTTTTAAGTTATGTCCACATTGTAACTCATGTTATTTGAACTTTATTTGATTGTTCCATCCTATGGGGGGTATTTTCCTATTCTAAAGTAATCTATTCTCTAGGTGGTGGCTCTATTTTTATCACTAAAGTATTTTGTTCAATATTGACATTAATTAACAAACAATGTCTTTGTATTCGGTTTACTTATTGTCAACTTTTCATGCTTGCTAAACCTTGACAAAGGTAATTTGGTATGACAGATAACTTTTTAGTACATTTATTGATTTGCACTGTCTTAACTGGTGGCAGGCTACTTGGATGTGGAATGGAGATTCCAACCGTTGGTGTCACCTTTCTGACCTCTGTACCTTAGTCAGCAGCTGCAGTTGTAACCTGAAATTACTTTAGCTTAGTGTAAATATGACCTTTTGATCTCAACTGTTATTTTCAGTTTGGTTCCTGTTCTTCAAAGATAACTATATCCTTCCTCGTCTGTTTGAGATGGCCTTTCCTAAACCCAGCTGCTAACCTCATCCGATAAGGTGCTATTCTGAACCAGTGGAATGTGCACTAACGTCATAAACAGTCTTTTGCCTTATCAGCGAACCATCTTCTGTGAGTAGCCCTGACGGCAGATCCGTCTCCAGTTGGCTGGGTGAGGGGTGACTGTCTCTCAACCTCTTTAGCCTAGGGCCACAGAAATAACTCACATGGGGTGTTCAAATGGCCTTTGTCTTTATCATTTTGTACACTTTTAGTTTGTTTTATTTATGTTTTCATTTAGAAATATACGACAATCCACCCTTAGGGGGTTTAATAACCCACTATACAGCACCAATATGTTCTAAATTAAACATTAAAATCATAATTATCATTTTTTGCTAATATTTTCTAAAATTTCAAAAAAATCCAAAAATCCAAAATTTAACCCAATCGAACTACCAAACCCATTTTCCTCTGTACAGTTACAAAATTCATCATTTCACCTACCTTTTCCTCCTTGCACAGTTATACACATTATCAGTTATAAATACGACATCCAGTCTAGGTCCGTGTCTTTATACAAAAAGAATCATCGTACCATTCTCAGCTTATTTCAATTATGACTATCCATTATCCGTGTAATTAGCTTCAATGTGTCTGTTTTGTGTAATTGACTCTGCAAGAAAAGATTAATACATCACACAAATAAAAGATTAACGCTCTAAACATTTGAGGGAAATTCAAACAAGCAACATAAATCATTTCCTCTCCTTGAAAAGACCACTGAGGCCTCAATTACATCCCTGTCAGTTATCCCTATTTCAACCTCCTGAGGCCTTTACTGCTAACTCGTTTTTGACCGTTTTGTTTCTTCTTGTTGTATTTTTGTGCTAACCACCGCCTCTTCTTTGTTGTATGCAGGTCTCGGTACTGCTCCGATTTTCCACAGAAGGAAACGATTTTCCCTCTGTCCTTTTTGCATTTTGGGTTGTTATTTACAAACACACAATAGATTGGAAACTTTTATTTTCGCAGATACATCTCTACTGTTCTGCATTTTGACAATACATTTTTCTCCAAATTAATTATCTATATTTTTCACAGCTTCTTAAGTTAGCATTCAATCAAATCACCTTTGTCTCATTTCTTTTTGTGCTGTACTGTTTTACTAGATCAAATATCTCAAGTTCAACACAACTTGAAAGTGGAATAACCATTATTTCACTATCAATACCTTGTTTCCAGACAGCTCCCTCGGTCCGGACAGTCAGCTCTAGACAAGGCCAATCACCAACAGAACCTATGTGCATGGCAACAAACCACAGTCCCTTTAAACACACATCCCACACACTCCGCCAGCCTTCAACAAGCCGGTGCAGAGTCTCCCATAAGTCAATCATCAAATTCACATGTCTGCACCCTACATGAACACTATTTCGGCCAATTGCGACCAAAAACCTACAGAGCTTACTTATAGACAGAGAAACACGTTTCCCCAACCCTTACCATCTCCCAAAACGTGACACAACCTCCCAGATTCTACATCTGGACTCTTAATGAGCGGGAAACAAACCATGAACCAGCTCCCGTCCATCCTCAGTTTCCAGCCCATTATCTCAGACTTCCTACCAGTCCCGCTGTGTCACCACCACCTGCTATCCCTGACCGGCGAGAGATCTCTCCCAGCCAGCCAGTTCCTATAAAAAAATAGAGTATCAAACAAAAACAAACAAAATCGCAAATAAACAAAAAATCGTGAGTGCCTACATGCTACACACCCATCCAACAGAATTTAACTATCATCTAGAGGCATAAATACCCCCGCAAAAACTAAGACAGCAAAATTTAAAATCCAAAAAGAAATAAAATAAGCAATGAAATAATAATTTTTTTTTTTTTTTTAAGTCTCCTTGACCACCCTTGGATCAAGTATGTAATCACCACTATAAATAGTCCTTTGTTTTTAACTCTGTCCAATATTATATGTTCCATTGTTTCTGTTTAAAATAATCAATTTTGTTAGTACGATTAGCCCATGCAATCTTCAGTTACTTCATCCCATCTACAGCCCCAACTTTCCCTGGTTAGTCTTCCAAACCATTTTAGCAACTTGCACACCTAATCAAACCTTCTAACCTTATCTATGTACCTTCGTCTCTATCTTTATTCTAATCAGTCGCATTTTCCATTTTAATTTACTAATAACTCTATTTACTCGAGCACTCAAAAGGCTTTGTTTGTGCATTTCCACTTCGCTCTTATTCAACCTATGACCTATGCAGACCCAACCTATTTACACCTCCTCTGAAAATGTCCCAACCCTCCACATTTCCAGCAACTCTGATTTCTGATGGACTCTTGCTTTCTATTGGACTCTTGCTTTCTATTGGACTCTTGCTGAGCCCGCCACCCTTTGTCACATGACCGAGCGAGATGGCCGATCTCCCCACAATGCCAGCACACAGTCGACGCCGGCCACCCAGGCGGTCCCAGTTTACCACGACTCCCGCAGTCTCTCGGCTGGCATCCCACAGTCCTCGCCAGGTCAACCCCTCTCCTGTCCTCTGGTCGCATGTCCTGTTGCCTGGAGGAGAGAGGGGCATACCTGTCCTTTTCTGCTGCCTCTCCTCGGGCCTTTTCTTGTTGGGAGGGGCCTGGAAACTCACCCCTCCTGCGGTTCTGTTCACCCTGTCGCGGCCCAGTTCCCTGTCCGGGCAACGGAGCATAGGGCACTCTTTGATCACGACGGCCTAGGTCAGACGCCCGAAGCATGACATCACGAACTGTACCACTCAACAGTACATTCTTTTCAGCCAGTTCTTTCTCCAGTCCCCGCATCTCGTGCGCGGCTTGACCAAACGCCCGCTCTGTCTTCCTCAAGTCTCGATGAACCGCCTCATGTCGTTCGAACGCTTCTACAAACGCTCTCTGTCTTTCTGGAGAGAGGCACGTCATCCTCTCCTCTTCCTCCACCCTGGCCCCCGCTGGCTGGCCCCTCGTCACCGGCCCACGCCTCTCATCCCCGCTTTGGTCTCGAGGGACGACTGGACATGGGAAACGGGTGGGCTGTAGAAACTGTTTGTGTATAGTTCCATACCTGCTGTCGGTCTCAGTTCCAGCCATCCGGCCAGAGTGGACTTCGTGGGACTGCTGTAACAACGCCGCTCTTCTCAGTCTCTTTTTCTGTCCCTTGGTTAAACTGCAGTCGCCTGCAATGGACACTCCAGCATGGATCGGTTCTGGTTGGAGTAATACCGTTGCCACTGGTTCTCTCCCCTGTATTGGAACCAAAGTCAACATTTCAAGTTCTTCTATCACACTGGTCACATGAGAGAAGTCCATCCTATTCCAATCAATCAGATTATCATCACTGGTAAAGTCTATCTGGGAAATGTCTGCAGAGGCTCCCGGCCTTCTCCCACCAATGGCCTGATTACCAAGGGCTTTTTCCATATTGTTTTTTTTTTTTTTTTTAAATACTACGGGTTATTTAAACAGACTGATTGTTTACTCTTGTTTTTGTTATTCTATTGTTATTGCATCTAACGCTTCCGTTGTTCCTATCAATGTTCCACTAAGGTGAACTTCCTATGTTACAGTCATTCATTCCACTTCCAAACACTCTTGTAATAATCGTTTGAAAAAACAAGTTTCTCCGTCTCTAAACCTATTTCTACTTACTTGAGTTAAAACACTCACACTGTCAAACTTTTACTGCGCAGACAAGGATTGATAACTGGCTTATCATTCATACTTATACCAAGGCTTCTACAGCCTTTTCCCCAGTTGGTCATGGAAATCGTTAGAGCTCCTGTCCAGCCGAGCACCTGTGCAGAAAGAAAGCAAAAACATCCAAACTTAACACAGTGGCATTTCCCTGTTATTTCCACTATTCGTTATGCATTGGAAATGTCGGGCAACACTATTCTAATATTTTTAGAGAGATATGGTGCGATTTGTTTGAAAATAACGATACAGCTTATCTTGTTTTTGTCCGTTCCTTCAACTGGAACACCGGAGGTTCCAATCTCTTGTGTTTTCTTTTCACCTGATTCTCTGGGAAAAATAATCATTAGTCCCATGCCTATCAATTGTCTAATAATCTTGGTAAACCTGGTTAGCCATCTGTTCCAATTTCTTTTTGCTTTGATGAATCTGTTCATCCTGATCTTATTTCTTACTTTAAATGCCCGATTAGCGTATCGACTAAATGTATTATTCGCTTTTGCTTCACACTCCTCATACAACATCAATTTCATTCATCCCCACACACACACTTACATCCTTACACACAACCACTACCCCCTCATCCATTAGTGCTGTCACTGCTTCCAACTACCAACCAGGGAAAACAATAAACTTTTAGCAATTTAGACCACTAAAACCCCGACCGTCATATAGCCCCGCTGGCCATGTTATTAAACTCATGGACACCCGCACTATACCACCGCAATATCCCTCAGATCCTTGAATTCACAAAGAACCGTCTGTTCTCAGCCCAAAGCGTTTTCCTCCAGTCGCGAATCCGAACGAAAACACCCCAAGCTCCTTCCCAAGGAATACCACAACTCATTCCACCATCACCTGCACCCAGACAGGCCAGCGCCCATCCGGTACCTACTCCACATACACAATAACAACGCAGTTCAAATAAACACACAGCCACTAACCCACAACATGCCGCAAAGCTAGGGATGGAGAACCACAGGGAGAAATACAAGGAGAGACAGAGGGGGGTGGAGGGAAGAGAAAAAGGAGGGAGGGATACAGGGATACAGGGACTAAGGGGAGGAAGGGGAGGGGGCTCACAATGCAACATTAACTATAACCAAAACCGTCTATACTTAATCAGCAGATTACCCCGTATTGCCTGGTCCAGTTAACCCACAGGACTTCAAACACTATCTCCATCACCCGCTGCCAACTTCAACTTAAATCAAACCTCAACCCTAATCAGACCAAAAGAGTCCGCATGGAGCTCCTAATAAGAGAGGGGGGGCCCCAAAATGACCATGCGTATCCCATTTATCCTTACGTAATCCTAATTTAGCAAATAACACTACTTTAATATAACCAACACTCCAAGCCCCCCATAAAGGCAATCTATCCTGAACAAAACTTCCTTTGCGCACCTGTCATTTCACAAAGCCAAGCTGGGAGATAGGGATGGAGCGGAGAGAGGCGGGGAAGGAGGGAGGGAGGGAGGGAGGGAGGGAGGGAGGGAGGGAGAGAGGGAGGGAGGGAGGGAGAGAGACAGGGAGGGAGGGAGGGAGGGAGGGAGGGAGAGATACAGGGAGGGAGGGAGGGAGAGAGGGAGGAAGGGGAGAGTGTGAACGAGGGAGGAAGAGACAGAGGAGAAAAAGGGGGGGGGGGGTTCACGCAAGTCCCGCACAGCACACACGTCTCACTCCAACTAGTCCCGTCCAACATCGCCCCCTATAGCCCTCCACTGTCCACTGCCTCATCAAAAGCCCATAGTCCATCCTCCTTGCGCCGACCTACCGTGGCGCGCATGCGCAAACAGACACATACCGTCTACATGTCCCAACACTCATTCACATCAGCAGCCTATAATTCGAACAAACTACCCCAACCAAAGCCACAAACAAACTCACACATCCAACACATTTCTACCCCACTAGCGCCATCATACTGGGCCCACAACAAATACAGACTGATAACCAAACAAGTATATACATCCGTCATCAACAACTGAAAAAACCGATAAAAAGAATTACAAATACCCAAAGATGGTCGCTACTTAAAACCTATAATAACCACAAACTGTTCGCTATTGCCTACTGCACCCCGTTCACCCGTGAAGGAGAGGTGTAACTATCAAAGAGGCAACACCGCCCTCCGCTGGAACGTTTGTCCAACACCACCATTGCACTACAGTATCCACAACGTCCTGCAGGAGGCGCCCACACCCTCCCCCGCAAGTGCGTCATCACGCAGCACCACTTGACTCGACGTCAACTCGACGTCTCACCTCAACCACAAAACCACAATCCCCAGAACCCCCTACACCGGAAGTTCCTGTCCACGCCTCTCTAAGGTCACGTCTCAGCCACCAAGAGTAGCATCACGCGATATTCCCCGAGAGTCATGCTACATTGTTAGCACAGGTAGCTTAGCATCTTAGCTTCGTTAGCTCAGTGCTGCTAGCTCCATCAGCTTAGCTTAGCATCCAACATCACTTCTCCTAAACGGCCCATTATCCTGTTGATCCGAGCGGCACAACACATCGCGACGTTTACACAACCCCTGTTATACCCCGCAACATAACTTTAATCCTATTTAGCCCCCGTTCACAAAACATATATCAATATCTTTATTCTAGTACGCTCGCCCGTCTGGCCCCGCCTGGCCGAAATACACAGTATATTAAATCCAACGCTCCCCAAGCCCAGACGCTCCCAGTGACGTCATCAGCCCCAAAAACTCTGTTTATTTTGACCGCTTCTACATTAAATTCAGACCCCAACACCACCGTTTTGAAAAATTCCAACGAACTTTACACATCATTTTAGTTCCATCACACCTGCCATTCATTCAATTCACTCGACAACGCAACACAGCGTCCACACGTTAGTCCCGTCGTTCTCGGCTAATGCCAGCAGCTAAATAAATGCCTCTTCCCACGGACAGTGTTGCGGTTTCTCCGCTGCCGTTTCGGCCACCAGTGTTTTACAATAATACAAAAAATACACTGGCACTCTCTCATAGCTCCTAACCTTCATCCATTCAAACACATATACTCAGCAAAACAATGTCCCATTCATAAGCATACTATTCATTTGGCCACATTCATCCTAAACGCATTTCCTCGCTTTTTTCACACAATACTCTCCTGATGTTCTAATCACATGCACAGTATCTTCCCTCAAAGTGCTTCATATATCTACTGAGTCCGACTTGCTATACCCCGAGAAACCCACTCCATTCATGTATAGTAGCTCGTGGAGAGTTTTAGTAGCGCCCCTTGTCGGCTTGAATCGGAGTTTTATATGGCCAAATCGTGTGTTCGACCCTACTTTCCATTATTTCCTACTTGTAGAGCCCCTTGTCGGCTTGAATCGGAGTTTTATGTGGTCCATTTGTCACCACAATTTCCATATTTTCTACTTCCCTCATTCCTCCACGAGTTTGATGTTCTTCAGATTTGGACCCTAGCCAATCTGAGCCTAAATGACGTCGGATTAGTCTCGGCAATTCGCTTATGGAACGTCTTCCAAAGTCCATTGCTCAGTCGTACCGATTATAAGCGGGTCTCTATCTCGTTAAGCAATCTGGCCCGAACCCTATCCTCTTCTCATCACTCTGTTCTCTGTTCCTATGCTATCTGTACCCTGTACTCTGTTCTCAGTACTCTATACTCCGTTTTCTGCACTCTGTCCTCTGTACTCTGTTCTCACCGTGGAACCAGGATCTCCTGTACTACAATCACGGTTCTCTCATTAAACTCTTTACCTTACCCTATAATCTCCTCTTCAAGATCTGACTACTCCGCATTACCCATTAATGAACCACTTAGCCACTTCACAGTCTCTCTTCCCGCATATCTGTGACTATTCTCCGTTCTACCGCTCCACGCCTACGCCTTCTAGTTAATTACCTATCCCAACCTATCCCCCTAAACTATTATAACTAAATACAGACATCTATATCCTCTCCTCACTGGTAGTCACCATACTGCTACCCAGACTAATCTTACCACACCTGGCATTGTACCAATCATAGGCATCCTAACCGAACATCCTCTATCCCCTACGCTTCCTAAGTGCAGCGCCGGTGTGTGGCTGAGACCAGAACCAGGTCGTGAACCCTGGACCCCGGTACTCCCCCAACACCAACATTATCCTGGTCCATTTACATCTCATTCCTACCTAAAGCAATAGCAACCCCAACGGCGAGACTGCTTCGACCACTACCAATCTTAAACGCACCATTACTACTTACCTAGTCCCGCTGGCCTCGGTCGAAGTGGTGATGATTATTCAGTCGCAGAGGCATCGATGATGGGCAGAGAACCTCTCTGTGTCCTTGAGAAGTGGCTGCCGTCGTCTTCAACCGGCTGTGGTCGAATACAGCACGGGTCACGGACCAATTGAAGTATCTCTAGCTTCATTTATACCTATATCTAAGTTCTGTGATCGTATAGTCTTTTATTACCCTTCTCCTGCATTGTTTGATATTTCAGATGTTCGGTTTAAGTAAGGAAAGAAGCTGACGAGGTGGTTCAATCAAACAGACTGCAGTGTTTATTTCCATTCCTAAATAAACCACAGCTTATTTCAAAACACAGTAAAAGCTCTTTACTTCAATCTAATCGTCTCTTTGGTGTATCTAATTGTCTCTTTGATGAGGCAGTTTGGTCCATAATCCGATCAGCTAGGGCCGATCAGAGCTTTCTTCTCCGGTGCTGGTGTTGTTGTCTCTAGGGTTCCCATGCCAACACGCGTCTTCTCTCGTGGTTGGTGGTGTGGTTGCCAAAGCAACCTTGAGTCTCCGTGAGTATCAGCGCTCAGGCAGAGAGAGCGCTTGTTTTCGTCTCTCCTCGGTGGTAGGCTCTCCTGCTGCGAGGCGATCGTCTGTCATCGGTGTCTCCCTCTCGCTGTGTCACCGGCTCGGCTCTCCAGGGATCCTCTCCGTCTCCTCGCTCCAGTCTCCCGGTGTCTGTCCTGTCCGTCTCCATCAGCCCTTTTTATGAGAGAGAGAGAGAGAGAGAGAAGACCTTTTCCCTGCCTGTCTAGTGACGTCACTCCCACCATCTGGCTTCCCTATTGGCCAAATTCCTTTTCTAGTAGGAACTTGTCTGTCGTGTCACGTCCGGACACAGCCTTGGTCTGCTGACACAACCGTTCACCATAGAATCTGTCGGGCTGTTTAATTATTACCTTATGAGGGGATTAGTTTAATGCGTGCCACATCCTCATGTTTCTTGTGACCCAAATGTTTACACAGTCCAACCCGGAGAGACAGACTGGCTCTCAGTGCCCAGACAACAAACCATATCCGTCCTTCAATAGAACACTTTATTTCTTGATTTAACCATTTGACCAATACTGTATAGTTTTTATCTTCTATTGTGACTTCCGTTATTCTAATAGTTTTAAGTTATGTCCACATTGTAACTCATGTTATTTGAACTTTATTTGATTGTTCCATCCTATGGGGGGTATTTTCCTATTCTAAAGTAATCTATTCTCTAGGTGGTGGCTCTATTTTTATCACTAAAGTATTTTGTTCAATATTGACATTAATTAACAAACAATGTCTTTGTATTCGGTTTACTTATTGTCAACTTTTCATGCTTGCTAAACCTTGACAAAGGTAATTTGGTATGACAGATAACTTTTTAGTACATTTATTGATTTGCACTGTCTTAACTGGTGGCAGGCTACTTGGATGTGGAATGGAGATTCCAACCGTTGGTGTCACCTTTCTGACCTCTGTACCTTAGTCAGCAGCTGCAGTTGTAACCTGAAATTACTTTAGCTTAGTGTAAATATGACCTTTTGATCTCAACTGTTATTTTCAGTTTGGTTCCTGTTCTTCAAAGATAATTATATCCTTCCTCGTCTGTTTGAGATGGCCTTTCCTAAACCCAGCTGCTAACCTCATCCGATAAGGTGCTATTCTGAACCAGTGGAATGTGCACTAACGTCATAAACAGTCTTTTGCCTTATCAGCGAACCATCTTCTGTGAGTAGCCCTGACGGCAGATCCGTCTCCAGTTGGCTGGGTGAGGGGTGACTGTCTCTCAACCTCTTTAGCCTAGGGCCACAGAAATAACTCACATGGGGTGTTCAAATGGCCCTTCTATCAATCCGCATTTTGTCTTTATCATTTTGTACACTTTTAGTTTGTTTTATTTATGTTTTCATTTAGAAATATACGACAGGAGCTAAATATATTATACTTTATTATTATATTACATTATATTATAATATATAACATTACATTATTATATCATACATATTATTTATATTATTCAAATGGCCTCAAATATGTTCCGTTGTGATGTCACAGTATGATGTCACAGTATGATGTTCCGTTGTGATGTCACAGTATGATGTCATAATCAAACATTCTAGAACATTTGTGTATCTATTCAACAATTCTCTCAGAAGATCTCAGATCTCAGTAGACAAGTGAAGATATCACTTGTTGTTTCCGGCTACTTGTCTGTAAGCTTGAATATATACTGTAGATACAATTTTTAAATCCCCACATGGAAAAGGAAACAATGTCCTGTACAATCCTTAATGACCTGCGTCTGGAGGGAAGGTTCTGTGATGTGGTTATTAAAGTCAACAGCACTGAGTTTAACGCCCATAAGGCAATCCTGTGTGGCTGCAGTGCCTATTTCAGGTAAGTTTAGCTTGGTTCAGGTTAGCTTGGTTCAGGGTAACTATACTATACTGTACGTCTACTGTAAAAAGATACTATACTGTAAGTCTACTGTAAAAAGATACTATACTGTACTTCTACTGTGAAAATATATTATACTTTAACTGTTGTCACAATACCAACATTTTGACTTTGATACAGATAGGAAAGGTAATGGAATATATTATTAGATGACAGAACATGGAAAATTCTTTATACAATTATTTAAATCATTATAATTTAAACGCTATTGAATAATAGTTAATCAATAGTAATTAATACAATTATTCTTTTACAGCTACTGAGCTATATACTATAGCTACTGTCCATCAATATCTTCCTTTTTAATGAAATAGGTTCAGGAGAGAGATGGAGAGAGGGAGAGGGAGAGAGAGAGCGAGACACACACACACACACAGAGAGAGAGATAGACGGAGAGAGACAGATTCTCAGCCCTCCCTTCCCTCACTATGCCTCTGAGCGTCCCCAGTGATTAGCGTTAGCAGTAGTTAGCGTTAGCAGGTTAGCTTATTTGGAGTAATCAGTTAGCAGATAACATTACAGTAGTTATTGTTATTTAGCACAACGCACAACGTGCGTATAACTGACGAGGATGCAAAGCATGTTAGACAATTGGAACTGCTGCTGGCAGAGTTTTCGTTGCACATAGAAGCAGCGTGCCTCGAGATGAGTTGTTACAGAGCTGGTCCACGCTGCTCATCTCTATTATGAAATGACAATTGCGCAGTTGTTGACACGCCCACTACGCAAGACTATTACTCGCACACTGTGCTCCTAAATGATTTTTCCGGTTCGCACAAATCTATTTTTAGAGGCAAATGCGAGTGAAATGCTCGCACTGTATAGCCCTGATATAATACTATTATGCTCATATGGCTCCCAATTATTTTACACGCCAGAGTGGCTGAGTAGCCTCTGTAATTTACCAGCCAAAGAGGAAATCTACACGCCATTGGCATTTGGCGGGTGCTTATTTTGTTCCCTGCTTCTACTGTGCTAAGACCCTATACTTCTACAGTGAAAATATATTACTACACAGGACAGAATGTTGCTTACTGTTTACTCATCAGATATCTCTATACTCTGCATCCCACAGAACCCTCTTCACTCGCTGGAGCGACTCAGAGAAACTCGTCTACACTATCCCTGGGGTGTCCGCGGCTATGATGCAGCTCATCATAGAGTACGCCTACACATGCTTTGTGCCGGTGACAGCAGAGAACGTGGAGGAGCTTCTGGAGGCTGCAGACCAGCTTCTTGTCACTGGCATAATAGGAGCATGCTATGACTTCCTAGAAGGCCAGCTGTCTCTGGAAAATTGTGTCGGCATCTGGAGGTTCGCAGACATCTACTGCTGCCCTGACCTGATGCACAAGGCCTATCTCTTCATCGTGTGCCACTTTGAGGAGATGCTGCACGTCTCACAGGAGTTTGTGGAGCTGTCCTTGCAGCAACTGGTGGACATCATCGAGAGGGATGATCTAAACGTGAAGAACGAGGAGACGGTGTTCGAGGCCATCCTCTGTTGGATCGACCACTCCTGTGAGGAGCGTAAAACACACATCCCTTTGCTGCTGCCCAAGGTAACTAATTGTATTACTGTGCATTACATTAAAACAACACTAGGTTCCGTAGTACAGTGGTTCTCAAACATTTGGGTCCAAACTGTTCCCTAGCAACAGAATTCCAGTGAAACCGTCTACAACCGCTGTCTAAGTTGTACCCGCTGTCTGCTTGTCTCTTCCCAGGTTCGCATGGGATTGATGAGGCGTGAGTACTTTCTGAACAACGTCCTGAAGAACCCTGTGGTGAGGGACAGCCACGACTGCAGGCCCCTCATCCTCAGCGTCCTGAACCCCCCTGGCTCTGACAGGCTCCCAAACCCCCTGACCCGCCCACGCCTGCCCCAGGAGGTCCTATTGGCCATCGGAGGCGTTAGTGGCCAAAACCCGACAAATGGCATGGAGGCTTACGATATCCGAGCTGGTGGATGGATGGACGTGAGTGTTGAGGGGGAGAGTCCCCGGGCCTACCACGGCACTGCTTATCTCCATGGTCTGGTCTACTGCGTCGGCGGCTGGGACGGCGTAGAGCGTTTCAGCAGTGTGCGCAGGTTCAACCCCATCACTCGCAGCTGGCTGCAGGTGGCTCCCATGCACTCACGCCGCTGTTACCTCAGCGTGGTCGCGTTGGACGGCTGTATCTACGCCATGGGAGGGTTCAACGGAGACGTGCGACTCAACACCGCAGAGCGCTACGAGCCTGAAATCAACCAGTGGACAGTGATTTCACCCATGCTGGAGAACAGGAGCGACGCCGGCGCTGCAGCCCTCAACGGCAAGGTGGGTGGAACTGAGGAACACACGTGTGGTAGATGAACCCAAGGAACGTGTATATTAAAAACTAAGCGATTGGTATCATTCATTTGTCTTGATCCTTTGGTGCATTAACATTAGACAGACAATTCAGGTAGAATGAAATAAAATGGAACATATAAACTAAATTAGAATATTCTTTCTTATTACAGGTTTTCATCTGTGGTGGCCTCAACGGCGCGGAGTATCTGTTCACAGCTGAGTGCTACAGCCCAGACACCAACCAGTGGACTCTGATCGCCCCCATGAGCAGCAGGCGTAGCGGAGTGGGAGTCGCTGCATACGGAGGACAAGTCTATGTGGTAGGTGCACATGGAGACAAATGCTTTATACTAGATATTTGTATAGATATGTATCATTTGACTTGCAATGCTGCTGTGATGCCCTCATTTCCCTAAGTGGATTAATACAGTGTCTGCCTTCCTTAACCACATACTAAAACATTCCTCTCATGTGTCCTGTCCTCAGGTGGGAGGGTATGACATTGAAAACTACCTGCGTAGCGCGGAGGCTTACAGCCCCTTGACTGACTCCTGGCGTGCCCTGCCCGACATGCTCACCCCCCGCAGCAACTTTGGCATCGGGGTGTTGGACGACCTGCTCTTCGTGGCCGGAGGCGTCAATGGCTTCACCACCACCTCCAACATGGAGCGCTACGACCAGAGCAGCGACAGGTGGACTGTAGCCAAGGACATGGAGATCCAGCGCAGTGGCCTAAGCTGCTGCATAATGCATGGCCTGCCTAACATGAGCCAGTACGCCACTCCCCGTGGCGCCCTGCAGTGACCCCTGTAGGAGGAGGAGGCAGCAGGGGGATCCATCTAAGAAACTAAAACATTTATTAGACCAGTCCAAAAGAAATCCTAGTAAATGAATAAATTATTATCAGCCAAAGGTGGTGACGTTTCTTTCTTCTAGTAATTCCGACAATATCTGTTTTTGGTTCGTGTAATGCACATAATATGAGTACTTTTATCCATATGGTTGAGCCTGTTAGGAATTGCACCTCCAACCCAAGCAGATTGCAGATCATATAGATCTCTCTATATGACAGTTTTTGTCAGCCTTATGACCAGTGGCTCGGGAGGTAGAGCAGTCGTCTGGCAATCCGGAGGTTCCCGGTTGGATTCCCGCTCCTCCTGAGCAGTGTGTCGAAGTGTCCTTGAGCAAGACACTTAACCCCTAATTGCTCCCGATGAGCAGGTTGGCACCTTGCATGGTTGCCTCCGCCATCGGTGTGTGAATGTGTGAGTGAATGTGAGTAACAAATTGTAAAGCGCTTTGGATAAAAGTGCTATATAAAAAAGCAGCCAAAAGCAGCCAGGCTTTATCTCACGTTCCCAGTTTTATCTCCACACACATACTCCATATTGCTGTGTGACATACTCCACACACGTCCACACGTCACAGAGCACTTTGAGCTGCAATCTGTATGAATGGTGCTATATAAATAACGTTATTATTATTTAACATTTATTTAAATTTAAATTTAAAAATATATATTTTAAGACTTCTAAAGAATGTTATGTTTTTAGACATAATATCTATATTATTCAAATGGGAGCTAAATATATTATACTTTATTATTATATTACATTATATTATAATATCTAACATTACATTATATTATCATACATATTATTTATATTATTCAAATGGACTCAAATATGTTCTGTTGTGATGTCACAGTATGATGTCACAGTATGATGTCACAGTATGACTGTACATTGGAGGTGGGTGGGTGTTGGGTACATGTGGCGGGGGGGGGGGTTGGGTGGGTGGGGGGGGGGGCCCTCATAGATTATCGACGAAACCTTACTTGGTCCCAAGAAGAGGGTCTCGTCGTGTATTATTGGGTTAGGACATTTACTGTACATTGGAGGGGGTTGGGTTAGGACATTTACAGGGGCCAGTTTCGAATTGCAGTCTCTCGTAGGTGCTCTTTGAGAGTGGTTTTGAAAGTGGGTAGTGATTCACATTCCTTTACAGCTGTGGGTAGGGCGTTCCACATTGATGTGGCATAATTGCGAAACGTGTTTAGTCCCTTGTTTGAGCCAAATCTGGGTTTCACATGATTTGTGGAGCTCCCTCTGGTGTTTTGGTCGTGGTATTCACTGACCTTTGGGAAGTATTTTGACATGTACATGGGTACCTTAGTCGTGTAGTGTATCTTGAAGACCAGGCCCATTGCAAGTTGCTGTACTCTGTCGTCTACTCTAAGCCATCCTAGGTTGTCAAAGTGGGCAGGGGTGAGGTGGGTTCTTCTGATGTTTGTAATTTTGTATGCCAGTTGACACTCATCTTGTAGCTGTGTGTGTCAGTGTCATCGTCACTGGCTGCTGCTACATTCTCATTGAAGCAGCTTGTGCTATACAACACTGGAGTGGCTATCAAACTGCTTTGCAGTTAAGGTGTGACCTTGGATAATTTTATAATAGATCTTAATTTACAGCTACCAACATATTTTCTGTTCTAAAGAACAGTTGAGCTTGTCACTTTGATAGCCTAAAGTGCATTTAGGACTCTGACGTCTAACCTTAAACCGTTGTTTGTGTATTACAGTGTTGATTCTATTCACATATATGCTTACCACTTGTATCTATTGCTATGTCCGCCCATCACAATCACGCAAACTGTCTAACGCCTCCCTGTCTCCCTGTGAGTGGCTGTCTGATGATGACCGGGAGGATGCGACCCTCTCTGCGCTGCCCCCTTTGCCTCAAATAGATCCGCCATCAGCTCTATTTTTAATCTTTCAAAATGTTCAGTTTCTATCGCATGCACTTATCTGTGTTTCATTACACATATGAGTGCATGCTTACAAACTGTTCGCCTGTTTTATTGCAACACTACTATCACCGACATCAAAGAAGGGAGATGCCCCCTTGAATGGCCCTTCTAAGGTTTCTCTCCTCCACATTGCCTGTGGTGCTTTTTTTCCTATTGTTTTGTTCTTGATTTATTGTGATGTTTCTTCTTGACTTGTTTAAAGAAGACGTGTTCTGCCCATGGGGACATTAACGTGTGTTGTCGGGCCTTACAAATACATTTGATTTGATTTGTTGCTCGAAAGTATGTGAACCCCTTTGGATTGGAATAGTCTGTTTTTCAAATATTTCACACATTAATCTATTATATCTTCATCTAACATACATGTCATGATTGAAGGAAAACACATTGTTTTAATATATTTGGATTATTATACTAAATACAGTGATTAACGTACGGTTATGTATATAACCATAGTTATATGAGCATAGTGACGCTCTGCGTCATACTGGAATACTTCCATATCAGCCTAAGCACTGAATAAATCTTCACATCCACCTTTACATACCATCATCTGTCTGGCCACACCCCCATCCGCTCCCTACATAAGCAGGGGTGTGGCCATACCATCAGCTCCTTCCCAAGTCTTTCACCACAAAGGCAAGACCACGGGGTCCCCAGCGAGTCCGACGCAGAGCGTCACTATGCTCATATAACTATGGTTATATACATAACCGTACGTTATATATCGCATAGCTCTGCTCTGCGTCATACTGGAATACAGGAGCTAAGCAGAGCGAGAGCTCGACAAATGCACCCGCTGAGGCCCCCCACGACCATCAGAACCGGGGAGGACCCGTGCCCCCGGACCCCCCTAGCGGAGGACGGGAGGGTGTCGGATCCGACTGCGCGAAGAGGAGACTTCAGCAACTCAACGCACAGGGTGAGCAGACCGTGGGGCTTACCCACGACTACACAAACGCGCAACCTGCATGCCACTAGGGAACGAACGGAAAGGAACAAACCCCCGTTACCACCCCTAACATCACGGGGTCAAGAGCAAAAGCCCAACCCCGTGGCAAGGCCATAGCAGCGGAGCGCGAAGGAGGACCCAGAACCAGGAAGGTACTGGACCCCCCCCCGGAAAAGGGGGCCTGGAGAGACCAATGACGCCACAGCATCGAGACCTCACCAGGCGGTCACTAGTGACACCGCCCCCCACATCGCCAGCGTATTCGGTCAGGGCCCATCCAAGAGCTGAACCTGGTATACCCAGGCAGTCACCCATCCAAGTACAAACCAGGCCTGAACCTACACAGCTTCCGAAATCGAACAAGATCGGGCGTGTTCAGGTTGGTATGGCTGTAAGCTCGAAGCACTCAAGAGGCTACACCCACAGCGGGAGCAGGCAGCGCACCGGGGAGACGACCCCCAAAGAGGTCGATCCCTCAATCCAGGCAACAGGCCACTCGACCTGAGCCTGGAGCACTGCGGACTAGACAGGCGCCAAAGGGGTCTGCTGAAACAGCACCCCGGCGAAAGGGGCGAATGCTGGCATTGTTGTGCACCATGTCACAGCCTCCACAAAAACCCCTCGACTCTCAAGAGGGGCCGAGGCAGAGAAGGCTGACATGATTGGCAGACGTCATGAAAAGTGTGGGGGCACACTCACAGGTAGATGGGGCCAAACCCGGCCTACCCCAAGAGTTGACTCCGCTACCAACACACCAGGGAACCAACCACCCCCTTGGTTCTAACATGAGGTGGTTGTTCCTATAACCCCTCAAGAAAAAACTCCAAAACACAACTGCGGGTATACACTGGCTGTTGGAGCCAAATGTATGATTTCGTTTACTTTGTAAATAATTGTATAGGTCTATAGTCTATATTTCATATATTTCATACATAGCCTATAGAAGCACTTAAAATGCCATAATCTATATAATCACTGTTAGTGCCAAATGTATGGTTGTGAAATTATTATTATTATTGTTATCGGTATGAATGAAGTCATGACTTATATACATAATGGGTTTTGTGATCATGTATTGTTGTAATTATTATATTTTTGATAATTAGGGAGATGCCAATTGAGATGCATGTGGCTAATTTGGGGAAACAGGCATCAGGTGTTTAAAATGGGCTGGCCGTTACACAGCCAGAGTTCTAAGAATGTCTGGTATGTGGCGACACGGTTTTTTGACCGCTGCAGAGCAGCCTATGTTTTGAGTTTTGATTCTACAATATGATTTCGCTGTCAAACGGTAAGATAAACATTTCCTATGGTTCATTGTGGGGATTATTGGAATCCGAAGATCTACATTGAAAATATGAAAGGAAAATAAATGTCATATACAAAATCCGATCTCCAGAGTGCTGCTATCTGAGCGCGTCAACCAAGCGCATACCAGTAGAACCAGAAGATGCATTTACGTTGTATAAGGATTGCATCTTTACTGGCTATACCGCAGTACAAGTGTTTCAGTTTTCAAAAAGGGGTTAACCCAGGCCAACGGGTCGACGAAAATAATGTCGAACCCGGGTCCGGCGGACCGGGACGTACACAGGGATGCCAGAGGAGTTCTATAAGAATCACCTCAACAGCCCCCTCCCAGCCCTGCTTAAGCAGGAGAAGAGAGGGGCGAAAAAGAATGGAGAAGGACCAGGCTCCCTTAGCGCAGCGCAAGGTACAACACAACATGGACCAAGCAACAGTGAGGGGTAACACGTAGTAACACAACCACGAACATCTCCATAACGTCAAACCCTGCAATGCCCGGGCCGACCCGGCATTTTTCCCCCCGAAAAAAGCACAAGTCCCTCAGGGTACCAGAACAGCAGATCTGCGCCCCGGCGGACAACGGGTTAACTGACCTGGACTGGCGTGACCAAAATCAGTCCTGTGCCCTAATCACGCCGCCATCCCCAACCCTAGGAGGGGGGTAGGTACGCGTGTCGATCCAAAACATTATAGAGGGCGCCACCCAGACGGTCCCCTTCGTACCGCGCCCGATGGCCCACCCCAAGGGCGTGAGACCCCTCTACCAATGCTTTGATCTATTCCGTTAACATCTCCCAGATATGAACAAGAATTCATCGAGACAAGCCTAGTACACTGGCGCTCGGAAGAGACAAACTCCATCCCAGTTGCCCCATAAAAACGCTGTTTCAATGATGAGCATCCAAGGCGCGCAAGCCCATGCATGGTTCCTATCAGAAGCGCCCAGGGCCAGCACTATGTACACGTCGAGACCCAAAACATATCAATGGACATTCTAACAAGAAACCAGATACTGTTCCTCCAAGCCGCCTGGGAGAACGACAAGAAGCAGATTTTTTCACAGAAAGAAATACGGACATGGGTCCCATACGACGCGGCTGAGGGAAAACAACACCCCGTCAACCATGCTCCATAAAAGAGGGGACGGGGAGCGACGTACCCTATGACGGGGGGAAACCCATGACTCAACAGACCATTACCGGCGAGGAGTCAGGGAACTCCCTAAACAATACCCTGTCAACCTGCTCCATAAAGGAGGGGATGGGGAACCCCCAGAGAGACTTCCCACGTGAGCAATAGATTGAAAAGACATATTGCAACATTGAGCTATGTAACAATTGGACTAGGACTCTCCGAGGAGGAGGCTCTGAACTCACCGAGGAGGCTCCGAACTCCCTGAGGAGGAGACTCTGAAAACTCCCTGAGGAGGAGGCTCTGACCCAATACACGCACTACTAGTAGGGAGCAGAGCAGAAGAACAAATCGTCTCTACTGCGTTGCATCACCCACCAAGCTCAATACACATACAACAGAGCAGAACTTCTTTTTAAGTTCTACTCACCTTGACAATCTGAGGAGGAGGCTCTGAAACTCTGAGGAGGCTCCCTCACTGGAAGGGAGGGTCTGAACTCACAGGAGGCTCTGAAACTCCCTGTAACAGAGGTCCACAACATGGAGCCTGAATAACCCATGGAAGTCTTACCAATAGAAACGCGCCCAGTGATGTACTCTATGGCGGGGGTATTTCCGTGGTCCACCGCCCAATATGGCGTGGGACCAGGAAACCCCCCCCCCCTACCCTGTGATGCGCTGATCCAGCAACGTGACAGGAAGCCCCGAAGGACAGGGGGTTTTAACCCCTGACCAATCAGAAAAAGGGGAAGAAGGTTTTACCAGTTCACCCCCTCATGACCCCTCACCCCTGATACGATGTAATGACAAAGCAGAGCCATGACACCAGTCATAGCATGCTACATGAAGCGTTAACAGCTTCACATAGACTCATGTGCGAACCTGCCATCTGAATTTTTCAAAGGAAGAAAAACATATGGAGGAAGGAAGTCCATATGACAGCGACCAAACAATCTTTTCTCTAGGAATTTTTTTCTTTCTCTAAGCAGGAGCACAACCCCAGCAGAAGCTGAGGGATTACACCGTATCCCCACAAACATAGTGAAACAATATATTGTAAACAAAAACAATATATTGTAAACAAAAACAAGAGTGTTAATGTCCTGCTATTCTCACGGTTAATGTTCAACGGTGTAGCGTAAGCTAACAGCCAACTCCAGGCCAACTGGTAGCATCAAGCTAACGTTCCTAGCCTAGCGAGCGTATCGAGCTAGCGCCGCAGCTAACAGCTAACTGGCTAACAGGTAGCTCACCCAGCTAGAACGCAAGCTAAGCAGCTATCACCGAACTGCACAACGAGAGAACATAATAAAGGCCAACACTTCAGACAGCCGCCATCTGTCCCCCTCCTCATCCTAAGAGAGAAGAGAAAAAGAAGTTAACACAGTTTTCAGAACGGTGATTAACAGATATACAGCGGTGTCGGCACAATTGGGGCTGCAGCCGATTTGCGCATGGAGAAATTCCGATAACGAAACACCAAACCCACTTTCCTCATGCTAGGGTACTTTTATCTTGAAAGATGGGGCCATGCACGTGACAGAGAGAAATCCGTTCGTCCAAAGATCCAGGGGTTTTAATCGCAGATCTTGGTCACGGTCCCACTAGTTTGACTACCGTGGGCTTCAAACCAGGACCCTCTCCCCGCCGTCTAAGAGGCAGAAAAAGGGTACCAGTCTGGGGCCGGCTTTCGTAAATCATGCAGCTACACAACTGGCGCTCGCGTATCAAAACCATCACTCACCCAGAGAGGTAGCTAGCTCTCACAACAGCCGTCGCCTCTCCTGCACAGTCCAGCTGCAGAAGCGGAGGTAATACCTGTCCAGCTGCAGCTTGGAGGACTGCAGGTGGGGATTAGGCCAGCGACGCGAGCCTCTAATACGAAAAATGCCGGTGGAGGTCAGAATGATCATCATCTTCTAGACACCCCAGTGGCGAAGACATTATCGCTGTATTTCCTCGAAAATAGTGAGAGAGAAAACAAAGATATAATGTCAACGTAGCTCCTGCATCTCCTATTCTCTTCTTCAAAAATCCATCAATCTTCAAAGTGTGGTACATTGCAGGCACTTGACGTGGTGAAAACTGAAGAAGGAGCTGATGGTATGATATGGAAGTATTCCAGTATGACGCAGAGCAGAGCTATGCGATATATAACCATGGAATATCCTTGTGTGCATAAGTATGTGAACCCTTGGGATCCAGCAGCTGCTGGTGTAGCCGGTGTGATCTTGTCTGCGTTGTGTTTTAGTCGATTCGACCCCTGTTAAGGGATCGCCCTGAGTGGGAGTTGAACCCCGGACGCCCGCATCGCGGGCGGCATCACAGACCACTAAGCAAGAAGTGAATTCACTTCTTGCTTCCGGGTCTGGATGCCTCTGGGGAGTGAGTTTACTTGCAGTACCGCTTACCATCCACAGCCACGTCACTACTTGTACCCGTGACTGTGGATATACTGCGGTACCTCTGTTACACTCACCCCCCTAAACTCACTCCACCCAGGGCATCCGGGTCTAACGGCACCACATGTAGCCGGTGTGATCTTGTCTGCGTTGTGTTTTAGTCGATTCGACCCCTGTTAAAGGGGCTATGCACTGCTATTCCTAGCACTATTTGGGCAACTTTACACACTTCCTGTGAGTCTATGTAACACATCTGTAATTTTTATTCCAAAAATAATCATTGTTTTATATTTCTAATCTTGTACTCAAAACCAGCATTTTTCAGCCTCATGAAAGCAGGCTATTATTGGCTTGGCTCCACCCATACTAGCAGAATGCTTTGAGTGACAGCCACCCACCAAATAGCTCCGCCCATCTCCCCGTCATTCCATCCAGGTGAAGGTCTTAGGTTTCAGGTTTTTATTTCGACACGCAAAAACATATACCGATTTTACTAACTAATAGGGATCCAGAGAGCGACCCACAGTATGATTCAGAAGAAGAAGAAGAAGGCGATTTGCTACAGCGAGGCTTACATTACATCGTTTCCGATTGGTAAGTTGATTGATTGCACTGTTAGTTACTGTTATCTAATGGTTGTGTACTTCTGTCGCGGCCCGTCGAAAACACACACTAACGTTAGATTGTACTGACACCCCCCCCCAAACAACAGCGATCGAGGCTTACATTACATCGTTTCCGATTGGTAAGTTGATTGATTGCACTGTTAGTTACTGTTATCTAATGGTTGTGTACTTCTGTCGCGGCCCGTCGAAAACACACACTAACGTTAGATTGTACTGACACCCCCCCCCCAAACAACAGCGATCGAGGCTTACATTACATCGTTTCCGATTGGTAAGTTGATTGATTGCACTGTTAGTTACTGTTATCTAATGGTTGTGTACTTCTGTCGCGGCCCGTCGAAAACACACACTAACGTTAGATTGTACTGACACTAACGGTACTTGACGATGAATTGAAATTGGGGGACCCTGATGTAAACAAGACGAAAGTCTTTCTCTGGTCTCCATCATAGCAGTTGTTGGTATTGAGCAGTACTGTAGCAATACAAATATGGTATGTCATAAATATAGAGATGTAGCAGTACTGTCTATCTATATATATGTTACGATGAATTGAAATTGGGGGACCCTGATGTAAACAAGACGAAAGTCTTTCTCTGGTCTCCATCATAGCAGTTGTTGGTATTGAGCAGTACTGTAGCAATACAAATATGGTATGTCATAAATATAGAGATGTAGCAGTACTGTCTATCTATATATATTACGATGAATTGAAATTGGGGGACCCTGATGTAAACAAGACGAAAGTCTTTCTCTGGTCTCCATCATAGCAGTTGTTGGTATTGAGCAGTACTGTATTGTAGTAAATCGTAAATCAATTACAATATAATCCAAGCCACAAAATATAACGTTACCTTGTTTACCTCTCACTAGTTGTGTTCTTTTATTTAGAAGTTATGACTAGCTTGCTTCAATAGTTTTCTATAACGTTACTTTATAAAGAGCAGCAGTTATATACTATAACGTTAGATGGTATTTATGATAACATATCTCACCCAACCCTCAATGTTCCCTCACACATACAAACAGTGAACGTAGCTAGCAACAGTCAGTAAGTTATATGGCTAATTACGACATATCTACTTACTATTTGTGTCGGGTCGCGTATTGAAGGTACAGCTCCTTTGTTTAGAACCAACATGGATACCACGCCAGCATCAAAAATACCTTGATTGGCGACGTCCTCTGTGGAAAAATGTGCAGTACAAACCCGAGTATTAGACGTTGCGACGGAACTTGGAGGGTCGCCAAAAAGGAACTTGTTCCATTGTTGGCGAAGTTCGGCATCAACGGGAAAACTGTGCAAAGACTTCTTTGTAGCTCTACAGCCAGGAACGTTACATGTTCTGCGGGGTTTGCTCATCGTGAAATATAGGCGAGTGACGGCATTCCTGTTTCTAGGTTGTATGTGTCGGCTGCAGGTAGCAAGAATGGGGGCGGGCATTAGCTAAAACCACAGAGCCAATCACATCACCGTGCGCTATCAACAGCGCCCTGTGACGTGCTCCAGGTCGTCAAATCAAAATGACCTGATTTACTAGAGGCAAAGAGGGGATGGGCTGTAACTGAGGAATTCGCCAATATAGTATTTAGGCCCAAAAACACATTGATACGAACTCCTATTACTATAATACAATGCTAGAGACTGAAAAATGACATTTATAATGCATGGCACCTTTAAGGGATCGCCCTGAGTGGGAGTTGAACCCCGGACGCCCGCGTCGCGGGCGGCATCACAGACCACTAAGCAAGAAGTGAATTCACTTCTTGCTTCCGGGTCTGGATGCCTCTGGGGAGTGAGTTTACTTGCAGTACCGCTTACCATCCACAGCCACTTCACTACTTGTACCCGTGACTGTGGATATACTGCGGTACCTCTGTTACACTGGCACCGATGGCTTCAACTAAACCTTTCCCAGACCTTTCCTAGAGTTGAATAGTCTCTTGCGTGTGCTTTGATGGATTTTGGTTAGTTTTCATCAACAAACTCGCTCAATTCACTGACATGTTAGGGATTATTTGCATGAGGAACTCACTACAACTTCTACAGTATTTCAAAGTGTCCCAAAGGTCCCAGTGTCATCTCGGACCATCCTCATTTAACCACTATTATGTATTTCGGCTGGAATATATGAATATCTGAGATGACACTGGGACCTTTGGGACACTTTGAAATACTGTAGAAGTTGTAGTGAGTTCTGCATGCAAGGAATCCCTAACATGAAATTACCTACCTGGGTTCCATCCTAGAGGCTAATCTCTCCTGTGACAAAATGGCATCCAATGTAATAAAAAAAGTCAACCAACGAACTCGATTCTTGTACCGGATCTCCTCTCTGGTAAACAAGAATACCCTGAAGACTCTGGCAGGAGCACTCATTCAGGGGTACTACGACTATGCTTGCACCTCATGGTACCAAAGCACCTCAAAGGCGCTAAAAACAAAATTACAAACATCTCAAAACAAACTGGTCAGACTACTGCTTGACCTTACTCCTAGAACCCACCTCACCCCTGCCCACTTTGACAACCTAGGATGGCTTAGAGTAGACGACAGAGTACAGCAACTTGCAATGGGCCTGGTCTACAAGATACACTACACGACCAAGGTACCCATGTACATGTCAAAATACTTCCCAAAGGTCAGTGAATACCACGATCACAACACCAGAGGGAGCTCCACAAATCATGTTAAACCCAGATTCTGCTCAAATAAGGGACTAAACACGTTTCGCAATTATGCCACATCAATGTGGAACGCCCTACCCAAAGCTGTAAAGGAATGTGGATCACTACCCACTTTCAAAACCTCTCTCAAGAGACACCTACGGGAGACTGCAATTCAACACTGGCCCCTGTAAATATCCTAACCCAACCCCCTCCAATGTACAGTCATTTACCTAGTATGGTTTTGTCAATAGTCCAATGTACAATTTTGTTTGTTTGTACAGAGTCTCCCCCCCCTCAATGTACAGTTTTGCTTGTTTATACAGTGTGCCCCCCCCCCCCCCCCCAACCACCTCCAATGTAAATTACCCAGTATGGTTGTCAATATCCCAGTGTACCCAACCCCCCCCACCCAACCTCCTCCAATGTACAGTTTCTACGTCAAATGTATATACTCCCTTTTCTTGACTCCTTCTGTATCACAAACAGTACTGTATTTGCAAATCTGGTATGTCATAAATGTATAGATGTAGCAGTACTGACTATCTGTATGTCATGTACGTCATATATGTCCTGATGAATTGAAAATGGGGGACCCTGGTGGAAACAAGACGAAAGTCTTTCTCTGGTCTGCATCCCCTTAACAATTGTGTGTATTGAGCTGTACTGTATTGTACCCATTCTGCAATCTGTTAATAAAGTTTTCAATCAATCAATCAATTTCAATTCAATTTTCATGTCAGTGAATTGAGGGAGTTCGATGATAAGTAACCAAAATCCATCAAAGCAAGAGACTAGTATTCAACTCTAGGAAAGGTCTGGGAAAGGTTTTAGCGGGAACATCAGATTTAGCGTAGACACCTGGATCGTAGGATCATTCTCCCCTTCGATCTCACACACCACCCTGTCGACCATGACATCCTCTGACTCCTCCGTCTGATCCTTGTAGACCTGATTGTTGGTGGCCGCCACGTCATAATTGATGCACCGGTTGCTCAGCAGGTGCACGTAATACTGGCTACAACCACTTACGTCAAGGCTCTAATCAACATTAATTTATTTGATCCCTGCATGCTCCCTTTCCCCCTTTCCCCCTCCCCCTCACGAGCCCCATGTAACACGGAAGTGCATTGGTCGCATGTGTAGAGAGGGGACACCGTTATCAAGATGGCGACGGCAGTACTGGATGCAGGGATGCCTTGCATCTAACTGAGGAGGAGTATATTAGGACCTGAGGAACAGCAAAGTGCTGTGGTGAAAGCTGTCATGGAGTTTCTTGTGGACACAGGCCTGCATCATAAACAATGTGTAAGGCCACAGTATTGTTCAGTACCTAAAACAATCAGTGTGAGGCAGCAATACGCCGACGGGCGTCTAGACTGCCGGAAAGCCAGAAGAAGAAGAAGAAGAAGAAGAAGAAGAAGAAGAAGAAGAAGAAGAAGAAGAAGAAGAAGAAGAAGAAGAAGAAGAAGAAGAAGAAGAAGAAGAAGGCGAGGAAGGAAGCAGTCTTCTCTTGAGAGATAATAACCATAGATATATATAGAACACTAGATAGCTTACCCGCGCTGCCGGCCAATGTTTAAGCATTACATCACACGCAGGAGTGGTTTGTGACTGGGGTTTGCGGTTTGCGAGTGACAACTCCCTGGTACATTGTACCAGTTTGGAATAGAGAAGCCCGTCGCTTAGTGGCTAACTTTCGTTAGCCTCTATTGCACACTCACTAGTCCCTTGCTCACGTACCCCACTGGGTCTAGAGGTCGAAAGAAGGAACTATTATGGGCTCAAAGGACCACTCCAGTTTCCAGATTCTTTTCTCGGTCGTGTCCTATTTGATTTAGCTCATAGTAGCCCGTGCGTTGTTTCTAACAGACAAGAGAGAGGCTACCATGTAACGTAATTCCGCTTTATTCTTTTTATTTTTTATTATTATTTCATACAGTCGTTTTTATAACAGTCCTTGCTCTGAGAGAGTAGAGGGGGTCATAAAACCCTTTTGGTTATTGTGTAAATAGTCCCCCGCGTCCACCTTTCCTCTTATGAAAAGAGTCAGGATAGAGTAGGGTCATTATGCTGTATGTTTGCAATAGTGACCCTTATTCCTCTTCTGGAGGGAGTGGAGTAGGTCACTATTTTATTAGTCGCCATAATAACTCGTACGGTTTTTAAGGAAGGTAGAGTTCGTTATTACTTATATTTTCCGTGCCTTATAATAACCCTTGGACTTTAATAAGAGAAATGAGAGGGGTTATCATATAATTTATTCGTTGCATCTTATAATAACCCATGGATTTGTAGGAGAATCGAGAGGGGTTATCATATAAGTGAACGCCGTACATCCAGACCTTATTGTCCTTATTTTTATTCTTACTATCATTATTATCATTTTTATTGTATTTATTATTATTATTTATTATTATTATTATTATTACTATTTTTATCATTATTATTATTATTATTGTCAATATTATTACTACTAATATTATTATGATGGTACACCCTTTCATCCTTATAATTAACAGAGGTGAATGGTTCCCTCTATAGGTCCTTATGGGCATTTATCTTCTAGCCTGTTTTTTGGGGATTAGTGCCCTCTGCTGTCTGTTCTGGAAAACTGCCACTCTGGTTAAAAGATGATGTAAAAGGTCCCACTCTATTGTTGCTTTAGAGAATTTCTTCCTTATCCTTCTCATTCCAATCATTATTTCCATCATAATTATTATTCTTATTATTATTATTATTATTACTATTATTATTATTATTATTAACTCCAATAGGGTCCAGCTGCAGCCCCGGAGATTGTTCCAGATTGGGCAACTTCCGCCCACTCCCACGACATTTATCCCGCTGACAGGACAATGCGCTGATTGGCGGAAAGTACAGAAGTATCTCGAAGTACGTCTGACGTTTCTCTACGTCCGTTAGCGAACGTGTTAATTGAACGTCAAAATCAAAAGCAAGTACGTCTGCGCTGACGTGCGGTTGTTGAGTGATTGATTGAAGAGTTCCTTGTTCCATGAGAGGGGGGGGGGCTTGTATTGATCAGGTTAGTAGATATTGTACCGATCAGGTATTACAGATCATATCCGCATGAAATAAACTAAAATGTTAAAACCAGTGGTGCGTTATTGAAATCATCTGGGGTGACACGCACCACGTGCACGCGCGCTCCTGGCGCGTGCGCGCGCTCCCGCGAATGCGCATTTAATGTCCCCTCGCTTGGGCACAGACTAAAGACAGTGCCTAATTGCCTCTACGAATGGAATGTAACACGTCTTCACAACAAGGTTAGGTGTGAATGTGTCTGAGAACGTATTTAACACACCTGACGCTATTGATATGCAAATAGCGAGTGAGGTCCCACACCGTGCTACCCCGTCCCATGAACAACGCATGCCTGGTTAAAACCCATTTAGACTGTTTCTCATTCCTGTACTGTTGTTTATACTCTGCTCCTGTGTTGTAACCCAACCCCCTCCAATGTACAGTAAATGACCAAGTATGGTTTTGTCAATATTCCAATGTAGTTTTGCTTGTACAGTTGTACAGTGTCCCCCACCCACCCACCCCTCCTACCCGACCCCCCCCCCCCCCCCCCCAACCACCTCCAATGTACAGTCCCACCTACCCAACCTCCTCCAATGTACAGTTTCTACGTCAAATGTATATACTCCCTTTTCTGGACTCTTTTTGTATCACAAACAATACTGTATTTGCAAATCTGGTATGTCATAATTGTATAGATGTAGCAGTACTGTATCTGTATGTCATATGTTATGATGAATTGAAAATGGGGGACCCTGATGTAAACAAGACGAAAGTCTTTCTCTGGTCTGCATACCCTTAACAATTGTGTGTATTGAGCCGTACTGTATTGTACCCATCAATAATATGTAGAAATTATAAAGAAAGAATAATGATTAGAAATAATTCTACAGAATACAAATTTAATATGAACATGATGTGGTGTAGGCGCAACATAATGCTATTCCTTCAACACCTCGTTCACCACTGAACAAACAGGTTACTGGTGCATATCAAACACATAATGCTATTCCTTCAACACCTCATTCACCACAACTACAGTATTATTATAATTATGGTCCAAAATGGTCTCCCTTCCTTCTTCATTTGCTTGTTGATCCTCCTCGCTCACGTAGAGAAACGTCAGACGTACTTCGAGATACGTCAGGCAGACGTACTTCGAGATACGTCAGACGTACTTCGAGATACTTCCGTACTTTCCGCCAATCAGCGCATTGTCCTGTCAGCGGGAGAAATGTCGTGGGAGCGGGCGGAAGTTGCCCAATCTGGAACAATCTCCGGGGCTGCAGCTGGAGGCTACTCGGCCAATGGAGAGCGACGTCGTCGTAGGGCGGCCATCTTGCTCCAGGCAGCTCAGCTACTGATAACATTAATGTCTACTTTTTTACTTAAAGGCCGTTTTATTTGTATTTTAATTTTTTTTTACAAACCGCTTGAATCATAGCCACGTTAATAATGCTTGTAATAAACCAAACCGTTTGTAAATCCGTCAATATTTCAGCGAGTTATGAGTATTATTGTCTGTGCAGCTCACTCACCCTCACTCAAGGCTGACTGGAGGAAGATGGCGGCGGTTCAGCGACGGTGGTGACTCCGCCTTAAGCTATCTAGTGTTCTATATATATCTATGATAATAACGCCTTCTCTTTGGCGAGTAGCTGTGATAAAACTCTAGTTCACACTCCGGCCTAGTAGGTGGCGGTAATGCACCCAAGAGTTGCGTGCCACCTGCCGTTAACCAAAACAGAAGAACACGGAGACAAAATGGCACTTTGACAGCTAAAGCTAACTAGCTAGCCTCCCCTTCAGAACAACAACAAGCTAAACGTAACGTTACTAGTTTGGAGTGTGAAGGTGTCATTAGCTGGCGGCTTGTTGACATTATGTTTGAAACAACCTTTACCCCGTGAACCCGAAGTATCCACATTGACATTAACTATCTCTGAACAGGTGAGAGCATTCATAATAATAACGTCAATTAGGTAGGTTAACGTTAACGTAAGTTAGCTAAGCAGCTAGCACAGCACAGGTACAGATCAGTATACGTTGTCCCGTCTACATTAACGAGACGAGGCAACGTTAGTTACTTCTAACTAGCGACAAAACGTTTTGGTGTGAAGTTACCATTATTTAGCTAAAACATTTTGATTGGGTGCTTCTTGTGTGAGGCAAGAATCGTGTGACATGAATACAGTCAACATGGTAGAGAGGTTAGCCAGTACTCTTTGTGTCGATCAACTGCCTTTGATTGATTGATTGATTGAAGACTTTATTTAACAGATTGCAGAATGGGTACAATACAGTACAGCTCAATACACACAATTGTTAAGGTGTGGCAGACCAGAGAAAGACGTTTGTCTTGTTTACATCAGGGTCCAACATGAATACAGTCGTCATGGTAGAGAGGTTATCCAGTACTCTTTGTGTCTATCAGCTGCCTCCAATGATGAATGAATGAATGAATGAATGAATGACTGAATTGATTGAAAACTTTATTAACAGATTGTAGAATGGGTACAATACAGTACAGCTCAATACACACAATTGTTAAGGGGATGCAGACCAGAGAAAGACTTTCGTCTTGTTTACATCAGGGTCCCCCATTTTCAATTCATCAGGACATATATGACATACATGACATACAGATAGTCAGTACTGCTACATCTATACATTTATGACATACCAGATTTGCAAATACAGTACTGTTTGTGATACAGAAGGAGTCAAGAAAAGGGAGTATATACATTTGACGTAGAAACTGTACATTGGAGGAGGTTGTGTGGGGGGGGTTGGGTACATTGGGATATTGACAACCATACTGGGTAATTTACATTGGAGGTGGTTGGGGGGGGGGGGGGGGGGGGGCACACTGTATAAACAAGTAATACTGTACATTGAGGGGGGGGGGGGGAGGAGACACTGTACAAACAAACAAAATTGTACATTGAACTATTGACAACCATACTAGGTAAATGACTGAAAACGTTATTTAACAGATTGCAGAATGGGTACAATACATACAGTACGGCTCAATACACACAATTGTTAAGAGGATGCAGACCAGAGAAAGACGTTTGTCTTGTTTACATCAGGGTCCCCCATTTTCAATTCATATTGACATTTATGACATACACAACATACATGACATTTATGGCATAGGGACATACAGATATTTAGTACTGTTACATTTGTGACATATACGATATTCAAATATACAGTACTGTTACCCATAGATCCTGACAGAGTATATGATGGGGAGGGGACTGTACATTTGGAGGGGGTGGGTGGGAGAGAAATATACATACGGTGGGGAGGAGACTGTACATTTGGAGTACAAATAGTACAGTCTAGCAAATAGTTGCTCCACTCAGTACTTTGCCAAATGTAGCCATTGAAGTTTAGAGACCACCCATAAGATGCAGCAAGTAAGTACGAATTAGAATGGCATTATGATTCAACAGTAGGTTACATGTTTTTCTTTAGACTCTTTTTGTACTCATAAACAGTACTGTATATTTGTTGATCTGGTATGTCATAAATGTCTAGGTGCAGCAACAGTACTGTCTACCTGTAGTATGTCATATATGTTATGATGAATTGAAAATGGGGGACCCTGATGTAAACAAGACGAAAGTCTTTCTCTGGTCTGCATCCCCTTAACAATTGTGTGTATTGAGCCGTACTGTATTGTACGCTACCCATTCTGCAATCTGTTATTAACATTTTCAATCAATCATTTCTTGCGCCTAGTACACATGTCAATTTGTTATTGTAATGTTTGGATTAATTTTTGTGTTTTTTTTTTTTTTTTTTTTATGTCTGGCTATCGGCATTTGGAGTGAAGGACGATGAGCCAGCGCTCGGAACGCCGTGGCATCCATGTGGACCAGTCGGACCTCTTGTGCACGAAAGGATGTGGGTTCTATGGAAACGTGGCCCAGCAAGGCCTTTGCTCCAACTGCTGGCGAGAGGAATACCAGCGCGACAAGCAGAAACAGATCCAGGAAGACTGGGCTCTGGCTGAGAGGTGTGTAACAGATCCAGGAACAGATTCAGGAAGACTGGGCTCTGGCTGAGAGGTGTGTAACAGATCCAGGAAGACTGGGCTCTGGCTGAGAGGTGTGTCCGTCCGTCTTGTGTTCTCCTCGGACACCCGTCTACTAGGGGTGTAACGGTACACGTATTCGCACCGTTTCACTACGGGGCCTTCAGTTCAGTACGCGTACGCTGTGTACCAAAACGAGAACTCAACGTTACTTTTAACAACTTAACGAAACGCATGTGCGGAACTTAATTCAAAACTCCAAGTCCCCCCCCCCCCCCCCCCTTCCCAAAATATAACTTGTGCAAAGGACCGGATGTTGTTTGTTCAGCCCACACACACTCCACTGAGAGATTACCTATAATTTAGCATAGCCTCATCATAGTATGGCGAACGCAAATAACAAGCCATAGCTAGAAGACCTAGCAGGGCTGTACAACCTACTGTCTCTTGTGTACACCGCGTTTACGGCGTCTTTCTTTTTGTCTTCCCTGCTGTTTTCCTTTTTTGTTCGCTTAACTTCACTCGTCTATTTGCACGACTGTGTGTTTGTATCCCAGGCTACAGAAGGAGGAGGAGGAAGCCTACGCCAGCAGACAGCAGAGGGGACCCCCGCAGCCGGCCATCACACCCTTCAGCAGGTTTGAGGAAAGAAAAACCAAGGAGAAGTCCAGCAAAGTCAACACCGTCACAAAGTTTTTTACTCCATCCACCAAAACGCCACCCAAGAAGGGTAAATAATAGGGTATACATTCCACTGAAACAGTTGCTGAAGCAACATTATCCGCAATATTTTGTTTTATCCACTTTTTCTCCCATTTTCTATATTTTCTCCCATCCCAATTTCGTATCATCCAATTCAACCCTCCCCTGTCACGAACGCTGTTTCTTGCCTCCCACAAGCCGGCTGCAATGTGGACTAAGTCATACATAGCACAAGTCCCCTCCGGTACTTGAGGTAACAGCAGTCGCATCTTTTCACCTGCGCAGCTCGATCTCTCAGTGGCGAGGAGTAACGCGTGGGAGGCTCACGCTGCCCCCGACACTTCCTGATTCTACTGCGCAGGCGCACCAACCGACCTGTAGGAGTCGCTGTCCACAACGCCCGATCCCCACCCATCAGTTTCCCACCCCCTAATACGGCCAATGTGTATTAGTACGGACGACCAGCTAAACTGAAAGCAAATGTGGAGAGCGGGGCTCGAACAGGCAAGCCCAGCGTCTCCAGATTTCGTGGCGAGCGCCTTGCCCCCTACGCCACGTAGCCACCCTACATTATCCGCAATATAAAGTGTTTTGAGAGTTTGATTTAGTCCTCTCGACAGTAACGCGCCTCGGCGGCGCCTCCTATATGTTGATTTGTCATAACAATGCTATTTATTGCACTCTTCGATAGATATTCATGTATGACTTCACACTTTATGGTGTCTGATGATCTGCGTTGGGTGTGTGGCACAGGTCCTCTGTCTCCCCTCCTCAGCACTTTGACCCGCTGTTCTTCTCCTCATGAGAAACAGTCCTATAGACCAGTGTTTCTCAACTGGTGGGTCGCAGGGCCATTTTGAGTGGGTCGCGGATGTGTGTGTAAAATCTTTTTTTTTGTACTACTTATCTTTGTGAAAGTGGCTTCTCAGCTCTGGTCCAGCTGAAGACAAAGCAGAGGAACAGATTGGACATTGAGCATGACCTCAGACTCAGAGTTGCTTTGTCTACCATCCATCACCCCAGACTTTGAGACTCTTGTCAGGAGCAAACAACATCCCCAGTTATCCCATTAGTTCCCTGGGATGTTAAGCTAAGAAGTCTGCTAAGAAGCATATATTATTTATTATTATTATTATTTCATTGTGTTTTTAGCCCTAGTTGCACTTTTGTTGCAACCCCAGTTATCCCATTAGTTCCCCCAAACTTACTGTAGGTCTGTTATGTTAAGCTAAGAAGTCTGCTAAGAAGCATATTGTTTATTATTATTATTTCATTGGGTTTTTAGCCCTAGTTGCACTTTTGTTGCACCTTTTTGTGTTTATTTCATGTTTTTAACAGTGCATGAAAGATTGTGTATTACTGCAATTTTTAAAATTTTCATAAATCATAGTGGTTCAAAAATTTGGGTCGCGACTTAACACATTGCCCGCCATCTCATACCCCTCTCTGCCACCACTGTAAGCCTATGGAGATGTTTACCTTCTTTGCAGGGCTATAACTTTTTTAATTTTATTGCTATATTGACATTACTATGGCCCATTCAACATCGATTATCTATCGTTCAGGATGTGCGAACGTTATACTTTTTCATTCATACATTGTTGTGTTAATACCTTTTAGAACAGGGGTGCCCAACCTTTTTTGAACCAAGATATACTTTTTAATTTACCACCTAGCCGAGAGCTACCAGCCAAAATTGTATATTGTAAGCCGTCATTTGAGGCTTTATAAAAGCAGCATAATGAACACAAATCTGTCAGTGCCGAGTCCGACCTCATCTTAAATAACAAACAGCATTGCTTGTTGTAGTTAACAAGGAGAGGCAGAGTTGATTTAGCAAAAGAAAAAAAGAAAAAATGTATAATCAAATCTTATTAATCGAGATCTACTTGATTAATCGAGATCTATCGCGATCGACTGGTTGGGCACCCCTGATCTAACTATCTGAAAAATATATTCACAGTGTCATAAGGTGCATAAGGCTAGTATTAGTAGTAATAGTATTACCCATTCAATATGCACATGACAGAAAATATTATATGGCATATAATATTTTCTGTCATCTGCATATTGAATGGGTATATAATATAATATGCAATTTTATATATCATTGTAACAGTGTAGTGTAGGAATTACAAGAATGACAAGACTGTAACTGTAACTTCTCACGTTTATTTCACACTAGGGGTGGACGGTATGGTCTAAAATTTATATCGCGGTATAATTTGAAGCATAGACTGTAACGGTATATATCACGGTATTTTTTTTGCCTGATAGGCAGGCTATATAAAGAATGACATCCTCAAGGCATGTAGATTTATAATATTTTAACTTAAAACTAGGCTGCTTTTGCATACAGTCATTATATTCCAAATAAAATAAGTCCCGAGTCGAGACTGTGCTGCTCCCAACGAATCCCAATAGTATGCAACTGCAGAGCCACAGAGCAGGGACGCTTTCAGGTCCGGTCACAGGTCCGCTCAACAGCGCCCCCCACCCAACGGCTGAATTGCCAATGGCTGAATTGGAGTATTGCACTGTGCAGGCACAGCTGTCCAGCTCTGCGGCTCTGCAGCTGCATGCTTCTCGCAAAATCCAGCATCCAGCTCCCGCTGCCCAGCCGTTGTTATCAGAACACTACACACATATCATAATGTGAAAAGTAGCGTCCTCTGAATGAACCTCTTTTTAGCTGGTGGTGTTCCATTCATCTTGCAGTTTCGAGTGACTCAAGGCTGGTCTCGGAGCCATGTTTATACTGTACCTGCCAGGTGATGGGCCTGACCCCCACTCATGCCACTCCATGAAAACAAAGGCATCAATTTGCATCCCTATGGGTGAAGCTCGCTGTCCGGAATGTACGGAATGTAGACGGTATCGATTGGCTCAGGCTGCCTGACTGCCTGCCCATCCACAGGACTGCTCGAACGTTTATTGTCCTCTCCTCCAAATCAAATCAAATTAAATGATTTTCCAAAATAATCTCGCGGTCTACTTGAAACCAGCGCGCGATCGACTGGTTGGGCACGACTGTTCTAGAATATAAGTATGTTTTTAATCTTTTCTGCTGGAATTCCAAAAACGCTAGTTATAGGCCCAAACGCATAATGATCGATTATCGATTGCCGATTCTTTCCCATACACACTATATTAAAAAATTCAAATGTATATGATCGGTATACATTATGCTTTATCATGCGTGAAGGAAAGGGGGGGGGGGTTATAATTCCTTGATCATCAGTAACGGCTTTATGTAGGTTGGGTGGATATATTGATCAGACTGATTACAAACAAGGAAACGCACAATCGGGTTGAAAATAACGTTATATTCCCCTTACCAATGAGACTGGCGGTGAAAGATCCCAATTATACGACGCCGATCGCCTAGGTCCATTTCCGGTTTGTATGGCGCAATAAACGCCGAAATCATATCGATTATTAAGTTTAGAAAGCGATCCATATGTACTATGGTGTCTGTTGGGAGTTCCGTAACGAGATGTGACTGCCGGAGGACTTTCCTCGATGCACCGATGGCACTTCCTGTTTTGCGAGTGTAACTCGCCCGACCATCCACCAAGCGGCGGTATTGAGCCGTCGTTGCAGTCACATCTAGCGCCCAGCTGCAGCACCGGGGGTGGGTGGATGAATTATGAATGCCATGGTGAAAAAATTAAATATTGATCTAAAAAAACGCTGTACAGCGATCTTGGCAGACAATGCATGGCGGGCAATAACGCTGGACAGCGCTTTTGGCGCTGGATGTGTTGTTAATGACTAAGGAAAATGTTGGGTCCCGAGGCTAGACCAGTTGAGAACCACTGCTATAGACCACCGCAACACTTCTGGTACTTTGAGCTCATGGTAGAGTGCGGGAGGGGGAAGGGAGCATGGGGGGAACAAATGAATGAATGTTGATTCAGAGACTCACTGGGCAATCTGCGCATGTGCTGGTTGGGCAGTAGGTGCAGGAAAGTGACTATTAGCTGGGCCGAGAAAGTGCAGATCGACTTGGGGTTGGTCTCTCTGTGTTCAGGAGACTCTGGCGTATTTATATATATAAAAAAAAAAAAGTATATTTGATCATGTCCCCAGCACCCCCACAGCCGTAGCTACAACCACTTATGTAAACCCCCCCCCATGAGCTCCATGTAACGCGTAAGAGCTATGGGAGGGGAAGTCACATGGTGGCTGACCGCTACATTTCCATGGCTAGTACCATATCATTTGACATGCCTAATCCCATTCTGTATCCTATCGAATCCTCAGCCAAAGACGCGCCTCAGCCAAGGCCACTCGTTTTTGCTGAATTGAGTCAGCCGTACCTGGGCCAGGCAGTTTAAAAATGGTGGTGCTTGGAAGAAAAAAAAAAAAAAAACATGCCATTTTCTGCCTTGTAGTTCAATTTAGTGTGGGTCAGCCAAGTGGGGGTTAAATCTGTCCATCATGTTTGCAGTGTGAGCCTCTCTGGTGTTCGATGCACTTGGAATTGACCCATCTCAAGCTCCGCTCCCTATTAGCTTGACTAAGGAAAACAAAGCTTGCGATAGGAGGACCAAGAAAGGGCCAGAATAATTTTTAGTTTGACTGAGGAAAGCAGCAGTCAGTTATGATTGGAGGGTCAATAAAGGGGGCAGAGCTTCAGATGGGTATGGTCAATTGTGCACTAGAAGCTGCATAGTTACACCTATGCTTACCTATGATGATACGTTAAAATGGCTGCTGTGAACAGTGATATATTTTGGGGGGGAAACCCTGTAGTTTAACCTACCTGTATCTACACTTAACATGGCCTCTTTCCTCTCAGAACCCGTCCCTGGAGACGGCCAGTCCAGCTCTTCAGTGAGCCGGCAGCAGACTGTGGACTCCGACCGCACCACCCGGGACTTCATTGACTTCCTCAAGCCTCTGAAGCCCGGCAAGGAGATCTTCAAGCAGTGCCGGGCCTTCACCGAGAGCATGGTGTACAAGAGGGTGAGCCATAGAGCAGCGGTTCTCAAACTACGGGTCGCCACCCAAAGTGGGGTTGTGGGTAGGTGACACTGGGGGTATTGGCAAGTAATTTTTTTTAAATATCGATATAAAATTATAATAATCTGGCAACATATTTTGGCTAAATATGCCTCGTTTTATAAATGTGTATTGATAACATAGTTCTATAATAAAAATGTCTAATAAATATTAGGGATGCTCGATATTGTTTTTTTTAACTATACCGATATTGTCCAACTCTTAATTTCCGATACAGATATCAACCGATATCTCTTGATATACTTTTGACAATAAATAAAATCAGAATTTGTTCTTACTTGCTTGCCTGGGTAAATAAAGGTTATAGAAATGTAAATAATAAAAAAAAAAAAAAAAATCTTTTTTTGAAAACCGATACCGATATTTTCCGATATCACATTTTAATGCCAATATATAATAATAATAATATCGGACATCCCTAATAAATATACATGATCAAGTTCAACAACGAGTGCTTTTATTTTGACATTTCTTAATTCCACGTTGAAATTACGCGATACATTAAGTGTGGGGTCGCCAAAAAAATAAAATGGGGTCGTGGTATAAAAAAGCTTGAGAACCCCTGCTATTGAGGATGCCCAAAGGCTGCATTGATCATCTTGTTAGCGTTTAGTAAGTCATGTCCAGATTGGATGAACCAATAGCTAGTCGATTTACTTTCACCATATTTTGAACCAATGAAGTTGGTATTCGTCTTGTGTTTTTCAAAGGGTCTCTCTGACACAGACGGACAAACACAGGCCTTTTATTGAAGAGAAGTGGCAAGATGGTACGTCTTGTCACGACGAAGGCTCCTCTCTATGCGTGCGTGAGGATCAGGGTTTCCAATAGCAATCCTTTTGACCGGCCAACGTGACAAGATTCTAATTTACCGGCCAAATGTAAAGTTGAACAGCCATATCATGTAATACACGTGCAGCCATAGAGAAACGCGTGAAAACTAGGTTAGGCTATAGATGGGGCCAACAGTGGCTCGGGAGGTAGAGTGGTCGTCTGTTACAGGAGGTTCCTTCCCAGTTCCATTCCCACTCCTCTCGATTCCCAGTCCGCTGCGCTACCCGGCCGCTGATATATATTATTATTATAATATTTTTTACTGGCCACAGTGGCCGTCAAAGATTTATATTTTCTGGCCAATTGAAATTCTAGACTGCCCTTGGCTGGTATTTACCTGCTAACGGAAACCAGATTTAAACCTGTGCACGTTGATTACCTCAATGTGCAATACAGTAGGTTTCGCAGCCACCACTGCTCCCAGGTCTGATTAGCTTGACCCCCCCCCCCACAACCACAGAGAGAGAGCTAATGCATTGTTGGTCCTATTTATCCAGGACCTGGGTGCAGATGAATTGTCCGAATGTGTCCAGGACTTCTACCAGAACCTTTCAGAACGCCTGCAGACCCACTTCAAAGGTACTGTTGTTCACCCTTCTTCTCGTGCCCTTCGAGATTCCAGTGTCATAGCATAGATATAGATTTAGGCAAACTGAAAAGAGAGTTAACGCATACATTTCTGTGTGTGTGTGTGTGTGTGTTGCCTGTGTGTGTGTTTGTTGCCTGTGTGTGTGTTTGTTGCCCTTGTGTGTGTGTGTGTGTTGCCCCAGGTTCATCGGATCGTGTGGAGAGCATCATGGACGAGGTGGAGAGGTACATGATGTCCCGTTTGTACGAGGAGGTGTTCTGTCCCGAGACCTCGGACGATGAAAAGAAAGACTTGGCTGTTCAGAAGAGAATCAGGTACACGCACACAGTCTCTTTCCCTGTTGAAGTGTTTATATGCAAACTCATTTCCTGTTATTATGATACTCAAATGTTCCATTTTTTACTTGATGCATGTAAAAAATATCTGTTTTTATCCCAATTTGAATTTAATTGAATTAAACTCAGTGTATAGTAACATGAGCTACTGAGATGTTTACTCTTTCCTTGGAATATTGAGGGCTTATTCAGAGCATTCTGTTTGTTAGTCTATACAAGATATGTATTCGTGTGGTATGAAAGATCTATATTTATTCATCTTCTCCATATCAACAACGACTAACCAGTAACAGGGATATGAGCTATTTATCCCCAATACTTCATGTGTTTAACCCTTTCACTAAAGAATGGACTTTATACACTGTTGCCTGTCTGTAGGTTTAATGAATCATGTCTAATAATGTTTGTAATATATATATATTTTTCTCAAAAGAATCCTCAGTTAAGGATGACATTGTACAAGATACTTATTAGTATAAAGTATTAAAATAAAATAATTAAAATAAAATAAATAGTGCTTCCTGAGCAGCACTCGCTGTCATCAACATAAATACAATTAACAAACAAGTCAATTGGTTTTCACCGCTATGCCACAAGGGTTCAGTGCATGCTCGTTAGTAGATGGTATTTAAAAAAAAAATCTTGAAAGTGGGTTTGGATTCAATTTCAGCGAAGTAGCTTGGCAATGAGTTCCATTCCATGATAGCTCTGTAAGTCACAGAAGATTTGAGTAGATTTGTCCTGGGTTTAGGTAGATGGCCTGACGTAGCTTGTCTGGTCATATGGTCATGTTCTTCTCTTATGTAAACTATATGATCATAAAAATACTGTGGTTTTTAGACAACTTGGAACATTTCTGAGAAAAGTAATGAGACGAGATTGCAAACGTTTTTCAACCGGAAGCCATGATACATTTCTTTTTTTTTATCCACTTTTTCTCCTTTTTTTTCTATTCATCTCCCATCCCAATTACCCGCTGTGCCAATTCTCCCCTCCCCTGTCTTGAACGTTGCTCGCATATGCCCCCCACTGGCCGGTCGTAGGGAGGATAGAAGCCTTGCATCACGTGTCCCCTCCGATACACGAGGAGGCAGCCTGTCACATCTTTTCACCTGCCAGCGCAGACTCTCATTGGCGAGGTGTAACGTGTGGGAGGCTCACACTACCCCCGCCACTTCCTGTCTCTGCTGTGCAGGCGTCCCCAACCGACCTGTAGGAGTCGCAGATTACCACCCATCGACTTCCACCCGCTAACTCTGCCAATTGAGTTAGTATGACGACTGGCCCAAGCCGGAGGCAACGCAGACAGCCGGAGTCGAACCCGGTGTCTCTTGCGTTGGTGACGAGCGCAATGTCTGCTGCGCCACCCAGCCACCTGTGCATAACTCCAATATTAGTGCGCTTTGAACAGTGGAGAGCTAGTCTGGAAGCCTCATTTGGAGCTATCTGTAGTGTGGCAATGAAAGGGTTAACCTGTTGTAGTGAAAGGGTTAACCCTTTGCAGTGAAAGGGTTAATATTATATAGTGAAAGGGTTAACCCTTTGTAGTGTGGTAGTGAAAGGGTTAACTTTCTGTAGTGTGATAGTGAAAGGGTTAACCTTCTGTAGCGTGGTAGTGAAAGGGTTCACTTTCTGTAGTGTGATAGTGAAAGGGTTAACCTTTTGTAGTGTGGTAGTGAAAGGGTTAACCTTCTGTAGTGTGGTAGTGAAAGCATTAACTTTCTGTAGTGTGGTAGTGAAAGGGGTTAACCCATTGTAGTGTGGTAGCGAAAGGGTTAAATGCAATAAAGACTTCAGAATAAAATGGGGAAACAAAAATGAATGACTGGACCATTGACCTGCAGCTGACCTCCTCAAAACGGCGGCGCTGGCGTTGAAATGGCCCCCACACCCCCAGGACATGGAAACACAGAGTGAACCGGCTGTGAATGCTTAGGGGGATCTTGGCTAGGGACGCACCCATCCGACTTTTTCAGTCCCGATACCGATACCTGGCTTTGGGTATCGGCCGATACCGAGTACCAATCAGATACCATTATCTGAAATAAATAAAACTCTAACCCTAACTAACCTTACTGTCATGCACTTGTCCTAATAAACTAACCTACACTGTAGCACTCAACACTTTGATGAACATTGTTACCCAGCTGATAGAGTTGTGCCCTTCCTTCCTGATGACTTGGCGTACAGAACTTGTAAGTCGTTTTGGATAAAAGTGTCCGCTAAATGTAAATGTAAATAATAGTACCCATTGTTCAATTAATAAACTGTATGCTGTGTGGAAGAGACTGGGATCATTATTTTGTGCAAGTCAACATCAGGCTTGACTTAAAACGTTACTTTCCTAACTTAGTGAAACTAAATGTAACAAATGAACACCAATATAAATGTACTGAATTGTTATTTCTTATTTTATTTATTATTATTATTTAATTTTTTTTATCCGATTTTTCTTTTTTTACCGATACCCGATCCAGCTATTTTAGTGATATCGGGGCCCATATCCGATATAAATATCGGATCGGTGCATCCCTAATTGTGACTGTGGCCCGTTCCAGGTCCCTGCACTGGGTCACCATCGAGATGCTGTGTGTTCCCGTGGACGAGGAGATCCCCGAGGTTTCTGACAGCGTGGTCAAAGCCATCACCGGTGAGGCGCCCGCTGGGCTACTTTTAAATACTTTTTAAATCGATCGGTGTGGTGGAACGGTCAGGCAAGCGCCTCCGCATTCATGCAGCGAAAACAGAGGGAGAGACTCGGACTCGGCTTCTTCCTCCCCAGGCCATCAGAACACTGAACACTGATCTCTCCACACACAAGCACACATGAACACACACACACACACACACACTACAAAAAGGTCACTTTAAAAACGCATCTGTATATTTGTATATATTACTCATTGCCTTTTATTCTTAACACTTTCAGTGCCAGCAGGGGGCGCACGATTTAGTGCTTGAATGCCCACCATCCACTTCAATGTTAGCGTTAATAACGCCTAATCTATGTTTTAAATTATGGCTATGTGTCTAATCTGCCCGTCGCTTATCAATGACTCGTTTTCCAGTCAACATTGTCGAAGCGGATTGTTTTTTTATCGGTTAATTTCCGTTTTATAGCATTTTGAAAAGCCCTCGTTTTCAAGGAAAATATAAATATTCCATGATAATCGCCCTTTTCTGGAATATTCTAGAATACACAAAAACGTTGTCATTTTTCGGCCAATTCATGAATCATCTTCAAATAAACGCTAGATTTATTTGATCGCGCACACACAGACAGATCACACATAGGGCAAACGCTGAGATCTCAGCGAATACAACTCTGATTATCCCAAGACTTGTAAAATAGATTCCTTACCTCAGATCAGATGTTCTCCAAAAAGATCATTCCAATTCCTGATCGCCATTCCAAAAATCGATCGCTTTTATTGATCCAACGCTACATACATGTATTCCATGCTGTTCTGAGGCTCCACAATGAATCCGATCGGCTCGGGTTACATGCCTGAGAAGTAAAATGTGGATTCCGGATTTTTCTTTTCTCATCCATTTTCATTGAGTCCATTCCAAAAGGGTGCATTACCATCTGGGAGACGATAGGGGGCGGTTTTTTCACATCTGAGCTCCTACAGGGGCTGCATACCAACGGGAGACTGTTGATGAAATATGAATTCAGATCGCTAATAAAAAAATAAACCGCTAATTGTCGTGGTGGGCATTGGGCTGATAAAACGTGTTATCACATGGTGGGCACTGAAAGTGTTAAGCTTAGCATTGTATTTTATTCTTATTACTTTTTTATCATGTCTACTCTTATTACTTTTTTTATCATGTCTACTCTATTTTATTATTTGTATTTTTGCACAATCGAGGCGGGCATGGCCACCTACATTTCACTGCATGGCTTGTGTATTTGTGTAGGGCTGACCTTCAAATTTTTTTTGGAATTCGAAGCTTCTGGGCCGAGATTCTATTTTAATTCGAAGCTTCGAAATAAAAATAAATAAAAATGTCATTAAAAATCTTTATTATATCGGGGAGCTCCAGTAGCTCACCGCGTACCTCGAACGCTATTTCGGCGTCGGGGACAACCGTGCGCGTCACGGATCTGGGGTACACGAGTTCGACTCCCGGACTCGCCGTATTTTCTCAGAGTGTCTTTCCCCCGATCTATACCCCATTCAACCTGTTTCTGTCGGTCATACTTGACCAGAAAAAGCGATAAACGCTAAAAGAACCAGCTGACTGGTCAAAGTTTAAAAAAAAAAATTATCTTTATTATTTTTTTTATGTTGTGGGACTTGTACAGCACTTTGTTCAACTTTGTCAGTGCTGTAAAGTTTAAACCTTTTTAAATCTTAGACAAATGAAACACTTTGCTTTCATGAAATATTGTAAGCGGTCATTTGAGGCTTTATAAAAGCAGCACAATGAACACAAATCTGTCAGTGCCGAGTCCGACCTCATCTTAAATAACAAACAGCATTGTTTGTAATTAACAAAGAGAGGCAGAGTTGATTTTGCAAAAAAAAAAAAAAAAGTATTCATATATATATATATATATATATATATATATATATATTTTTTTTTTAATAATCTAATTTTATTTTCATATTCGAATCCCATGCCCATCGAACGAAGCTTCGAAGTATTTAAGACAGCCCTATTTATGTGACAAATAAAACTCTTGAAGCCGTGTGGTGGAATCATGCGTGTGATCAAATCGTCTTGATATGATATGATACATTTATTTATATTGCGCCCCTCAACCAATAGTTACATCGGCTCGGGGTAGGGCTGGGCGATTAATCGAGTTTATCGATTAATTCAAATTCATGATTTAGGACGATTAAAAAAAAAAAAAAAAAAATCAAGTCACCTTTTATTTCACAAAAAGTGATGTTTGGTGAAAGTTAGATTTGCACTTTATTAAATTCATTCTTGTTTGATGATCAAGAGGCACCTTTTATTAGTTTTAAGTGAAGTTTGGTGAAAAAGCAAGTTATTGCACTATTAATCCCAATAGGGACATTCATTTTGGTTTGATACAAGATGATCCGAAAAAAATCGGATGTGTGAAAAAATCGGAGATAAAAATATTAGGCCATATCGCCCAGCCCACAAAACTAGCTCAAGGATTTTTTATGGCGAAAAGGTAGGTTTTGAGCATGGCCTTAAAAGTCTGTAGAGTGCTTGCGGATTTGATTGTTAGTGGGAGCTTGTTCCAGAGTTTCGGTGCTGCAACTGCTAATGCCCAGTTTCCCTTCGTCGCCAGTCTTGAATGTGGGATCTTAACACATTGGTTGCCAACAACGAGATTTCTCGTTATTTCTCGCCATGCGGACTATAACGTTGGATCAATAAACGCGATCAAGATTTGGAATGACGATCAGGAATTGGATTAATCTTTTTGCAGAACATCTGATCTGAGGTAAGGACTCTTATGTTACCAGTTTTGGGTTAATAATCAGAGTTGTTTTTCACAGCGTTCACAATGTGTGTGTGTGTGGCGTTAGGCGCTGAGCACGGCACGAATAAATGGTTTTTCAGCCCGCTTTTGTATCATGCATAAGAACACAAATACTCTCGATAATCTAGTGTTTATTTGAAAATCTTTTTTTTTTCTTTCTAGAAATCTCCAAAACTATACTCTTATTCAAAACGGTATAAAACGGAAATGTACTGATGAAAAAACAATCCGTTTCGTACACGTTGACTGCAAGCAAGTCATTGATACGCGACGGGTGTATTAGACACATAGCTATCATTTAAGATATAGTTTAATTGCTCGCAAATGTGCTCGTCCTCCCATTGATTAACGTGCTGGCATCCAAGCAATAAATCGTCATATCCGGCCGGCACACAATGTGTTAAGACAGCTTTGACTGTTTGATCTGAGGGATCTGGAGCTGGCTGTTTGGACCAGGAGTTCCTTTATGGTATATATATTATTATTATTATTATTATTATTATTATTATTATTATTATTATTATTATTATTATTATTATTATTATTATTATTATTATTATTATTATTATTTTGTTATTATTATTCTTTTTCTTATATATTTTTTTTAGATGTTTTGGTCTTAAATAGTTTAAAAATATCAGTAATTTCTGAAAATAAGTTACAAAAGTAAATAAAAAAATGCGTTTTGAAAAATAGCTCTTTATATGATGATCATAAAGTGTTTTCTATACAGAGATATCGACATCGGTATATATCAGTATCGGCCAGAACAGCAGTATTAATATCGGTATCTGCCAAAATTTTCACATCGGTGCATCACTAGTTAAAACACAATTTAGTTTAGAGGTAGAGGACTTGACGTTCTCTGGCCAGGAGAATTGGGTTAAGCACCCCCACCCCCACCTGTGGCATTCGACTAAGAGGTTGGCAGTCGACTACGGCTCCTTTCGATCGATTAGTTGACTATTCGACTAATCGAGGTCAGCCTTAGATTGTACCTTACAATTGGAATACTTGATAAAACTTTTGTGGCAAGCTTTTGCGAACTAAACTACTTACTACGGTCCTTCGCTCCCTGTCCCCGGAGGATAGAAGGGAAGACGGAAATATTTTCAAACTCTTTAATGTTTATCAATTCTCTAGTGGTCGGAAAATGTCACATTTTGCCCCGGATCTGTAATAAATGGTATCGACCCAAAAATTCCCGCAATTCCTGTCGTCGCCTCTAAGGGTTAATGTGCATTATCCCCCCCCCCCCTTCAATAAATAAATCATCTTCTTCCAGATGTGATCGAGATGGACTCGAAGCGGGTGCCCAACGACAAGCTGGCGTGCATCACCCGCTGCAGCAAGCACATCTTCAACGCCATCAAGATCACCAAGAGCGAGCCGGCGTCCGCGGACGACTTCCTGCCGACGCTCATCCACATCGTGCTGAAGGCCAACCCCCCGCGGCTGCACTCCAACATCCAGTACATCACGCGTTTCTGCAACCCCTGCAGACTGATGACCGGGGAGGACGGGTACTACTTCACTAACCTGGTGAGGCTGCCTGTCTCTCTGTGTCTGTCTCTCTCTATGTCTGTCTCTCTCTCTGTGTGTCTCTGTCTCTCTCTCTCTGTGTCTCTCTCTCTGTCTGTCTCTCTCTCTGTCTGTCTCTCTCTCTGTCTGTCTCTCTCTATGTCTGTCTCTCTCTCTGTGTCTCTTTCTCTGTCTGTCTGTCTCTCTGTCTGTCTCTCTCTTTCTGTGTATCTCTTTCTGTCTCTGTACAAGATGTATGTGCATTTGCGCAGAACAAGAACAATTTTAACAAACATTAACATTTTAGCAACATCCCCTCCCACCTCTCCCCCATCACTCCACACCCTCTCCCCCATCACTCCACACCCTCTCCCCCATCACTCCACACCCTCTCCCCCATCACTCCACACCCTCTCTCCTCCCCCATCACTCCACACCCTCTCCCCCATCACTCCACACCCTCTCTCCTCCCCCATCACTCCACACCCTCTCTCCTCCCCCATCACTCCACATCCTCTCTCCTCCCCCTTTCCCCCATCACTCCACATCCCCTCTCCTCCACCTCTCCCCCATCACATCCTCTCCCCCATCACTCCACACCCCCTCCCCCTCTCCAGTGCTGTGCAGTGGCCTTCATCGAGAAGCTGGACGGCCAGTCTCTGAACCTGACCTCCGAGGACTTTGACCTCTACATGTCCGGCCAGGCGTCTCCCCAGCGGCCGCAGGCCCCGACGACGGCGGCCGCCTCTTCCTCCTCTTCCTCCTCCTCGGCCGGTGGCGCGGCGGCCCTCAACCAGATCCACGAGCGCCTGGACCTGCTCACGGGCCTCGGGGCGAGGCAGGAGCGCGTGGTGGAGGAGGCCCGGCGGCTGGAGAGCGACCTCATCGACTGGACGGACGGCGTGGAGAACAAGGTGCAGGACGTCCTGGAGAGGTTTCCGCTGGAGAGCCCGGTGACGACCCCCGGCGCGGCGGCCGCCACTCCTCCTCTTCCGGCGGCGGCGGCGTCGTCGTCTGCCATCGACTCGGACAACGTGGAGAGTGAGCTTCTGCCGCCGCCGCTGCTGCCCCAGCTGTTCGCCGGCTGACGGGCCCGGCTTCTACCCGTCTGGACCCTTTCCCCCCCCCTCCCTGCCGTGAAACCCTCCTGTCCTTATGCACATGTAGTGGCCCCCCCTGAGGTGGGTCCTAGTTCCACTCCAGACCTAGTTTTTTATTTAAAATGTTTTTTTTCACATATAAGGCCCTGTTTAGACGGAAACGCTAGCAGGTGAATCCGCAAAAATATTTTTTCGGATGTGCCTTTTGTTTATACGGCAACGGCGTTTTTGCGGGGAGAATCAGCAGAAAAGTGAGACTACCTTCCTGGGTGGAATTCCTAGAAACGATAAACCTTTGCGTTATCATCTAAACTGTCAAACCGCATAAAACTATGACGAAAGGGTTGTCAAGGCTCTCGTTGCGTGTACTGCTTACATCACAGGCATGCGCCAGACGCCAGTAGCCTAGAAGCGTAAACAAAGCATGTCTGATTCTATCCATGGCGATCACCTGAAGGCTACATTGGCAGTACTTTTAAATACACAAGAATCTGTCCCGCGGCTATCGCAACTATTAGTGACTGGAGCCACTGTCTGTGAGTGACTCTGCTTTGGTCCAATCACATTCCCCCACCCACAGTCTGCGAATCAGAGGCAGAGTAGGGCGGGTCTTCACAGCACGTCTGGTTGTCTCAACGACCTGAGGCGATCTGATTGGCCACTGACGTTTCTGGTCATGTGACATCTGCGCCAATCGTGTGACAGCGGGGCTCCGTCGTCTCGAGTCTTTACAGCCTCGTCTGCACGCAGAATTCCATCCCAAAACACTAGTCTAAACGCAACATTTAAAGTGAGACCGCAAGACGACTTTTGCGGTTTCTGTTCAGGCTCTCTCCGTCTAAACATGGCCTAATAAGGCACACGTTCATTACAGTGAAATGCTTGGTTCTGTATGAGCCCCCTGAGATTGTGCTTCATACAGTAAAAGAGTACAAAATGCAACAAAATGCTAAGATTAGGTATCTGTCGTTGCTATCCTCGGCACCGCAGTACTTTATTGAAAAGTCTCTTCTCAGGGCCGGGGTGTCGCTCGCCACTGATCTCTCCCGTTTCCATTACGATTCACAAATTCCCGCTCGATTTTTCCTTCTATTTTAAGGATATTTCGGTTACAATGGCAATATTTCCGTTAAGAATTTAGCTTGGCTATGAGAGAGATTCTCATAACTAATACTGTAAATTGTACAAGGAACTCCCTCTAACATGCGTGATTTAAAAAGAGCTGGCTTGCACCGCTGCATTCATCAGACCTGACCACGCGACACACAACCTGCCCTCTGCTTCCAACCAGATGCGTTTGAGAATATTCAATTGATTTGACTTTTAAAACTTTAAAAGTAGAAGATAATTTTTGTCTAAAAAAAGTTACAAAAGTATGTTAGAGTAAAGAATTGGTCATCATGCCCAACCCTCTTGTCTGGGCAGAAGGCTGTGAAGAATTTTATTCAACTTTTTTTCCCTGATCAATAAGGGATTATTCAAATGAAGATTGATTAGAATCGGGAATATCTTTTTATTTTATCTTTATTTATTTTTTTATAAACCCAGCCCTAGTTCCTATTCATACTAACGGTAGCAGTTGATTCTATTTCTGTCATCATTCAGGACTTTTCAGCCTAGAATAGATCATTTCCTGCATCAGCATAGTAGTAATAAATAGAATTGGCAATATGATGCCATCTGAATGCTCCCCTTCTGACTGGTGGTAGTGATGTATTTGCGTCTTCTCCTCTTGTCATCTATTGTAAGATCTGACATTTGAGAACATTCCAGACAAGAGGCCGAGAGGGATCACGCGCGCCGTGCACATGAATGCGACTGCATGTGGGTTTGCTCGCACATTACTTTGCTATATAAATGACTACATCAGGAAGTCCTGGACTTGTATGTAAATATTGTAATTTTGTTTTGCTGCCAGACCTCTCGCTCCAGCCATAAGCTGGTTTCAGAGAAGTGATCTTTTATTTTTCTATGGAGTGCTGGGTGAGAATAATTATTCTGGGAGACATAATTACTGTAATATTTACAGTACGGGTCATCGTAAGCGGCATACTAGTATCTACATAGTTGTCTCGCTTAAAGACATGTTCCGTTCTAATAATTAGGTAGCGGTGGTTTCGAAATGTGTTTTTTCTTCCGTGAATCTTTCATGGTTAGGTGGGCGTCATCCACCTGGAGTGCTAACCTATTGTAATCTATTTATAACCTGTTTGGTTACTCTATCACAGATGTCTGATTGGGGAGTAGGAAGACAAAGATGACGTACCTGTGTTTTTCTCCTGCTTTTTAAGTTTTATATGAATTTATTCCTATATAGGCTACTGCTAAAACCACTGCGAGCAAATCAATGTTTTGCCTGTTAAGTTTGGGTTTGTATAACTTTTGCACTTTTTCTTCCGCTTGATTTTCTTGATGATCTTACAAGGTTCTACAGTGACTTCTTTAATTTGTATTTAATAAATATATATTATTATATTATATTGGAGGGAAATGAGCATAATACAACCCCACAGCCATCAAGCCGGCGTAGCCCAAGTTTGGGCGCTACACAGTGGTGGTGAAGGAGGCCATTTCCACCCTACATTGTAAAAAAGCGCTTTGAGTCCGTCTAGAAAAAGGCGCTATATAAATGCAATTATCATTCATTCTTTATAATATATATATATATTTTTATATATATATGGCCATCACTGTAGAACCCTGTCATACTGAACTTGAAGTGTATTTTAATGAAGGAAGTCATAAGATAATGTTGGGAGCCGAGCCAATAGAAGTGTTTGAGAACGTTGTGGTGGAATGTTGCTAAACCGAGCAAGTTGACGTACGCGTGTTTCAGCTTTGTGTTCGTTGGCGACCTCCCAGGTAAACGAGATGGATGGAAACTTCAACCACACATATTTGGCATTACACTCATAGGCAGGCTGGGAGTGGTAATGACTAACTACTAGTTATCTTAAATCATGATCAGGAGTGGAAAGGTTTTAGATTAGTAACTACCTGCTACAATACTCCAAACTCTGTAATGTTATCTGGGTCTTCTTGCATTGCCTTTGCTCCCAGAATCTACGGGATCTAAGCTGTTTAATGACATTATTTTTCCAAATGAGTCATTTGAATATCTGTATTATTTCTCACCATCCGCAACCGGTATCAACAGTCACCACAAGATGCACTTGCAATCTAGACGTTTGTTTAGTTTTAACTTTAAACTCGTTTCTGTGTAATATGATCGGTAATTATCTATTTTGGCAGCTGTATCCCTTAGCAGATCAATGTGTTTCTAAAGGTAAAACATGAGTTACCATTTTTTGTAACGCATATCACCCTTCAAAGTACACTCCTAACAACCATCACCCATTGATTTATTTGTAAAAAAAAATATTACAAATCTTTGCACATTTTTCAAGCTCTACAACAAACTTTCAGCAACAAATTCCCTCTATGCAAACTGCAAAGTACTTGTTCTATTCACTTTGAATAGTCAGCGTAATGAGGAATACTGCTAGTCTATTCACTCTGAATAGTCGGCATAATGGGGAATACTGCAAGTTAGGGCTGGGCGATATGGCCAAAAATGTTATCACAATAAAAAATTTCATATCGTTCGATATCAATAACAATCAATATTTTTATTAGTATTAAAAAAATGAATTAATTATTATTTAAACAACAAATGTATGTTTATTTTGCAGCAATTATTTGTCGTTGCCGCCATATTTAGTGTTACAGCCCCTCACACTCCAGTTCTCAGGCTGTAGCTGGTTTGAAAGCGAAAGTACCAAAAAAAAGTGGCTGTGGCTCCAGGGGAGTTGAACAGTTCTGGCTCTGCTAGTTTCTTTTCTATCTTTTGGTGCTTTTTTGGTGGACAAACTGCACATGTGCACCGTGACTCGCCCCTAAATAGACTAGCTCTGCTAGCACACATAGCCTACTGTGTACAAACGGTTTCAAACTGTATTTTAAATTAGAAAGCAAACAAAATAAATGGACAAGAGAAAAATAAATCTCAATTTGGTCAGTATTGTCATTTGGACAAGCAAAGCCATTACTTTAAGTTGCAGGCAAGAAAGACAAGTCTGCACACTGTCTCTGGTTTTAAAGCTGCCCTGTTGCAGGTCACAATACAAATAATATATATATTTTAAAATTTATATTTTTTATTATCGATTATTAAAATATATTGCGATAATTATCGTTTTATCGCCCAGCCCTACTGCAAGTCTATTCACTCTGAATAGTCAGCGTAATGGGGAATACTGCAAGTCTATTCACTCTGAATAGTCGAGCATCATGGGGGAATACTGTGAAGTATGTCATGCATTCAAGGTCAGTTCCCGAGGTCATATGAAAGTGCGGATGGGGTACTTTACTGTGACCTGGCTTCCAGTCAAATCTCTCCTGTTTACCTTTCCTGGTGAAATGAGAAGACAGAAAGTGAGCTATGAAGATTTTTTTCTTGGGAACAAACTTGGCACATGGATTCAACTCAGGATGTCCCCCGTTCATGAAGCACTCGCTAAACATTGTGCGGAGTATTCTATATGCCACAATGCATCTATATCCATATATAATCTAATTATAGCAACGGTGGTTTAGAACCATTTTTAAAGGGAAAACCCAATTCATGAATCTTTACTACAGCCTAAACGGGAAGTCTTGAGTATCACATGATATAACATGTTAAACAAACCCACGTGGCAATTTAGCCCAAACGATACAAGAGGTTATGTATTTCTAAATAAATGGTGCATTTATATGGCGGCTTTTATCCAAAGCGCTTTACAATTTGTTCCTCACATTTCACCCATTCACTCATGCAAGGTGCCGACCTGCTCATCGGGAGGTGTGTATGCCTTCTACGACGGAACTGCGTTTCCGCGTTGGAGTTTTGCGCTCTGATTGGCCAGGTCATGTGACATGTGCGCCAATCGTGGGACAGCAAGTTCTGCGCCTATTTCCGGGTCTAACAGCCTGCAAACTACCTGGCGTTCTATCGCCATGCTCTTAAGACAAACTCTAACCTTAACCAACTTCGAAAGAGCGCCTAAGCTTAACCAGTGTAGAAACTTGCGGTCCCACGATCCGGCGTACATGTCACATGACCAGAAATGACCTGGCCAATCAGAGACGCGGAAACGCAGTTCTGTTGTAGAAGGCGTTCAGGCCATCGGGAGCAGTTGGGGGTTAAGACTTTCACATGTTATCCTTGTACCCCTTGTTTTTATACTATTGTATAAATTGTATGTACTAAATAAAAATCAAATTAAATCAAATCAAGTGTCTTGCTCAAGGACACTTCTGACACGCTGCCCGGTAGGAGCGGGCATCGAACCGGGAACCTCCAGATTACCAGACGACTGCTCTAACTTACCTCCTGAGCCACTGTCGCCCCTAAATATTCCGTTGCCTGAATTCAGTACCGTAATGTAAACACTGTTTTCTTCCCACGTTGAATGGAGGACCCTGCATTGGTTTTCGGACACCACGACCCAGATAAATGCATATAGAAAAGCGATCACTCCCTGTCACTAGTCATGATGTATAAAGACCCTGAACTCTCAAGTTCACATTTGTTACAATGGCATCAGAGTACTGGTGCTACTGTACCAATTCTAGTTTGCCAAAATAAATCTTTCAATACAAATTTAAACGCTAGCTTGAACAATTGTATGCAGAACCACTTTGGAAGTTTATTAAAAAAAAGAAAAGGTCATTTAACACTGTCTTTTATTTAAATGTAACTTATTGAGACTTTGTTTTATTAGCATCCATGGGCTTGTGTTAATAAATAAAAGAAAAAAAAACGTAAAGATGAGTTTGTCTGTTTCTTCTTCGCTGACGTACAGTATATACTATAGTAGTAAAAAATACTACTTCGAGGCCCAAGATGGATACTTTCCAGTTGACAAACGTTAAAATAGACATAAATGGACACACAATAAAAGTAAAATTAGTAAAATCCTCGGGTGGACAAACGATAATAAAAAAAAAAAAAGTAGCAGCAGTCAAATAGATCAATAAATAAAGGTAATTGCACATTGTCCAATGGGAGGAGGAGGGAGGGACTGATGAACATCACCCTGTACCGCTCAGTCTGCTCAGTGCAGAGAGATGAGCCGTCCACCACGGCTGCTCCTCTGTCCTGCCAGGGTGTGATGGAGAAGGTGGCTGTCGTTCCTTATCATGCCATGCCAGGGTGTGATCGAGAGGGTGGCTGTCATTCATCATGTCCTTCCAGGGTGTGATGGAGAGGGTGGCTGTCATTCATCATGTCCTGCCAGGGTGTGATGGAGAGGGTGGCTGTCATTATTTATATCCTGCCAGGGTGTGATGGAGAGGGTGACTCTTGTTATTCATCATGTCCTGCCAGCTTGAAGCCTTTCTCCAACGCGTTCGTGTTTCCGCGTCTCTGATTGGCCAGGTAATGTGACATGTACGCCCAATCGTGGGACCGCAAGTTTTTACACTGGTTAAGCTTAGGCACTCTTTCGAAGTTGGTTAAGGTTAGAGTTTGTCTTAGAGCAGGGCGATAGAACGCCTGCCCTGATTCCAAACTCTAACCTTAACCAACTTCGAAAGAGTCGCCTAAGCTTAACCAGTGATAAACTAGGCGTTAGGTAGTTTGCAGGCTGTTCGACCCGGAAATAGGCGCAGAACTTGCCGTCCCACGATTGGCACACATGTCACATGACCTGGCCAATCAGAGCGCAAAACGGGAACCCGGAAACACGGACGCGTTGGAGAAAAGCTACACGCGTCCTGCCAGGGTGTGATGGAGAGGGTGACCCTTGTTATTCATCATGTCCTGCCAGGGTGTGATGGAGAGGGTGACTCTTGTTATTCATCATGTCCTGCCAGGGTGTGATGGAGAGGGTGACTTGTTATTCATCATGTCCTGCCAGGGTGTGATGGAGAGGGTGGCTGTCGTTCATCATGTCCTGCCAGGGTGTGATGGAGAGGGTGGCTGTCATTCATCATGTCCTGCCAGGGTGTGATGGAGAGGGTGACTTGTTATTCATCATGTCCTGCCAGGGTGTGATGGAGAGGGTGGCTGTCATTCATCATGTCCTGCCAGGGTGTGATGGAGAGGGTGACTCTTGTTATTCATCATGTCCTGCCAGGGTGTGATGGAGAGGGTGGCTGTCGTTCATCATGTCCTGCCAGGGTGTGATGGAGAGGGTGACTCTTGTTATTCATCATGTCCTGCCAGGGTGTGATGGAGAGGGTGACTCTTGTTATTCATCATGTCCTGCCAGGGTGTGATGGAGAGGGTGGCTGTCGTTCATCATGTCCTGCCAGGGTGTGATGGAGAGCGTGACTCTTGTTATTCATCATGTCCTGCCAGGGTGTGATGGAGAGGGTGACTCTTGTTATTCATCATGTCCTGTCAGGGTGTGATGGAGAGGGTGGCTGTCATTCATCATGTCCTGCCAGGGTGTGATGGAGAGGGTGACTCTTGTTATTCATCATGTCCTGCCAGGGTGTGATGGAGAGGGTGGCTGTCGTTCATCATGTCCTGCCAGGGTGTGATGGAGAGGGTGGCTGCATCCTACTCTTGACTCAATCAGTGATCTACACCTAAACGAGTACGAAACGATAAGAGACAGAAATGTTCATTCTAAAATCTAAATGGTGCATTTATATATCTCTTTGATCCAAAGCGCTTTACAATTTGTTCCTCACATTTTAACCCATTCACTCACACATTCACACACACCGACTGCAGAGGCAACCATGCAAGGTGCCAACCTGCTCAAGGACACTTCGACACACGACACCGGAGCGGGAATCGAACCGGGTACCTCCGGATTACCAGACGACTGCTCTACCCCTCTTGAGGTACATTTTTTTTTTTTATATGTATGTATTTGCTAAGTTTTATGGCTGTTAAAGGTTTATTTACATTGGTAATGTCTGTAAGCATTGGAGCAAAACATTTAATATTCCACTTTACAATGAAGAACAGTTATGATTGGTGATTATTATTATGCTCATTTTAACTAATGTAGTGATGATATGTAATGAGTCTGACCACTTTTAAGTAGAAAAGCCTAATCAGGGACAGGGTGTTGCAAATTAGCCTCGGCTAGAAATCCTACATGCAATGCATCTGTATCTTGTTATTGTAACCTGCTACAATGTTTTCTTTTGCATTGTCCCTGACAAATAAATAAAAACTATTTCAAAAAGGTTATTTTCCACCTACAGATAAAATGTCCAGTTGGTGGCAGTTGTAATGTGTAACCTCAACGCTGGAAAATAGTCTACGAACAGGTCGAAAAGTACCTGGCAGAAAAAAATCTAATCTACGAATTCCAATCTGGCTTCAGAACATCCCACTCCACTGACGCATGCCTTCTCTATTTGAACGACCACATCAAACAAGAGGTGGACGCGGGCAAATACTACGGCATGGTCATGCTGGACCTACAAAGGGCCTTCGACACTGTCAATCACTCCATTCTGATTGACAAGCTAAAAGCAATTGTTTTTGAGTTTATCAGTGAGCTGGATGCAATCCTACGCTGGAGGCGTGTATCACTTCCGCAACGGATTTAGTCTGATTTCGGTTTCCGGGTTCGCCTGATTGGCCGCGACAGCCACGTGACACGCTGTGGCACGCCCCCGCGGCAGCGGCAGACTTCACTGCCGCTTTCCCACTTCAACGCCAGAGCAATATTGTCGCGCCATCTAATAATATTGTCGCGTTGTGGAAAGCAGGATGAGAGAGCGTAGATTTCAGTGTGTATCATTTAATCATTTATCATTTAACAGCTGTTTAATGCTCACTTTTCCCACTTCAATGACAGAGCTGCTGTTTAATAATATTGTCGCGTTGTGGAAAGCAGGATGAGAGAGTGTAGATTTTATGCTATACTATTTTATTTCATACTTATCTTGTCTAGCACAGTCTCTAACAGTAACAGTAAGAAGCATTTTGGATAAAAGTATTCTGTACTTCTGTATGACAACAATGTATGCCTTTCAAATGTTAAATGATAAATTATTAAATGATACACACTGAAATCTACGCTCTCTCATCCTGCTTTCCACAACGCGACAATATTATTAGATGGCGCGACAATATTGCTCTGGCGTTGAAGTGGGAAAGCGGCAGTGAAGTCTGCCGCTGCCGTGGGGGCGTGCCACGGCGTGTCACGTGGCCGTCGCGGCCAATCAGGCGAACCCGGAAACCGAAATCAGACTAAATCCGTTGCGGAAGTGATACACGCAACCTGGTCGGAGACACCGTGATGGAGATCACCTGTCGTATCCGCGGCAAACCCCCACCCCTGTTGGCAGAGGTGATCCTGTACAGAGACGGGCTGGAGGTCATGAGACGAAGGGGCTCCGACCCGTGCCTCCTCCTGGCCGACCTCACGCTCCGGGACCGGGGTCTGTACCGCTGCCGTGCCACGTGGGACACCGAGGTGTTCGTCTCAGGTGAGGAGGAGGTTAGAACGTGTCTGTCTCGGGTGAGATCGTGAGAACGTGTCTGTCTCGGGTGAGGACGTGAGAACGTGTCTGTCTCGGGTGAGATCGTGAGAACGTGTCTGTCTCGGGTGAGGACGTGAGAACGTGTCTGTCTCAGGTGAAATCATGAGAACGTGTCTGTCTCGGGTGAGATCGTGAGAACGTGTCTGTCTCGGGTGAGGACGTGAGAACGTGTCTGTCTCAGGTGAAATCATGAGAACGTGTCTGTCTCGGGTGAGATCGTGAGAACGTGTCTGTCTCGGGTGAGATTGTGATAAAGTGTTTGTCTCGGGTGAAATCCTGAGAACGTGTCTGTCTCAGGTGAGATTGTGATAAAGTGTTTGTCTCAGGTGAAATCATGAGAAAGTGTCTCAGGTGAAATCATGAGAACTTGTCTGTCTCAGGTGAGAAAGTGTCTGTCTCAGGTGAAATCATGAGAAAGTGTCTCAGGTGAAATCATGAGAACTTGTCTGTCTCAGGTGAGATCATGAGAAAGTGTCTCAGGTGAGAAAGTGTCTGTCTCAGGTGAAATCATGAGAACTTGTCTGTCTCAGGTGAGATCATGAGAACGTGTCTCAGGTGAGATCGTGAGAACTTGTCTGTCTCAGGTGAGATCATGAGAACGTGTCTCAGGTGAGATCGTGAGAACGTGTCTGTCTCAGGTGAAATCATGAGAAAGTGTCTCAGGTGAGATTATGAGAACGTGTCTCAGGTGAGATTGTGAGAAAGTGTCTCAGGTGAGATTGTGAGAACGTGTGTCTCAGGTGAGATTGTGAGAAAGTGTCTGTCTCAGGTGAGATCATGAGAAAGTGTCTCAGGTGAGAAAGTGTCTCAGATGAGAAAGTGTCTGTCTCAGGGGAAATCATGAGAACTTGTCTGTCTCAGGTGAGAACGTGTCTCAGGTGAGATTGTGAGAAAGTGTCTCAGGTGAAATCATGAGAACGTGTCTGTCTCAGGTGAGATTGTGAGAAAGTGTCTGTCTCAGGTGAGATCATGAGAAAGCGTCTGTCTCAGGTGAGATCATGAGAAAGTGTCTGTCCCGGTTCGATTCCCGGGCAGTGGGTCGAAGTATCCTTGAGCAAGACAGGTTGGCACCTTGCATGGTTGCCTCTGCCGTCGGTGTGTGAATGTGAGGAACAAATTGTAAAGCGCTTTGGATAAAAGCACTATATAAATGCACCATTTTAACACTTTAATCGCCATGGGTTAAATTCATAATTTACCATCCCTCGCCAGCTCTATTTGTCTATGGAGAAGTTCCCCTTCTTTGCAGGGCTATAACTTTTTAAATTCTATTGCTACATTGCCATTATTATGGCCCATTCAATGTCCTATATGTATTGTTCAGGGTGTAGCAACGTTAAACTTTTTCATTCACATATTCATACTAAAATATGGTCTAAAGTATAAGTATGTTTTTATCGTTTTCTGCAGCTTTCTTCAGAACGTGATTTATAGCCCTAAATGCATTATATTGATGATCAGATACAGTTTGGTAGGAATCTGTGCGAGATGAAAAATTTCAACTGGACGTACTTCTAGAATGATCTACGTATGATCTGATGATGACCGGATGGGCGGGGGATCGTTTATAATTCCGTGGGCAGCGTTAGATGATTCATCCAGAGTGGGTCATATGTTCATCATAGCAGTTTATATGGAATACGTTAGAAAATAACGCTGAATCTTACCGTATGTTCCTCGCGCCGTTGGACGATCAGCGTGGAGTAGACCGTTTTCGATTATGGGATGTTGATCCTGATGAACCATTTCCAGGTTGTATAATACTATATACGTCCAAATAACGTTGTTTATTGAGTTAGGGCGAGCGATTGATCATCCAGTGTGTTGAGATGGAGTCCGGCTACCGATCGCGAGTGCCCGGAGCACATATGGATGAGCACTTCCTGTTTGGCGCGCCCCTCCCTCTTGGCTGATCTGCCGATCGGCCACCAGATGGCGCTCTCGAACCGTTAGACAGTTGAGTGGAGCTCACCAGTACATCTCAGGGCTCCGGAAAAGAAATATGATTTCGATGACAGATTTTTGAAATATTGACATCAAAGACGAGTTACGGCGTCTTCGGCAGAATGAGCATGGCTAGGAATGACGTCTTAACTCGTCATCGGCGATCATAGTGTTAATAAGTGTGCTTGTGTGGTGTGTCAAGTCACTAAGGTGCAAAATCTGATATGGGTCGCCTGCTCCCGTCGGTGTGTGAATGTGTGAGTGAACGGGTCAAATGTGAGGCACAAAATTTTTTAAAGCGCTTTGGATAAAAGCTGCTATATAAATGCACCATTTACCATTTCCTTCGTCTTTGGCCCCTATTCTCCAGACGTTCTGACCAGGCCAGTGCTGGAGGTGGTGTCCGGGGACGGTCTGGTTCCGTCGGGCATGATGGGACTGATCTGCCACGTCCAGTACAACGCCCGTGAGCCCGCTCCCCCCGTCCACTACTACTTCTACAAGGACGGCAACCGACTGGTGCCGGCCTCCTCTGAGAACAGCGGTCCGTTCTTGCCGCCTCCCGGCCTCTACTACCACTGCATGGCCCGGGTGCCCCTGTTGAACCTGGAGAGGCAGAGTGGCGAGTGGCAGGTGATCATTACCTCCGACGTCTCGTCCAAAACCGGGTTGTGAACGTGACCCTCGGGAAAATAACCGGAGGTTTTATTAGTTCTGCCTCAAAGTAAACCCACTGATATACTCATCCCAATCGATCCCAGCCTGTTGCTGTGCTTCATTTTGATTTTTATTTGAAATCTTTATTTCGAACATGTAAATAAATACAAACAATATAAAATCAAAACAAATCATTGATCTCAAGAAATTAAATGGAAAAAAATAAAAAGTTAAATAAAAGCAAAACATAACTCAATTTACATGTTCGAAAAAGGAGTAGGAAGAAGTATACACTCATTTAATCCTACCCCTTTTCCACTACTCAAATTAGTGTATTCATCCCCCAACACATTCTATCAAGTGGGGATGGTTGGCATATTGTTATAGGCTTTATTACTAGATTCAATCTATCCAAATGTCATAATTTAGTCTTTACTTAATAGCTGATGACATTATGAAATGCATTCATTTATGTATGTATGTATGTATGTATGTATGTATGTATGTATGTATGTATGTATGTATGTATGTATGTATGTATGTATGTATGTATGTATGTATGTATGTATGTATGTATGTATGTATGTGTGTGTGTATGTATGTATGTATGTATGCATTCTGCACATACAGCGTTGTGACAAACAGTATGTTTATATCACAACCAATGCTGTTCTCACAACCTCTCTCCACCGATATATCTTCAATGAATACATCGTCACGTCAGTGAAAAGAAAATCCTAGTAATACTTGATATTTGAGGGTTACTATGACATTATGGTTGTTCGGCTATAGCCGGAAAGAAAAACAAACCTTCTTACTGTCTTCTACTATCAGGCACCCTTCCACTAAATAATCTTCCTTGCCTATATACTAATATGTCTTTACTACTATGCACTCAACACTGCAGTGCAGCACCCACGTTTCAACACTGTTTGATGAACATTGTTACTCAGCTGAAAGAGAGTTGTACCCTTCCTGCTGACCTGTTTTACAGAACTTGTAAGTCGCTTTGGATAAAAGCGTTCAGCTAAATGACAAAGCCCGTAGGCGTCCCCGACGGTGAATCGGTTCCATGCGGTAATCAAACGGCGACCCCAGAGCTGTCGGACATGTCCAGGGACTCTCCCGATTCGCTGGAAGATACCGACGCCACCGAGTGACACCACCGACGAGCTGCCGATTGCACCGGCGTGACATTGAGGGGTTAAATAAAAAAGATATTGTGCTCATTCAGAGGAATGTGAGTTGAGAGAGATGAGGAGGTCGAGGTCGTGAGACAAATTAACGGGTGGTGTCTTCTCTTCATTCCAGGCCGTTCCGCTGACAAGTGCAGATTTTCACATTACGCCTAAGAATCTTAAAGGAGCACGCCAACATTTTGGGAAATTAGCTTATAGGCTAACCGGCACTGTCCGCTTCCATTCTGTAGGAGCTATTTGATGGTTTTTGTGCTTAGTTTGTAGTTTGTTAAGTTCATCACTGGGTGGCAGCACGGAGGGCATAGGTTTTGAATAAAGGCACAGGTGTAGGCTATGTCAATCAAGGTATCTAGGTATGGGTGACAGAGAGATCTCACGGTTTTTACCGCATGAACACACGCACGTACCCTCGCTCGTTTTAAGTATTATTAGCAGCATTATGCAGAAATTATTGTTTGGCTCATCACATGTATTATGCTAAATACTTCAATTAAATGGGAACTTCACCCAACGGCAGGTGACACAGACTCGACATTGTGTTTTAACTTTTTTCTAATTGCGCGTCAAAGACGAGGAATCCCCGCACCCAACCGGGCGTCTACCAGGACATCAGGATAGTCGCTACACAAGTAAAAACCTGATCTTACTTGGACAATGGAGGACTTTGGAACCTGGCTTGGAATGCTGCTTCTGGATAAGGATCATCATCCCGAGAGAGCACACCAAAGGAGGACAGGTTAGTGTATCCCGTATGGGTTGCTTTCTAATGGAGCAGCAGCATTGAAGGAAGCCGTTTTGCAATAACCATCGCAACCAACCAAGCTGAAACTGTGCCCACAGTGCACATGATGCCAAAGCAGCCTACCGTAACTAAGGAGTTGTCCTCAGAGGCCTGCCTCTATTGTGAAGAGTCACATCCATTTTCTAAGTGTTTTAAACTGAATACGATTTCTCAAAGGGAGAAAATTGATTTTCTGAAAAGGAATTTGTTTTGGATGCTTGAAGTCTGGCCACATGAGTAAGGAATGCAGAAGTCGTCTGACCTGTGATGAATGCAATCTTAAACACCCGATTATTCTGCATGTCTACAACAATGACAAATTTACCAAGTCACAAGAAACACCGCAGTCAGTAGTGCACTTGTGTCTCTTCAGGCATGTGGTTGTACTGGGGCCGGAGACCATGACTGTACCCTTTCCATTGTTCCAGTACAGTTGAGATCCAAGAAAGGAAATGGAGTGCTGCAGACCTACGCCTTCTTAGACCCAGGAGGTACAGCAACCTTCTGTACCAACCATCTTATGAAGAAGCTGAATCTACAGGGTACAAAGACCAACATTCTTATGCGCACTATGGGTCAAGAAAAGGTAATTGAAAGCCAAATCCTTACATGACTGGAGGTGTCCAAGTTGGATAATAACCACTTTATGGAGCTCCCAGAAACGTTCACACATGAAACAATCCCTGTTTCAAAGAGTAACATCCCTACTCAGTGAGATATTGAAAAATGGGAATATCTGAAGGGTATCAGGATCCCAGAATTGGACGCTGATGTTGAACTTTTGATTGGAGCTAATGCATCAAAACTCATGGAACCCTGGGAAATTATCAACAGCCAAGGTGATGGACCTTATGCCGTGAAGACCCTATTGGGGTGGGTCATCAACGGTCCTTTGAGGGGTAATAATGGTTGTCAGAGAAGCTGCTCGACCATATATGCCAATAGGACATCCATTGTCAAACTGGAGGAGTTGTTGGTCTCACAGTACAACCAAGAGTTAAACGAGAAGTCACTGGAAAAGCAGCAGGAGATGTCAAGAGAGGACCCAAGTTTTATGGAGATCTTGGAGAAGTCTATTTGCATGCAGGAAGGACATTATTGCATGGACTTGCCTTTTAAAATGGATGACATCACCATGCCAAACAACAGGTGCATTGTGGAACAGCACCTTCAGAGTCTGAAAATAAAGTTTGAACGGAATAAGGGCTACCAAAATGAGTACACAGATTTTCTTACTCATGCGATTGACAGTGGCTACGGAGAAATTGTGCCTCAAGTCCAGCCGGACTACAAAAATGGCAGTGTGTGGTAGCGCCCTCATCACTGGGTGTGCCACCCAAAGAAGGAAAGACTGAGTGAAAAAGCGAGCACACACCAGACGTGGAATTTTTCCGGTCATCGTCCCGGTGACCGGTTGGGGTTCTCGTCGCCATTCGCCTTGCTGCCAGGGCTGTTGTTGCGGAGGTGTGTCGGGGGAACGTGTCTTGGGGTGGCCCCATGCCCCGGATGTTCTCACGCGATGGGCGGGGGGCTTGTGCGGGCGGTGCGGTTGGGGGCCGGGGCGGGGCAGTTGGAGCGGCCCGTGTCCGGGCTATTTCTGCTTCGGGGGGCGGTGGAGGGTCTGGCGGTGGGGGTCGCGGCCCGGCGTTGAGTTGCGTGCTGGTGGCCTCTGGCTCGGAGAAGAGCCAAGAACACTTGTTATAGCTCCTTTTTTCTTCTTTAATGTAATTGTTTTCCACCTTCACATTTGGGGCCGGTGTGTAGGAGCTATTTGATGGTTTTTGTGCTTAGTTTGTAGTTTGTTAAGTTCACCACTGGGTGGCAGCACGGAGGGCATAGGTTTTGAATAAAGGCACAGGTGTAGGCTATGTCAATCAAGGTATCTAGGTATGGGTGACAGAGAGATCTCACGGTTTTTACCGCATGAACACACGCACGCACCCTCGCTCGTTTTAAGTATTATTAGCAGCATTATGCAGAAATAATTGTTTGGCTCATCACATGTATTATGCTAAATACTTCAATTAAATGGGAACTTCACCCAACGGCAGGTGACACAGACTCGGCATTGTGTTTTTTCTAATTGCGCGTCAAAGACGAGGAATCCCTGCACCCAACCGGGCGTCTACCAGGACATCAGGATAGTCGCTACACATTCATTGTGCTAAGCTAGGCTAGCTTGCAGCCAGATAGCTTTCTACTGAACGCACAGAGAGGAAACTGGTATCCATCTTCTTGTCTCTCTGGAGAAGACGATAAACTAATTTCCCAAAATGTTGGCGTGTTCCTTTAACTGTGACGATTCGACGTTCATATTTCACGGCTTAGCAAACGCACTCGACTTAATTTGATCGAGAAACATGTTGATTTGCGATGATAGCTAGCATGATTTCACTTATTCAAAGATGTGTATATTATGTCTTTACATTTTACTATGGTGATTCGAAGCAAATAAACGTTCATGGGTTACATGTGCTGCTGGATTTATTATCTATTTCTCATTTCAAATACATACAAAGTATTTCTCAACAAGCCGCGTACAGAAGAACGGCGTACACAATAGAATTACTCGTATAATGTAATGTCACACGATTAATGTCAAACTATTCCAGGGCTTTTCTGAGTTATATTGCAAAGGGTAAGGCCTCTCTACTAGACTCACCATATATACAGACAGAAGCAGGGATGTGCACAGACATTCGGAGGGGCTATTGCTCTAACCTGTAAAAAGGGCACCCTTATATATAATTTAATTTGAATCTTAATTTATTTATTTCGCACCATTTCAGCAAAACAGTAAAACACATTGACCATGACAGAAAGTGTATAAAGGTGCTGAGTAGAGGCAAGAGACCCAGATGGGCCTATACGGGGCCTCAACTCATTAAATCATTGGATTAAAAAAAATAAACACAAAAACAAAAGTCAAGTGAAATAAGTTCATAAAACAATTTTCATAATATTAAGATAATAATAATGATAACAATAATAATCAAAGTAATAATAATAATAACAAAAACAACAACATTAATAATTAGTCTAAACAAATTAACATGAAACTGTCAAACAAAGTGACATTAATGGTTTTATGAGATTGAAACTATTCATTTAATAATGTATATTTAAGCTTGGATTTGAGTGATGAAATAGATTAGCACATTTTTATTATGGAGGGTTTTGAATTCCAAATAGGACCTCTAAATCTTATACTGAACTGACCTAATGTTGTGCGGAAAAAATGACGATGAATATTGTTTGATTGCCTTGTTGGATATGAATAAATACTGGAGTTTGATATGAAAAAATTATGGAAAATAGAAAATCTTATATAAAAGTATATAAGTATAAAATACTTTCGTCACTCAAAAGGGCACTTTAGCGTGACATTTTTCAACTGTGGGGAGGCTCATGGTCAAGTTTAGGACACCAATGGGGCACGTCCTCTCGTTTTCGCCACTCAAAAGGGCACTTTAGCGTGACGTTTTTTCAACCGTGGGGGCACCAGTGTCGCTGCGTCTTCTTGCCCCTCCCTGTATTTGCAGCGCAGTTGCTTGTTAATTTTGTATGTAAAAAAAAGAAAAAGAAAAAAAGGGGCAGCTCAGCCAATCAGAGTAAACGGTCTGTTGCCTCGGCAACAATAGCCCGTACCTGTGCATATTCTTGGACAGAAGGACTACAGGAATGTGACCCTGTGACAATCTCTACATAGGTTGTAAGACAACATATCATGCGGTTAGTTCTCATTTCCAGTGGTGGAAAGTAACTAAGTATTTTACTCAAGTACTGTACTCAGCGTTGCGTTGTTATTATGGGCTGAGCCGCCACGCAGGATAATGACGCCGCGCGCACGCGCGCGTGCACACGCACGCGCGGCCCCGCGCGCATGCGCATATGTTCCCTCGCGCACAATAATACACTTTGTTTGTATAGCCTTTCATACAGAAACTGCAGCTCAAAGTGCTTCACAACAGAATTAAGACAGGCATAAAATGAGCACATAAAGTGCAGACATATAAAATCAGTTTTTCACATTAGGATCTAACATCCCAACAGGCAACCTTGTTTATGGTTTGATTCAGTTTTAATATAAATAATAAAAATAAAGAGAAGATTAATTAATTATCTACTCAGTCCCGAAGTTTGTGATGTAGATATGGAATGTCCCGGGTTGCTGCTGTTTGCAGAGTGTGTTGTTGTCCGGGGGTGAGTGGTGGTGGGTGGGGGGTTGAATCAAAACAGTTGTCAATTCGGAATTGACGGCTGTTTTGATTTGGCCCTTCGTTCGCCGTCGTTCACCTTTGGACGGCGGTGCACTCTGTGGGCAGCGGCAACTTGGGACGTTCCATATTTACATCACAAAGAGTCCCAGACTGGTTGAAGACACCAGCCTATAGCGGCTATTGTTATGATAATGCGAGGTAGCGCCGCAGGTAAACACAACGATCCGAGCCGAGCGCAGCGCGTTCTCGCGAGCGCGTGCATGTGCGTGCACGCGCTTCTGCTCAAATCTTTAATACTCAGTGAGGTACCACTGAGTGGTACCCCGTGCCATGAACAACGCATGCCTGACTGTACTTAAGTATAATTCTGAGGTACTTTAGGGAACTTTATACTTTTACTCCACTACATTTCAAGGGAAATATTATACTTTTTACATTTATCTGAACCAATCAGTTACTATAGTTACTTTGAAGAAATTTTCTTTGCATAGAAAAAACATGGCAAAAATGTATGAAGATTATAATACAGTACTTTCACATTTGAGGCCTGTCAACTTCAAGAGGACGTAATCAGAGCAGTATAACTGGACCACATACCACTTTAACATGACCTTTAATCAGAGCAGCATAACTGGACCGCATACCACTTTAACATAACCTTTAGAGGTCAATGGTTAGAGGTTTGAATGCTCCCACTTTAGATACTTAAGTACATTCAATAGCAAATACTTCTCTACTTTTACTCAAGTAGAATCTTAATGGAGGACTTTTACTTTTACCAGAGTACTCATTTATCTGAGTATTTCTACTTTTACTTAAGTAAATCAAATGTGTACTTCCACCACTGCTCAGAACCACAGAGATAGGGGAGGAGAACCACAGAGATAGGGGAGGAGAACCACAGAGATAGAGGAGGAGAACCACAGAGATAGGGGAGGAGAACCACAGAGATAGGGGAACCTCGTGGCTCTGAAAAGGGAACATTTGAGGAACCGAATGAACTATTCTGGGTCAAACAAGTGACAAAAAGCAGAGATAATACAAGATAACAAGATTATGAATGAATGACCGAATGAATTACTTTATTTGACAATATATAAAAATAACACGTGACAGAAGCACAGCCTGGAAATACTGCCAAGGATGGACACAAAAAATCTCAGAGCTTATTTCCATTGTGGTCCTTGTAGGCGGGTATAGGGGAACGAAGTGTTCAGACACGCATCGTACAGACATCGTAAAGACACATGACATCACAACACATCACATAGACATAACACAGACGCACAAAAAAAAAACATGTAAAGGTGCCTTTAGCTGAATATCTAGGTTAATTATAGTCCCTTTTGAGCCATGTCTTTCGGCTGGACTTGAATCTAACAGCACTGTTTGTTCACTATTTTCAGGTGACTGGGCAGACTGTTCCAAAAGACAGCTGCAGAATATATAAAAATGACTCCTTCCCCATACGACTCCTGAATCTGAGTGGCACGAAGTCAGTTGGAGCTACGCCTAGTTGAATAAGCCTGGGTGTCCCGGACACGGTTGAAGTAGTCGTTGACGTGCACAGGCACTACCCCGTGCATGTGAACTAGGCACATCCCTATTTGTTTGCCTCTGTCTTCCACCTGTGTGCAGCTGCGATGCGAGTGCAGGGTTGAGTTTAAACCCCGTGTGTGGTTTTAAAGATACACTACACGACCAAGGTACCCATGTACATGTCAAAATACTTCCCAAATGTCAGTGAATACCACGATCACAACACCAGAGGGAGCTCCACAAATCATGTTAAACCCAGATTCGGCTCAAATAAGGGACTAAACACGTTTCGCAATTATGCCACATCAATGTGGAACGCCCTACCCAAAGCTGTAAAGGAATGTGGATCACTACCCACTTTCAAAACCTCTCTCAAGGGACACCTACGGGAGACTGCAATTCAACACTGGCCCCTGTAAATATCCTAACCCAACCCCCTCCAATGTACAGTCATTTACCTAGTATGGTTTTGTCAATAGTCCAATGTACAATTTTGTTTGTTTGTACAGTGTCTCCTCCCCCCCCCCCTCAATGTACAGTTTTGCTTGTTTATACAGTGTCCCCCCCCCCCCCCCCAACCACCTCCAATGTAAATTACCCAGTATGGTTGTCAATATCCCAATGTACCCAACCCCCCCCACCCAACCTCCTCCAATGTACAGTTTCTACGTCAAATGTATATACTCCCTTTTCTTGACTCCTTCTGTATCACAAACAGTACTGTATTTGCAAATCTGGTATGTCATAAATGTCTAGATGTAGCAGTACTGACTATCTGTATGTCATGTATGTCATATATGTCCTGATGAATTGAAAATGGGGGACCCTGATGTAAACAAGACGAAAGTCTTTCTCTGGTCTGCAACCCCTTAACAATTGTGTGTATTGAGCCGTACTGTATTGTACCCATTCTGCAATCTGTTAATAAAGTTTTCAATCAATCAATCAATCAATCAAGTGTGAACAGTTCGGCGTGAGAAGGTCGAGCAGCAACCGCACGGTGACATTAAAGGTTGAATCTGTAATGCAGTCAAACAGCGACCTCTGGGGGTCGAAAGAGGCCCTCTTGGTCCTGCTCTTTGTTTACATTTCTTTGTTTTGGGTTGATGCGTGGGTTGAGTTTGGGTGGGTATATGGGAGAGGTTACTACAAACCCAAATAAAGAAATGTAAACAAAGCACAGTACCAAGAGGGCTTATTTTGCCCTAAATGGTGCATTTATATAACAGCTTTTATCCAAAGCGTTTTACAATTTGTTCCTCAGATTCACCGACAGCGGAGGCGACCATGCAAGGTGCCGACCTGCTCATCGGGAGCAGTTAGGGGTTAAGTGTCTTGCTCAAGGACACTTCGACACGCTGCCCGGGAGGAGCAGGGAATCGAACCTGGAACCTCCAGATTACCAGACGACTGCTCTACCTCCCGAGCCACTGTCGCCCCGAAGAGGTCGCTGTTTGACAGCATTACAGATTCTACCTTTAAGTGTGGAGGCGGTTGGTACTATGGGATGACAGCAGGGTGAATCATGTGAGTGTGAATAGTAGCCCCCCCCCCCCCCTCGTTATATATAAAAGTATATAAGTATAAAATACTTTCGCCACTCAGAAGGGCACCTTAGTGTGATATTTTTCAACTGTGGGGGCTCATGGTCAAGTTTAGACCATTGGAAGGGCACCAATGGGGCATGTCCTCTCGTTCCCATTGGTGCCTAAAGGTTCCCATTACAGATTCTACCTTTAACCCTTTCACTACCAAAGGGTTAACCCCTTTCACTGCGACAATACAGAAGGTTCTGTTCCGTTAGTGGCTCTGCTTGGCATCACTACTGCACTATCTCGCGTACGTGCACGCGCACTGAATAAACCACAAATGTACCTTTAATACCAGCATCAGTCTGACCACACCCCTCATCAGCCCACCCCCACAAGCAGGTGCGCGGCCACCCGCTCTCCCCCCTCCTTCTCGCTTTCACCACAAGGAAGTGCCTCGGTAGTACCCCACTTGACGTGTTGTTGTTAGGGGAAAGGTAGTTAGTTTACAAGGAGTGATACGTTGACATCATATCTTTATTTTCTCTCTTACTATTTTTCGAGAAAATACGGCGATATTGTCTTCGTACTGGAGTGTCTAGAAGATGATGATCATTCTAAAAACCCTCCACCGGTTTTCGTATTGGGAGCACGCCGCTGCATGCTTCTCAACTGCAGTTCCTTGCTGTGTTTGTTGGGGTGAAACCTGTCAGGCCACAGCTGAACTGTCGGACATGCCGCTGTTGTGAGAAGCGGTGCGTTCCAGGTTGGGTGAGTAGTGTTTGCTGGCGGGCTCCACTTGTCTGTTAGTGCTATGGGGGCTACTTGACAAAGTTTATGGAAACCGGCCCCAGGCTAGGGTCCTTTGTTCAGCCACCTAGGCGACAGAAGGCCTTGGTCTGAAGACCATTATAGTTTTAACTAGTGGGCCGCGACCATTGACACTGGTGATCCCTGTGTGTTCTGGACGAGTGGATTCTCTCTGTCACCGTGTTAAGGCCCCATCTTTCATATCCAAATGAGAGTATTCCTTCACGAAGGGATATGTGCATGTAATGTGCGATAGCGGCAGATTCATGTTCAAAGTCAGCTACACAGGCCAGTTGGTACTGTGCTGATTCCGTCGGGTGTGGTAAAGTCACCGTTGTGAAGCGGTGTTGACATCTTGTTTTCTCTCTTCTCTTAAAAAGTGAGGAGAGGTTCAGAACGGCGGCCTGTCTGGGTGAGTGTTATGTCATTGTTTACATGTTCATAGCTTACGGTTAGCCAGTCAGCTGTTAACTGCTGCGTTAGCCTGCTGGATCGCTGCATGGCCTGCTTAGGGCCTACTATTAGCCAGTCAGCTGTTAGCTGCGGGGCTAGCATGTCGTGGTCGCTAGGTAACGTTGGCTTGCTGCTATAGGCCATGGCTGGCGCGGGGTAGCTTAGCTTCTCGCGCGCCGCCGTGAGCTCGCTTCTGATCGCGTGCGTCGTTAGCTCGGCGTCTCGCAAGCAGAAGCAGTAGCACCCGAACGGTTGGAGCGGCCGTTAGCTTGATGCTATTCTGTTGAACGTGCTTTGATTTTAACATGTTTTACACTCTTGACCGCGACGTCATCCTTGACAGGGGATGTTTCGTCGACCCTGCCCTGAGCCTGGACGGCAAGGTTGCATCAACGGGGGACTGTAGTACGGGTTGGGGCGGTGACGCTACCCAGTTCGGACAACACAGGAGCGGCTGTGTTCCTACGGTGTCTGTGACTGCACTTCGCTGATCTGCGTTCCGGGTAGGAACGGGGTTGACCAGACCTCATAACACGTCTTCTGGTTTTACTTTGCTAAATGTATTGTGAATAACGGTGTTTTTTTCCCAAAACGTGTGTTGTTGCAATGCATTTAGGATACGTTGCGGGTTATGTGTGAGCTGTTTTTTGTCACTGGCAGTTAGCTTCTCCGTGCAAATCGGGATGTAATGATCTGGTTGTTGTGTGAGAAACATCATGGTGTTTATATGTACCGTGTACTCACAACTAAGGTAACTAACCTATGAAGCTATGCTTGGTGACAAGTGAGTAAAAGAATGTTCTTTCTCAGACTGTAATGACAATGAACAGTGTGTTCACACATTAACAGGTTTTCCTGTTTTAACTGGCCGTATTGAGGGTAAAATAGGAGGATTGTGTTTCCCCCCCGGTTCCCTGGGGACTTTTTCATCCTCCTATCAGACATGTTGTGCATTAATTGTGTCTTTTGTGTGGTAGGGATACGATGTAACTCTTAGCTTGATTGCTGAGGTTGTGCTAAATCTGCTGGAGAAACTTATTTCCTAAAGGGAAATTGGTTTGGTTGCTGTCATGTGTGCTTAGCAAGGCCTGTGGTCGATACTAATCAAGAATGATGTATTCTCTCATTGTGAAAAAAAACGGCGTTCCTCTGTTGAGTGTTTTTGCCATTTTTTGTAGGTGATGATGGGTTGTGTGTGTCATGTGACCTACAACTGGGTTGGACTGGCCACAGAAGCACATGTGTATGTTGGACCGGGGCTCTTAGAGCCCTCTCTATTCTGTGTTTTTCCTTAGTAAAAATCAGATAGCAGGTTAGCTCATGCGCTGTGTGGAGCTGTGAAACGCTTCATAGAGCTGACTATGACTGTGTCATATTCTCTTTTTGTCGTTACATCGTATCATGGGTGTGGGGTCGTAAAGGGGTGAACTGGTAACCTTTCCTCTCCCCATTGTTCTGTCGGTCAGGGGTACACCCCCTGTCCTTCAAGGTTCCCGTCACGTGGCGGTTCGGCACGTTACGGGGGGGGGGGGGGGGGGGAGGGAGTTCCTGGTCCCACGGCCTGGTATATTGGGCGTGTGCACCGCAGGAATTCCCCCGCCATAGAGTACGTCACCGTGCGCGTCTCTGTTGGTAGGACTTCCGTGTGCTGTTCAGGTCCATGTGATGGATCTGTTTTCAGGGGGGGTGGTCAGGGCTCCTCCTCACCAAGCGCCTATTCAGGCCTTCTGTGAGTTCGGACTCCTTCTTCCATGTGAGGAAGCCTCCATCAGAGTACAGAGCCTTCCTCCTCAGATTGTCAAAGTGAGTGGACCCTCTAGAAGGGTCCTTTTCTATTGTATGTATATTCGATTCAATTCGTTTATTGAGTGTGTATGGGTTCAGTGCCTCTTCCCCGGAGGCCCTAAAACCAGTTTTTTACATGGCTCAAGGTGCAATATATTCTTTTCAATCTGTACAGCTCGCGTGGGAAGTCTCTCTGGGGATCCCCGTCTCTTTCCTATGGGAGGGTGGTGGGATGTAAAAATGTGAAAAATTTTTACCCCGGCTGTGTAGACTGGGATACATACTGTTGATGCTTCCTTCTTTCTATTCCAGAAGTGTTGGAGTTAGGGAGTGTCACACCCCTCTTGTCGTTCCCCTGGGCGCCTTGGGGATTCAATGACAGGTCTAAATAGCCTGTTCATTGATGGGGGTGTGTCCCGACGCACGTATAGTGCTAGCTCGCTGTAAACAGGCGATTGACTGGCACGCCTTGGTTGCTTGTGGTTGAAACAGCGTTTTTATAAAGCAACTGAGATGGGGGTTTTTCCTCTTCCGACGACCACATCCCATGACCTGGGTGGGTTGTCGACGGATTCTCGTTCATGTCTGGGGGATGATGACGGGATGGATCTGAACATATGTGGTGGGGTCTCACGCCCTTGGGGTGGGCCACCAGGCGCGGTTCGTCCGAACGTCTGGGTGGCGCCTTCTTTTCATGTTAAGATCAACACGCATATCTGCCCTTCTCCTGGAGTAGGCATGTCGGCGTGGTTAGGGCACGGGACTGGTTCTGGTCACGCTGGTCCAGATCAGTTGAACCCGTTGTCCGCCGGGGATGCAGATCTGCTGTTCTGGTACCCTGAGGGACTTGGGCTTTTTTCAGGGGGAAAAATGCCAGGTCGGTCTGGGTGTCACAGGGTTAAGCGCTATGGAGACCCTGGTTGGGTATGTTTTTACTCAGCACTGTCGTCATGGCTTACAGCCATGCCATTCTGTACGCGCTCGATCTCGTCGGATCTCGGCCGCTACACAGGTTGGTCCTGGTTAGTACTTGGTTGGGAGACCGCCTGGGAATACCAAGTACGGTGTGCTTAGGGGCTGGTTCTCCATTATTTTTCGCTCCTCTCTCACGCATGGCGAAGAGGGGCCTGTGGGGGTGGTTTTTTGACCTCCTCTGGTGACCCTGTGCTTCCCGTACCGCCAGGCCCGGTCCGAAGTGATGTTTGCGACCCGTAGGCCTGGGTTAACCCTTTTTGGAAACTGAAACACTTGTACTGCGGTATAGCCGGTGTATACCCGCAGGTGTGTTTTGGAGTTTTTTCTTGAGGGGTTATAGGAACAACCACCGCATTGGGTAACACCGAGGTGGTTGATTCCCTGGTGTGTTGGTGCAGTGTCAACTCCCGGGTTCACCGTTTGAGGGTGCCCCTGCACGTTCATGACGTCTGCCAATCGTGTCAGCCTTCTCTGCCTCGACCCCTCTGGGTGGGGGTTTTTAAATGGAGGCTTGGTCATGCAACAACGCCAGCATACGCCCCTTCCGCCGGGGCAGCTGTGTTCAGCTGTCCCCTCTGGCGCCTGTCTCGTCCGCAGTCTCCAGGCTAGGGTTAACAGCCTGGTTTTTCCCCGGTGCGCTGCCTGCTTCCGTTGGTTAACCTTTTTTGTGTGCTTACGGCCATGCTGACTGTCTGTTCTGCAGGGTCAGTGTGCCAGGCGGTGTACTGTTGGGGGGACGGGGCCCGCTCGGCTTACGGCCATACCGACCTGAACACGCCCGATCTCGTCCGATCTCGGAAGCTAAGCAGGTTCTGGCCTGGTTAGTACTTGGTTGGGATACCGCCTGGGATTACCAGGTGCAGTAACTGGGGGGCCTTTGTCCGAATACGCTGGCGATGTGGGGGGCGGGGCACTACGTGCCCACCTGGTGGGGTCTTGATGCTGGCATCATGGACTTCTCCGGGCCCCCATTCCAGGGAGTCCAGTCCTTTTGGTGGGTCTGGGTCTTCCTTCGCGCTCCGCTGCTATGGCCTTGCCACGGGGTTGGGTTTGCCCTTGACCCCGTGATTCTGGGGGCAGTAACGAGGTTGTTCCTCCGTTCGTTCCCGGGTGGCATGCGGGTTGTGCGTGTGTGTAGTCGTGGGGTCAAGCCACGGTCTGCTCACCCTGTGCGTTAAGTTGCTTGAGTGCCTCTTCGCACGGTCGGGTCCGTCGCCTTCCCGTGAAGCCCCTAATAGGGGGGATGCCCTCCATTAGGGGGGGTCGGGGGGGCTCGGCCCTCCCTGTTCTGATGGTTTTGGGGGGCTGTCAGCGGGGTGTATTTGTCAGCCAGCGGCTCCGCTTGGCCTCCCTTGTGCAGTAGTGATGCCAAGCAGAGCCACTAACGGAACAGAACGATAGGTTATGACTATAACCAAGTTCTGTCAGTTAGTGGTGACGCTTGGCATCAGACGGCCGCTGCAGCCCTTGACCTCACCTTGTGGTGAAAGCTTGGGAGGGGGGAGAGCGGGTGGCCGCGCACCTGCTTGTGGGGGTGGGCTGATGAGGGGTGTGGTCAGACTGATGCTGGTATTAAAGGTACATTTGTGGTTTATTCAGTGCGCGTGCACGTACGCGAGATAGTGCAGTAGTGATGCCAAGCGTCACCACTAACTGACAGAACTTGGTTATAGTCATAACCTATCGTTAACGCATTCACTACCACACTACAGAAGGTGAACCCTTTCACAACCACACTACAGACGGTTAACCGCCTGCAGTGTGGTAGTGAACGGTTAACCTTCTGTAGCGTGGTAGTGAAAGGGTTAAGTGTGGAGGCGGTTGGTACTATGGGATGACAGCAGACAGAGTGAATGATGTGAATGTGTGGAACAGTGCTGGATACAGTACAGTGGATGGGAGGAGCTGAGTGTAGTTCACCACAGCCCACGTATAGGCGTCATCATGGATACGGTCGTGATGGACAGGTGGAGCCTCATCACCTACAGTATGTAAACAGTATGTACTGTAGTCAACATGAGTGGGGAATTGCCTACTTTTAGCAACAAGTACTACCACTACAATGTGGTAGCCTAAATGAAAGCTTAGATACAACTGAAATTAAAAAGAAAAAACAATGTGTGGTAGCCTAAATGAAAGCTTAGATACAACTGGGGAAAAAAATAAAAAACAATGTGTGGTAGCCTAAATGAAAGCTTAGATATAACTGAAATTTAAAAGAAAAAACAATGTGGTAGCCTAAATTTAAACTTAGATATAACTGAAAAAAACAATGTGGTAGGCTAAATGAAAACGTATATACACAACTGAAATGGACAAAAACCAATGTGGTAGCCTAAATTAAAACTTAGATACAACTGAAATTAAAAAGAAAAAATGTGGTAGCCTAAATGAAAGCTTAGATACAACTGAAATTAAAAAGAAAAACCAATGTGGTAGCCTAAATAAAAACGTATACACAACTGAAATGGACAAAAACCAATGTGGTAGCCTAAATAAAAACTTGGATACAACTGAAATGAACAAAAACCAATGTGGTAGCCTAAATTAAAACTTGGATACAACTGAAATGAACAAAAACCAATGTGGTATAGCCTAAATTAAAACTTGGATACAACTGAAATGAACAAAAACCAATGTGGTAGGCTAAATTAAAACTTGGATACAACTGAAATGAACAAAAACCAATGTGGTAGGCTAAATTAAAACGTAGATATAACTGAAAAAAACAATGTGGTAGCCTAAATGAAAACTTATACACAACTGAAATGAAATTAATTTGGACATTTACAACGGTCATTTCAATACAGCCCTTCTCGTTTTCAAACGAGAGCACATGGCCTTCCGCCACCATCCCCCATGCCGCAGCATGTACGTGTTCTGTGTTTAAATAGCGACGTGGCGTGACAGACAAAACGGGACCGCGGGACCACCACCACCACCACCGCCACAGCGGAGGTCACGGTGTCAGGGCTTGTCCGAGTACAGCAGGAAGCCGGAGAAGAGGCTGTCGTCCTCGCTGCTGGCGTACGCCCCGTTCCAGTCCCGCAGCGTCTCCAGCCACACCTCGTCCCCCGCCGCCAGGCCCAGCAGCACCAGGGTGGACGCCTGGTCGATGTCCTGGCCGTACAGCGAGTCTCTCATCCGCACGCGCCGCGCGCCGTTCACCACCAGGGCGGCGCGCAGGGGCTTGTTGCGCACGGTGATGTGGAAGGAGAAGACGTAGACGCCGGCGTGCACCACCGTGAAGCTGCTGGACGACACGTTGTAGTGGCCCTCGTTGTTGTAGAAGACCTTGTCGAAGCGCACCGGGAAGCCGGAGGGCGGGAAGGACTTGCTGGGCGTGAGGCCCACGCTGAAGGCGGACCGCTTCGGGAGGACGGCCGTCCCGCCCCCCTTGGCGCCCTTCATGCCCCGGGGCCCCCGGTCCCCCCTCATCCCGGGGGGGCCCCTGTCCCCCTTCGGCCCGAACATGCCCCGCATCCCGTGGGCTCCCTGCGCCCCTCGCATCCCCGGTTCCCCGTGGGGCCCCGGAGGGCCCGGATCCCCCCGGACGCCCGCGGCGCCCTGGGGGCCGAACTTACCGTTGACCCCGGGAGGGCCCACTCCTCCTGGCATGCCGGGAGGCCCGGAGTCCCCTATCTCGCCCTTCAGTCCTCTCTCGCCGAGGGTACCGCAGTCTCCTTTGTCCCCCCTGTCTCCCTTCAGGCCCGGCTCCCCGGCCAGTCCCGGGGGTCCGGTTGGCCCCGGTCTTCCTGGTTCTCCTCTGTCCCCAGCGGTCCCGTTCTGGCCAGTGTCACCTTTCTCACCTCTGTCACCGTTGACCCCGCCGTAGCCTGTCTCACCTCTCTCTCCTTTGGATCCAACGTCACCTGTAACCATGAGGAAGACTGTGTGTCAGTCTGGCGAAGACAAAAACTAGAGTGGATCCTCATCAATACAGGCTACTGCGTCTCTCTACCTTTCTCTCCTGGTTTTCCCGGAAATCCTGGCGTTCCAGCCGGCCCGGTGTTTCCTGTAGGCCCTTTGTCCCCTAATAGAAAAGACATTGACAAAGATTGATGGTAAAATAAATAAGGAATCCCAAGACACTCGCATTTCTTTGGGGGGAGGTTGCAATCATCACTGTTGGATGTGGATCACATAGTAATGATTCATGGACGCGCAGTGTCAAATTGCCATGTCTGTGACCCGCCACTAGAGGCAGAATGAGCAAATGGTGCATTTATATAGCAACTTTTATCCAAAGCGCTTTACAATTTGTTCCTCACATTCACCCGTTCACTCACACACCGAGTGGAGGTGACCATGCAAGGTGCTAACCTGCTCATCGGGAGCAGTTAGGGGTTAAGTGTCTTGTGTCTGAGTGAGTGAGTGAGTGAGGTAACTGACTGACTAAGTGACTAAGATGCTTCACATCTAAGCCTAAACATAAACCCCAGGACCTGCTAATACAAACACAAGATGCTCAGAAGATTTATGATATGTGAAGGCAGGAGGAGGAGTTATGATATGTGAAGGCAGGAGGAGGAGGAGTTATGATATGTGAAGGCAGGAGGAGGAGTTATTATATGTGAAGGCAGGAGGAGGAGGAGTTATGATATGTGAAGGCAGGAGGAGGAGTTATGATATGTGAAGGCAGTGCAGGAGGAGGAGTTATGATATGTGAAGGCAGGAGGAGGAGTTATGATATGTGAAGGCAGTTCAGGAGGAGGAGTTATGATATGTGAAGGCAGGAGGAGGAGTTATGATATGTGAAGGCAGGAGGAGGAGTTATGATATGTGAAGGCAGGAGGAGGAGTTATGATATGTGAAGGCAGTGCAGGAGGAGGAGTTATGATATGTGAAGGCAGGAGGAGGAGGAGTTATGATATGTGAAGGCAGGAGGAGGAGGAGTTATGATATGTGAAGACAGGAGGAGGAGTTATGATATGTGAAGGCAGGAGGAGGAGTTATGACATGTGAAGGCAGGAGGAGGAGTTATGATATGTGAAGACAGGAGGAGGAGGAGTTATGATATGTGAAGCCAGGAGGAGGAGGAGTTATGATATGTGAAGACAGTGCAGGAGGAGGAGTTATGATATGTGAAGGCAGGAGGAGGAGGAGTTATGATATGTGAAGACAGTGCAGGAGGAGGAGTTATGATATGTGAAGGCAGGAGGAGGAGGAGTTATGATATGTGAAGGCAGGAGGAGGAGGAGTTATGATATGTGAAGACAGGAGGAGGAGTTATGATATGTGAAGGCAGGAGGAGGAGGAGTTATGATATGTGAAGCCAGGAGGAGGAGGAGTTATGATATGTGAAGACAGTGCAGGAGGAGGAGTTATGATATGTGAAGGCAGGAGGAGGAGGAGTTATGATATGTGAAGGCAGGAGGAGGAGGAGTTATGATATGTGAAGACAGTGCAGGAGGAGGAGTTATGATATGTGAAGGCAGGAGGAGGAGTTATGACATGTGAAGACAGGAGGAGGAGTTATATGTGAAGGCAGGAGGAGGAGGAGTTATGATATGTGAAGGCAGGAGGAGGAGGAGTTATGATATGTGAAGGCAGGAGGAGGAGGAGTTATGATATGTGAAGACAGTGCAGGAGGAGGAGTTATGATATGTGAAGGCAGGAGGAGGAGGAGTTATGATATGTGAAGACAGTGCAGGAGGAGGAGTTATGATATGTGAAGGCAGGAGGAGGAGGAGTTATGATATGTGAAGACAGGAGGAGGAGTTATGATATGTGAAGGCAGGAGGAGGAGTTATGACATGTGAAGGCAGGAGGAGGAGTTATGATATGTGAAGACAGGAGGAGGAGGAGTTATGATATGTGAAGCCAGGAGGAGGAGGAGTTATGATATGTGAAGACAGTGCAGGAGGAGGAGTTATGACATGTGAAGACAGGAGGAGGAGTTATATGTGAAGGCAGGAGGAGGAGTTATGATATGTGAAGACAGGAGGAGGAGGAGTTATGATATGTGAAGGCAGGAGGAGGAGTTATGATATGTGAAGGCAGGAGGAGGAGTTATGATATGTGAAGGCAGGAGGAGGAGTTATGATATGTGAAGGCAGGAGGAGGAGTTATGATATGTGAAGGCAGGAGGAGGAGGAGTTATGATATGTGAAGGCAGGAGGAGGAGGAGTTATGATATGTGAAGGCAGTTCAGGAGGAGGAGTTATGATATGTGAAGGCAGGAGGAGGAGTTATGATATGTGAAGACAGGAGGAGGAGTTATGATATGTGAAGGCAGGAGGAGGAGGAGGAGGAGTTATGATATGTGAAGGCAGGAGGAGGAGTTATGATATGTGAAGACAGGAGGAGGAGGAGTTATGATATGTGAAGACAGTTCAGGAGGAGGAGTTATGATATGTGAAGACAGGAGGAGTTATGATATGTGAAGGCAGGAGGAGGAGGAGTTATGATATGTGAAGGCAGGAGGAGGAGGAGTTATGATATGTGAAGGCAGGAGGAGGAGTTATGATATGTGAAGACAGGAGGAGGAGTTATGATATGTGAAGACAGGAGGAGGAGGAGTTATGATATGTGAAGGCAGGAGGAGGAGGAGTTATGATATGTGAAGGCAGGAGGAGGAGGAGTTATGATATGTGAAGGCAGGAGGAGGAGGAGTTATGATATGTGAAGGCAGGAGGAGGAGGAGTTATGATATGTGAAGACAGGAGGAGGAGTTATGATATGTGAAGACAGGAGGAGGAGGAGTTATTATATGTGAAGGCAGGAGGAGGAGGAGTTATGATATGTGAAGGCAGGAGGAGGAGTTATCATATGTGAAGGCAGTGCAGGAGGAGGAGTTATGATATGTGAAGACAGGAGGAGGAGTTATGATATGTGAAGGTGGGAGGAGTTATGATATGTGAAGGCAGGAGGAGGAGGAGTTATGATATGTGAAGACAGTGCAGGAGGAGGAGTTATGATATGTGAAGACAGGAGGAGGAGTTATGATATGTGAAGGCAGGAGGAGGAGTTATGATATGTGAAGGCAGGAGGAGGAGGAGTTATGATATGTGAAGGCAGGAGGAGGAGGAGTTATGATATGTGAAGGCAGGAGGAGGAGTTATGATATGTGAAGGCAGTTCAGGAGGAGGAGTTATGATATGTGAAGACAGGAGGAGGAGGAGTTATGATATGTGAAGGCAGTGCAGGAGGAGGAGTTATGATATGTGAAGGCAGGAGGAGGAGGAGTTATGATATGTGAAGGCAGGAGGAGGAGTTATGATATGTGAAGGCAGGAGGAGGAGTTATGATATGTGAAGACAGGAGGAGGAGGAGTTATGATATGTGAAGGCAGTTCAGGAGGAGGAGTTATGATATGTGAAGGCAGTTCAGGAGGAGGAGTTATGATATGTGAAGGCAGGAGGAGGAGTTATGATATGTGAAGGCAGGAGGAGGAGGAGTTATGATATGTGAAGGCAGGAGGAGGAGGAGTTATGATATGTGAAGGCAGTTCAGGAGGAGGAGTTATGATATGTGAAGGTAGGAGGAGGAGGAGTTATGATATGTGAAGGCAGGAGGAGGAGTTATGATATGTGAAGGCAGGAGGAGGAGTTATGATATGTGAAGGCAGGAGGAGGAGTTATGATATGTGAAGGCAGGAGGAGGAGGAGTTATGATATGTGAAGGCAGTTCAGGAGGAGGAGTTATGATATGTGAAGGCAGTTCAGGAGGAGGAGTTATGATATGTGAAGGCAGGAGGAGGAGTTATGATATGTGAAGGCAGTTCAGGAGGAGGAGTTATGATATGTGAAGGCAGGAGGAGGAGTTATGATATGTGAAGGCAGGAGGAGGAGGAGTTATGATATGTGAAGACAGGAGGAGGAGGGTTATGATACGTAAAGGCAGGAGGAGGAGGAGTTATGATATGTGAAGACAGGAGGAGGAGGAGTTATGATATGTGAAGGCAGGAGGAGGAGGAGTTATGATATGTGAAGGCAGGAGGAGGAGGAGTTATGAAATCTGTGAAATCCACTGTTGTGAATATATTCCCAAGTAATCAGCATTGCTGCATAATCGCATTATATTTACCCGTGTCTCCTTTTAATCCCATACTGCTCAAATTCGGTTGTCCTGGAAACCCCCTCTGCCCCTGGGCACCCTTTTCACCCGATGCACCTATAAAAAAAGAAAAATGTATTGGATGATTATGTATAAAAAAAATAAAGAGAAGTATTTATTTATCTTATTTAACCTTTATTTAACTAGGCAGGTCAATTAAAACACACATGCACCAAACAAACAACCAAATTAAATTACATACTACATGATACACGATACATACATGAAGCAGAACAGTGGAATTACAGTTAAAAGGTTGCGTGACAGTTGCAAGTGTGAGAGAGAGAGAGAGAGAGAGAGAGAGAGAGAGAGAGAGAATGGGGACTGTTGCAGTTTCTGCATAGAAGTAATGAAAGTTCAAGGGAGTTTTGGAGAGAGTTCCAGTCATCATTATTATTAACTGGATACATGCATATACCTGGCAGTCCTCTGTCCCCCTTCGCCCCCCTGGGACCCCTCTCCGGTGGGCAGCATTCGCAGAAGTTGAAGTAGCACTCGTTATAATCCAGGGTGTAATTATCGTGCCCGCCACCGGGGGCGCCCGTGTTCTCCGTGTAGTAGTCGGGGAAGACGTCGCTGGGGTAGGCGGGGCTGTCCGTGGTGGTGGTGGCGGGCGGGCGGGGCCGGGCACGCGTGGTCTCCGCCCTCAGAGCCTTGGTGGTCAGGGGAGCAGCGTGCAGGGTGATCTGGGGCAGCTCACGGTGAGGAAGGGGCTTCTTGGTGTACAGGTACTTGGGTTTCTGGGTCGTCTGTGGTCTCTGGGCGACCGTGAGCACCGCCACCACCGCCACCGCGACGACAAGGGCCGAGATAATCCTCATGGTTGACTGGGATCTGAGGGCGGAGGAGGATGATGGTGAATGAATGGTAAAATGGCTGCGTTTTTTATATATAGTAGCTTTTATCCAAAGCACTTTACAATTTTTTTTGTTTCTCACTTTCTTTTACGCGTTCACTCACACCACACATTCACACACCGACGGCGGAGGCGATCGACCGTGCAAGGTGCGGGGTTACGCGTCTTCTTGCTCAAGGACACTTCGACGCGCTACCCGGGAGGATCGGGAATCGAACCGGGAACCTTCCAATTACCACACGATCGGCACTGTCTGTCGCCACCGGATGAGTTTACACACACGCACGCACACACACACACACACGCACGCACACACAATCTTGTGTTCATTCCTCCTGCCCACTTTTGGACTATAGAGGTCTTTACAAAGTAAAGGATGATAGGTCGCGACCCCTTTGGCTGATGTGGAGGACGTCGTTACAGTGTCTCACAGGTTAAGTCTCATCATTGCATCAAAGAATTTCCTCTCATCCGTAGAGTTAGCATTGTTATGATTTTAGATGCTGTGTGATTTTATGTTTTTTTTTGTTGTTGCTTATTTCTGTATGTACACTCGACATGACTGTAAATGAGGGAAACCTCAGTTGCCTTTCGAGTTTAAATAAATGTTTGAAATTAAATTAAATAACATTTTTTTTTATCCTCTACAATCCTTTTCTACTTATTCTTTCTTTCTTTCTTTCTTTCTTTCTTTCTTTCTTTCTTTCTTTCTTTCTTTCTTTCTTTCTTTCTATCTATATTCCTCATATCTTTGCTCTTATCTATGTGTATGTCTGTAAATGTCCTTAGTGAGCTATAACCCATCCAAATTACGGTTTAATAATGTTGTTTTCACCTTCTCACACAACTGAACTGTTGAGGGTTCATACACTTTTCCCCCCATATCAAATGACTTCCATCACTTTTCCAGGACATATGGTGTAATTTACACTACGACGAGACGTGTCTGTGTAAATGTTCAAACGTTTAAATCTTTTGACTGTTTCACTGGTGTTGTTTTGACAAGCGACCACTATAACTGTAGATTTACGTAATCAGAAAATGTGGTGTTTGGGTTGGTATTCCGTCAAAGGTAACCAGATCTAGGCCAATCTGTATCCAAACCCGACATTACAGACTTGGAAAAAAAACATATATATATATATTGAATACATTTCTATGACATCTCCAAAGCAGCTTGGATATGTGTCATTTTCCATACATTTTCAAGGCCTGGAAAATACCATTATAAAATTTCTATTCCAGGTCTTCCATGACCACATATGAACCCTCACAGATTACATAATCATGCAGACATCTTGGTAGGCAAACAACAGGTGATTGTAATAAATTAACATGTTTAATTATCATTAAATGCCTGGCCAATGAGGCGTGTTTATGGCATACACCGTATTGTCAGGAAAAACGCATGACAAATCATGAGAACACTATACGAATACCATTATACTGTTAGGTAAAACTTACCCTGTTGTGCCCGCGTGATGTATTCATTTATCCTCTTCTGAAGCAGTGGCTTGGAGACGGCACCAGAAAGCCCCCTGGTCTCTCTCTCATATCTCTGCCAGGCCTGGGGGGGCGAAGGAGCAACCCCCACCAATGAGGGTGTTTTCTGGGAGAGCGGGGGGAGGTCTGAAACCCAACGACATGCTAATCTACGGGCGGGCTAGAGCCGACCCAAGCAGAACCAGTGCGCCGTGAGCCCGTTCTCTGTACCCCCCTGTTGTGTAAAAAGGTGCTTTTGTGATACGGGATACAACGGCCGCCAGAAGCACTCCCTCGCCGCGGGCTGGGCGGGGGGCAAAGGCCGCGGGGCAGCGGGTCATCCGATATGGGAGGAATTCCACCGACAGTCACCCCGCTACCCTGCTCTTACGGTGGGACTGGAGCCAAGCCGAGAGGGCGGCGCGAGAGGACATGGGCAACACCTGAGCCATACAGATTCTATACTGTAGTGCGGCTCAGTGTCGCGCACGTTCACGGCGACGAGATACACATCATCGCATGCTTTTTTAGGTTAACCCCTAGATTACCACTGTTTTTCAAGTTCACGTTCCAGTTTCAATTTTCACGCTTTGTTTTCTTTGTCACATATAAGCTACATGTACATTATAGTGAAATGCTTGGTTCTGTATGAGCCTTCTGAGATTGTGCCGGCTCATACAGTAAAAGAGTAAAAGACCAAACACTAAACAAAACGTACAAAATGCAAAAAAAAAAAAAAAAATGCAAAAAAAAATAGAAAATGCTAAAATGAGGTAGACACGGTTTATTGTCAGGGTTTGTGTAAAATAGCATGCGTAAAGATAATCAAAAATATCTTATACCCTTCCTATACTTATAGTCTATGATCCGATACCAAAAAGTATTTCTCTTTGGTAAGGATTGTTTATTGTCATGTGCACAGTTAAACGGACGTACGATGAAAATCTTACTTTGCTAGTCCGCCCTTCACACAAAATCAAACAAATACTTAACTAAGAATGAACCATTTCTAGTTCAATTCAGTTTAATTCAACAATTAAGTCAAAAACAATATCACTATTATACCAAAATAGAGAGAGAGAGAGAGTATAGATAAATAGAGGCAGTGCAACAGGGAACTCTATCGTTTGTGTCTTGGTGGACGTCCAGCAGAAAGCTTTAGCCGTATAAAAGCTGATAATCCCCCTCTCACTGCTACACCTGAGCCGTCGTCGTCGAAGGAGACAGATTAGCTCTCTCGTCTTGTGGTGCAGGTGACATGCTCGCCCGATCACCGTGACCACCAGCTCTCTACACAACATTATTCCAAAATATGATGCATAATATTATATATATTAAATATAATGCATACGCTGTGGCAGTACCACCCTCTACTGTCATGCACTCTTTCTAACTATACTAACATACACTCGACACTGAAGCACTGCAAGTTTGAACACTTCGATGAACATTGTTACTCACCTGACAGAGTCGTGCCCTTCCTTCCTGCTGACTTGTCGGACAAAAAACGTGTAAGTCGCTTTGGTTAAAAAAAACGTCAGCTAAATGACAAAATGTAAATGTACCGAGATACTGTTAATTCAGAGTTAATTATATTGTTTACACTGCCTGTTTTAACTTTCCTATACTGTACTATAATTATATTGCCTGTATTTATGTTTTCTACCATTACCCTGCCTATACAGTACCTGTACCTCCCCCCCTCCCCCCCATGCTGCTACGATGCCTGAATTTCCCCCAAGGGGATCAATAAAGGAATATCTTATCTTATACTATTTAATATGGCAAGACAACTAGTTATTTACATAGTTCAAGTTTTCTTTTCATTATTATTTTATATCATTATTATTTATTTGTACAAGAAAAGGGACTTTGTGTTCGTCGGTATAACAGTCTGACCCCGGAGCGACTCCGATGAGAAAGCAGCGAGCAGCGCGGCACCAGACGACATGCCTCAGCGGTCAAAGACCTGGAGGGATCCATGACCGGCGAGAAAGGAGCAGGAAGACGGGAAATGAAAGAGGGAAACGGAGAGGAGAGGTGAGATGAAAGTTGGATGGATGGATGGAAGGAGGTGTGGTGGTGGTGGTGGGAGGTGAGGGTCACAGGGTTTTAAGATCATTTTTTTTTTTTTTTTTTTTTACAGATTGAACAGCATCATTGCACAATTTAGAAATTCATTTTTATATAACGTAACAGCATTCCGTTACAGCTTTTCCCTCATCCTCATTATTCCTTAAGGAGTTCTAATACATATCACAGTATAACCCCCCCAAGAGTTCATATTCAACTAATACATGAATACTTATATATCTTATATTTCCTCTCTCTCTCGTCTTCTTCGTCATCAATATCTTCAATATCTCTTTCTCTTCACAGACCCGACAGCTTTCTCCTTTTTGCCCTCTCTCCTCCTCCCTCCTTCTCTCCCTCCTCTCTCCCCCTCCCTCCTTATCTCTCCCCCCTCCCCTCTCTCCCTCCTTCTCTCCCTCCTCTCTCCCCCTCCCTCCTTATCTCTCCCCCCTCCCCTCTCTCCTTCCTTCTCTCTCCTCTCTCCCTCCTTCCCTATCCCTCCTCTCTCTCTCCCTCCCTCCTTTTCTCTTCATCCTTCTCTCCCTCTCCCTCCTTCTCTCCCTCCTCTCTCCCTCTCCCACCTTCTCCCCCTCTCCCTCATTCTCTCCCTCACCCTCCTTTTCTCTCCCTCTCCCTCCTCTCCCACCTTCTCTCCCCCCTCTCACTCCTCTTTCTCTCCCTCTCTCCCCCCTCTCCCTCCCTCTCTCCCTCCTTCCCTCTCTCTCCCTTCTCTCTCTCCCTCTCCCTCCTCTCTACTTCTCTCTCCCTCTCACATCTCTCTCTCCCTCCTTATTTCCCTCCCTCTCCCTCCCTCTCCTTCCCTCTCCCTCCTTCCCAGCGGCTCAAGTGAATATGTCCTCAGGTTGCCCCGCAGACAGATTCCATAAAGGGACCAATAGGACGCGAGGGAGTGAGAAAGGTAGTCAGATATGCATCTCTCTCCGGGTTCCTCTGGGGTCCTCCGTGCCCGACCCCGACCCCGCCAGCCTCGCAGCCCCGTTTCGGGCCCCCCCCCCCCCTATTCAGACCACACACACAACACCAGCAGCGGTTCCGCTTACCGTGCCAAGCGTGGGCCACGGAGGACCCCGGCGCCGCTCACCTGGCTGGCTGTCCGGTGAGTTAACACTGGCACCGGCCCCCCGGCTGCCAGCCACCAGCCACTACAGAGCAGGTTCACGGTGGAGACCACGCAGCGGACGAGTTAACTTACCCAGCGGGCCACCGGAGCAAAGAGGGCACCAAAGATGACTTGGATGGATGGAGGCGTATACTCTTATTACGTTAACCCTTTACGCCTGTAAAGGAGATCCCGGCGTTTGCGATGAATGTGTATCGAGGGAGAGGGTGGGGGGGGGGGGGGGGGGGCGAATGGGAGAAGAGGGAAAGACTATTGCTTTACTTCAAGATAGCAACCAATACACACACTCTCTCTGGGCCATTGTCTATTTATGATTATCCCCCCCCATCTCCGCTAACCACACTAGCGAGGCTATATTATAGACTATAGCCCTCTTGTTCTCCACTGATGCGATCTTATCAAAAGGAAATCTAGAAACCCCTGAATTAGCGGCTAATGACTTTGGCAGGGGAGAAACTGGCAGTGCAAAACACAGCTTTGGTAGTCAGACGGAGTAGAGAGAGGGACTGACACACTCCCCCCCCCCCCCCCCCCCCCCAAGTTGTTCTTGTGTAAAGGAAATGTTTTCAAATGCACATGAGGTGGTTCTGTGTGTACTGTATACACTACACACATGTCCGTCAAGTCGCTGGGCATGGTGGTGTTTTGCACAAGCAGAATAACAAAAAGGATTTGCACTTGATGCGATGTTAGCTTGCACGTCTTTATTGCTCGGGCAGGGATCTTCCACGAGGGAGTTTCTTCGAGGAGCATATTGTTTAGAAGGAGATTTATAAGCGTGATCTAAAGATAATTGAAAATGCCCATTCCTCCTACGGAAGATGTGAAGTTGCACACGTCACGTGCACACGTTCACCAAGAGGTAACATTATTAATAAGAGACGAAAAATATTGTGTGATGAAAACATTGTCATATTCCAAGGTCAAGGTCACCATATATAGCACATTTAAAATCAACCGAAGTTGCACCGACATGCTTTACAGTATAAACAAACGGACAAATACAAAATACAATATAAAATGCACAAGTCAAATACGATAACAATAATAAATACACTAAATAGTCACAACAGGACCGGGGGATGTATGGCTTAACCCTTTCCCTGCCACACTACAAAACGGTTAACCCCTTCACTGCAACAATACACAGAAGGTTAACCCTTTCACTGCCACACGACATCAGGTTAACCCTTTTTTACTGCCACACTACGGAAGGTTAACCCTTTACTATCACACTACCGACGGTAACCGTTAACCTTCTGTAGTGTGGCAGTGAAAGGGTTAACAAACCTCATGAAGCCAATGAAAACAAGTGCGTTTTCAGCCGCGATTTAAAGGAAAACTCCAACATTTTGGGAAATTAGCTTATTTGCCATCTACCCTGGAGTTAGACAAGAAGATACATACCTTTTTTCTTCTCTGTGCATGCAGTAGGAGTAGGAAGACGCGCACCGTTAGCCTAGCTTAGCGTCAGTCACTGGAAGTAGGTTCCTCCATTAGCCTAGTTCCCAACGTCTTCCTACTCCTACTGCATGCACAGAGAAGAAAAAGGTTGGTATCTTCTTGTCTAACTCCAGGGTAGATGGCAAATAAGCTAATTTCCCAAAATGTTGGAGTGTTCCTTTAAGAATCTCTAAGGTCTGGGCAGACTAGATTTTTTTTTGGTCGCCTTTAGTCTTTAGCCTAGAGACCCTGGGATCTAGAAGTACCTCATTCGATGACCTCAGTGCTCTAACTGACCTTTAGTATTTAGTCTCTAGACCTTGGGACATCTACTGTAGAAGCACCTCATTCCATGACCTCAGTGCTCTAACTGGGGTGTGAACGTGGAGAAGTCCAGGTAGGCACTGAGGGGCCAGACCATTCAAAGCCTGTATTATTTCAAAGTCGCTCCACAGTGGAAGGTTTGAGAACAGCAACCCTATTGCTATTTATTAACCGACGCCAGTGTCAGATGGGTCGGCACAGTATTACATCAACACAGAAGACAGTCCTCCGTCCCACTTTGCTATTGCTATTTAGGTATGTCACCACATTACAATTACACATTACATTAAAGGAACACGCCAACATTTTGGGAAATTAACTTCCTGTCTTCCCCAGAGAGAGACAAGAAGATAGATACCAGTTAGCCTAGGCATTGTCCAACTAACACCTCTCCCGAAGGCTAACCGGCACTGTCCGCTTCCATTCATTGTGCTAAGCTAGGCTAACGTGCAGCCAGATAGGTTTCTACTGAACGCACAGAGAGGAAACTGGTATCTATCTTCTTGTCTCTCTCTGGAGAAGACGGTAAGCTGATTTCCCAAAATGTTGGCGTGTTCCTTTAAAGCCTGACTAGATGGATTCTGTTGTGATCTTGTGGTCTTGTAAATGGTAAATGGTGAATTTATATAGCAGCTTTTATCCAAAGCGCTTTACATATATTTATTACATGGCGTTTTCACATTTGCCGAAATGCTTGCTTGTGATTGGTCAATAGCGCTCGTCAGAGGTCCGATATTACTCGATAACGGACCTCTGTGGAACAATAATGACCACTGTGCGCAGCTGTTCGCAATCAAGGCCACTGACACACTGCATCAGTGCAGCCAATCAGACACACCTGCTGGCTGCACTGACAGCGGAGTGTGTGACGATGACAGCGGAGCCAGAACAGAACTGCGTCTGCATTTGATCTCGTCTTGTCGATGTAAAATGGATTAGGTATATTGTTAGTAAGTTAGCCATGTAATAAGCGGGATAATGTATAGCTATACTCGATCATTGTCGCACAATAATTGACCTTCACTGACGTTTAAAACACCTCGGCGCTGCGCCTCGGTATTTTAAACTCTGTCGGTTAATTATCTTGCGACAATGACCTCGTAGCTATACATTATCCCTTACATATTTGTTTTGTTCCTCACATTCACCCATTCCTTCACACACCGATGGAGGAGGCAACCATGCAAGGTGCCAACCTGCTCATCGGGAGCAATTAGGGGTTTAGTGTCTTGCTCAAGGACACTTTGACACGCTGTCCGGGAGGAGCGGAAATCGAACCGGGAACCTTTTGATTACCAGGCGACCGCTCTACCTCCCAAACCACTGTCTACTCTAAATAGTCTTCCTTGCCTATATTACTACCTACTATGCTAATATGTCTTTACGACTATGCACCCAAGTCTGCAGCACCCAAGTTTCAACACTGTTTGACGAACATCGTTACTCGGCTGAAAGAGTTGTACCCTTCCTTCCTGCTGACCTGTTGTACAGAACTTGTAAGTCGCTTCGGATAAAGGCGTTCAGCTATATGTTTCACCCACCTGTTACCCCTCCCCTCCCACACCTCCTGCCCCACCTTCCAGCTCCTCAAAGCCCCCCTGTGTCTCCTTACCTTACCTACATGCTCCAGTGTCCCACTGCCAAACGCCCCCCTAGCAACACCTCCTCGCCTACTGTACTACTACATACTGTAATCGCATCTCCCTCCTCCTCCTCTCTCCACAGGGTGTAGCAGCCATAGGTAGCAGCTAGCAGCCCAGACTATAATCAAGAATAGTTCTCACAGTGAGCCTCTCCATGGCCCTGTGAAGAAAGAAAAAAAACACATTCACTCTCTCTCTCTCTCTCTCTCTCTCTCTCTCGTGTGCTCTCTCTCTCTCTTGTGTGCTCCGTGTGCTCTCTCTCCCTTGCATGCTCTCTCTCTTGTGTGCTCTCTCTCTTTCTCTCTCTCTCTTGCATGCTCTCTCTCTCTTGCATGCTCTCTCTCTCTTGCATGCTCTCTCTTTCTCTCTCTTGTGTGCTCTCTCTCTTGCATGCTCTCTCTTGCATGCTCTCTCTCCCTTGCGTTCTCTCTCTCTCTTGTGTGCTCTCTCTCTTGCATGCTCTCTCTCTCTTGCATGCTCTCTCTTTCTCTCTCTCTTGTGTGCTCTCTCTCTTGCATGCTCTCTCTCTCTTGCATGCTCTCTCTTTCTCTCTCTCTTGTGTGCTCTCTCTCTTGCATGCTCTCTCTCTTGCATGCTCTCTCTCCCTTGCTTTCTCTCTCTCTTGTGTGCTCTCTCTCTCTCTTGCATGCTCTCTCTCTCTTGCATGCCCTCTCTCTATTTCTCTCTTGCATGCTCTCTCTCTTTCTCTCTCTTGCATGCTCTCTCTCTCTCTCTCTCACTCTCTCTTTCTCTCTCTCTCTCACATGCGCCTGCTCTCTCGCTCTCTCTCTATCCCAACCCCTCCTCCCCTTTTTCCAGAATTGTCGGTATTTGCTCCAGAATACTTTCACAATAGCTTACAATACCGATGAGAGCAGTATGATATACAAGGTTTTTCCCCCCACGTACCATTGACGTAAGGCACCAACCTCTGGGATCTGGCATGTTAAGAACGGTCTCCATCCACCACAGGACGTGCGTCACGTGCTGCATTTCTAAGATAGATTGAAACATACAGTGGACTGGCAGCATCTTAATAGCAGACAACAAATAATCAAATGATCATTTCAACCTGTGCAGAAGTACAATGGGATGCAAGAATTCCTCTCACTGGCCACTTGGTGGCGGACTTGTGTTATATTTTTACGTCAACGGTTAAAACAAACCAGATGATCTGTTTTGGGTCATTGAACACGATGAATTAGTCTTGTGTTGTTGTGATCGACCAGTGGCAGCTGTTCATCAAGAGGTTAACGTTGACTTTATTTGCCATGTTCAGTTGACTGAATTGGAATTATAATGACTGGAAGCATCACTGCCTGGTATGGAAACAGCACGGCACAGGACAAGAAGGCCCTACAGAGAGTGGTGCGCTCAGCCGAGCGTACCACGGGTATTGCACTACCTCCCCTGCAGGTTCTATACAACAAGAGGTGCAAATCCAGAGCCTGCAGAATAATGAAAGACCCTCACCACCCCAACAACAGCCTGTTCCAGCTGCTGAGGTCAGGCAAACACCTGCGAACACCAGCTACTAGGACAGAGAGGCTTCGACTCAGCTTCTTCCCCCATGCCATCAGAGCCTTGAACACTGAGTGCCACAGAACACTGAACTCTCCACACACAAGCACACATGAGCACACACACGACACGCACGCTGTACACGCTTGCACACTAGCAGCCACTTTAACATGAGCAAGCACACACTCATGCTGCACACGCCCACACTTATGGCCACAAAGGAAAGGTCACTTTAAAAAATAGTATAGCAACAGTAACAGTGTATTGCACTACCAAAGGACCTAGCATGTCCTCCATGCTCTGTAAATAACTTATGTACAAATACCGTTATGCCCTACTATGTTACCTGTTTATTGCACAATGTTGTTTTATTGGATTCTATTATATGTTGTACTACTATATTGCACATCGTTGCGGGCAAGACCACCCGCATTTCATTGTATACTTGTATGCCGTGACAAATAAAACTCTTGACTTGACTTGAATGTACAGAGCTTAAAAACACAGGAGAAACACAAACAAACCATACAGACATATAACAAGGATACATGTAGACATTACATACTGACGTTACTACACATAAACACGCAATAGAACATTTTAGAGAGGAGCAGCAGCCACAACAACAGCCAGCAACAACAACAACATATCAGCAGAGCAAGAAAACCCCTTTTGTGTGCAAAATCAAGCATAAAAGAAATTAAATAAAAACGTGAATTAAATAAATGGTTTACCCAAAAGCAATTGCGAGCTTGTAGAACAATGTGACACAGAGGCAGTCACATGGTTGTCCTGAAGTTTATTGAGCACATGGCTGGATATTATTAAGCCCTCTATACGTGGTCACGGGGCACACAGTGCGCCTCACGCAGAATATATAAAAACCTTGATAACGTGTTTATTTATCCAGCTTTGATGGTTTTCTAATCTGATATGTGTCTGATAATATTCACTCACGGAAGAAATAGACCTGATGCCGAAACCATCGCTGTTCATCCACATGAATACGTCACATGCCGTCTTTGATCAGTGCAGACTAGACGTGTCACACGGCCTTGCCCCCAGGACAATAAAACAAACTACTAAACCAACACAATTGCATGGAGAGAAAATATAAATATATGAATAATGTCAAATAAGAGAATCCATAGCCTATGGGCCATTGCACTTCCATATGTTTGCATTCTCGTTTGCCTGCTCTCTGTTTATGTATGTGATTATGTAGATATGCTGGTCAAAGGCAGACATTAACATTTTCGGTCAGGTTATTATGAACCATTTAGAGCCATAAAAAGTGTCATCAAAGTATGCATAAAATTCCCACACAATTACACAATAAAGTAGCGACTCTGGTTGGGACCATCTGTTCATGTGTGGGAATGTGGGTACTGAGTGCAATAGCATTATATCTGCAGTGCCGCAACCCCGGCTTGTACTGTGTGTGAGGACTTGTACTGTGTGTTGTTTCCCGTAAAACCCGGAAGTAGTCAGTTTGTGCTGTTTATTTTTACAAGCAGTGAGGACTCGACAGCATTTGCATTTCTGTGTTCCGTGTTGCGGGTTAGGGTTAAGGTTAGGGTTAGGTGTAACGGTCCCCCCGGTCCTGCGTCACAACCCTCATCTGTCCATGGACATTTCCCACGCCTGAACTATGTCTCTCAACCACCAGGTGGACTAGTTCAGTGCATTCATCTTTGTTGTCTTTTATTTATTAATGTCCTGTCTGTCATCACCAATCTGTTGTGTGTTCATCTGTTGTCTTTACTGTGCCCCATTGTCTAATTTAGTTTTGTCTCCTTGTGTCTATCTATGTGCTGTTTGGTGTTGTCATGTTTTTGTATATTTCCCCTGCTACGTTTCATGTTTAGTCATTACTCCAGCTGTGTGTTATTTCACTAATCATCCTCTTGTCTCTAATTAGTGCTGGTATTTAAGTGTTGTCAACCCAGCTGTCCTTTGCTGGGTCATTACTTCTGTTTCCTGTTTCACTGTTGCGTTTGTTCCGTGAGTACTCTTGCCGTCTGCAAGATCCATGTGTCGTGCTTGTTAGTTGTTTATCATTGTGCTTATCTCCTTTTTGAGACTACGGTCTCTCTTTTATTTTCCCCATTTCAAAGTGTTTTCTTTTCGTATTATGCTCCTGTGTGTCACGCTTGTCTGCATCTGGGTTCTACACACCACCATGCCATCTAAATGTGTGAATCGTAACAGTTAGGGTTAGGGTTAAAAATAAACAGCACAAACTGACTACTTCCGGGTTTTACCAGAAACAACACACAGTACAAGCCCTCACACACAGCAAGAAGGTCCAGGGTTCGATTCCCGCTTGGGGACCAGGTTTCCGCGCTGCCAGGTACCCAGGTGGGGTATCTCCCAGGCCTTTCTGTGTGGTGTTTGCATGTTCTCCCCCTGTGCTCGCAAGGCCCCCCCCCCCCCCGATAAGATAAAACCCAATGGAAAAACATGCACAACAGATCGCTGACGCTGTCGTGTCCTTGATGAAGATGGGCAGGAGCATGAAGAAGGCCCTGTCTGCTCCCGGCTGCCCTTGGGAGGAAGGACGACGGGATGGGTTAAGCGCTGAGCTCAATCGCATCGGCGACTGAGAAAAAGACAATGCATGTATTCCTGTGGGTGTGTGCCGCCCATTGCATGTCCCATGTCGTTGCATGCCGAATAAAGACCCCTAAAGAGGTCCTGCATTATTATTATATCTCTATGTAAAGATATAAAGAGCCTCTTGTTGATTCGTCAAACACATCATGCATACAATAGCACCAGTAGCGATTGGCTGTGAAAAGAAAAATATAATAATAATAAAACATTTGGCATAGTTTTTCTCTCAAATCTTTGATACCAGGTGGGATCAACATGATTCAGTTGATACCTTGATGGCACTGTTTTTTCTATACACGAACAGGTATCAACCAGAAATCTATGCTTGCACCTCATGGCACCAAAGCACCTCAAAGGCACTAAAAACAAAATTACAAACATCTCAAAACAAACTGGTCAGACTACTGCTTGGCTTGACCTTACTCCTAGAACCCACCTCACCCCTGCCCACTTTGACAACCTAGGAGGATGGCTTAGAGTAGACGACAGAGTACAGCAGCTTGCAATGGGCCTGGTCTACAAGATACACTACACGACCAAGGTACCCATGTACATGTCAAAATACTTCCCAAAGGTCAGTGAATACCACAATCACAACACCAGAGGGAGCTCCACAAATCATGTTAAACCCAGATTCGGCTCAAACAAGGGACTAAACACGTTTAGCAATTATGCCACATCAATGTGGAACGCCCTACCCAAAGCTGTAAAGGAATGTGAATCACTACCCACTTTCAAAACCACTCTCAAAGAACACCTACGGGAGACTGCAATTCGAAACTGGCCCCTGTAAATGTCCTAACCCAACCCCCTCCAATGTACAGTAAATGACCAAGTATGGTTTTGTCAATATTCCAATGTACAGTTTTGCTTTGGTGACTCGGACTTGGACTCGGACACTGGGTACTCGACCTCGGGATTTAGTGACTCGACTACAACACTGTCTCCCTTTCAATAGGGGATTTTCCTCAGAAGTCATGAAAGGTTTTTTCAATGTCTCTTGAAAGTGCTATGTGTTACTTGGCATTGCATCACTACTAAACTAAACAACAGCATTATGTCTGCGGTAGGCGAAGATAATGGCTTTCGCTCTGCATTTACAGGGGTCAGCACAGCCAATGAGCAACAGCCCAATTGTTTTACCCGGCAACAGCCTGGGGCAATGAATATCATTCTGAAAATTACAATATAAACTTGACATTTTGGGAGTGGGGGGGTTCGTTTTGTGATGTGAATAGCGAGCATGGCCATAGCCTCACCCACCAGCACTCAAGAGAGCATGCACACACACACACACCTAACCCATCACCTAACCCAGCATGGCAAACAATCTGCCCTCAAAAATTAAATGTCATCTTGATAGCAGGCTGCTTCCTGTCTGTGTTTGTGTCTGATGCAGCATCAAAGAGCACTCATAAACACACAAATTATTGTACAAATGCTAACCTGGATTCACTCGAGTTCTTCTGGTTTGGAATGGGTTCAAATACTTACTATACTCTTATATATGTAACCTGAGGGACATTAGGACCCAGGAGTTCTCTGGCCAAAGTCGAACTGGCGGAGTGATTGTAATTCGGTTGTTGGCGGGTTCTGGGATCACGAGCGTGGGTTATGAGAAATAAGCACATCTAACTTGACTGTTTCAGCCAATCAGAATAGAAATTTGCATGCCGTTATATAAAAACCAATACAAACTAAACATCTTTAAGCAATACAAATTATGGCGGCTACGTGGCGTAGTGGGCAAGGCGCTCGCCACAAATGACGGAAACGCTGGGCTTGCCTGTTCGAGCCCAGCGCTCCACACTGCTTTCAGTTTAGCTGGTCGTTCATACTAATACACATTGGCCGTATTAGGGGTGGGAAACTGATGGGTGGGGATCGGGCGTTGTGGACAGCGACTCCTACAGGTCGGTTGGTGCGCCTGCGCAGTAGAATCAGGAAGTGTCGGGGGCAGCGTGAGCCTCCCACGCGTTACTCCTCGTCACTGAGAGATCGAGCTGCGCAGGTGAAAAGATGCAACTGCTGTTACCTCAAGTACCGGAGGGGACTTGTGCTATGTATGACTTAGTCCACATTGCAGCCGGCTTGTGGGAGGCAAGAAACAGCGTTCGTGACAGGGGAGGGTTGAATTGGATGATACGAAATTGGGATGGGAGAAAATATAGAAAAATGAGAGAAAAAGTAAAAAAAAAAAAAAAAAAAAAAAGCAATACAAATTACACTGAAACGATAAAAACCCACTCTGGAAAACGAACTGAATTGAAAACAACAACAAAAACGAATGAAAAATACAAAGCTATAATAGCCCTGATTACGACACCCTAATTTCCCTAAAGGGATTAATAATAATTAGGGCTGTCAGTTTATGGTGTTAATTAGATTAATTAATTACACAGCAAATTATCGCGTTATGAAAATTAACTCAAAATGTATAATTTCTTTTTTTTTTATAATTTTTTTTAATCTTATTCATTCCATAAGAACGTAGAATACACCTTTTCAGACTTTTTTTTAATATGGTCCATTTGCATGTTCTTGGTATCTGATTCTAGGGACATCTATGGATCTCAGGGAATGTATTCCCAGTGTCAGAAATACTGTGTCTGTTACTAGGCTTGAGTAAATTATAATGAACCAAATGAGAATATCAATAAATTTTTTATTTTTTTTTATCTTTGACTGAATAACACCATGCTCAAATTGACCAGACCTGAAAAATCTAAGCAAATTAATAGATGGAAGATGATTAAACAGAAGGTTTTGTAGATACAGTACTGAATTCTGCCATCTGGACACATGCAATTTAAAATATGATTATAGAATATCAGGCATAAAATAGTTATGCAATTAAAATGCGATTAATTAGATTAATTAATTACAAATCCTGTAATTAATTAGATACATTTTTTTATCGCCTGACAGCACTAATAATAATAATAATATATAATATCTATCCATCTCTTCTGTCTGGCCGGTCTTTGGAGTGGCACGTTGCATTATTGATGTGTATCCCACGTGCTGCTGTGGCACTGGTTGCGGATGAGCGCGCACGCGGCGTCAGGGCGATATCCGAAAGGCTCCGTGCCGCGTGGATGGATGAGAGCTTCCACACACACCGCACGAGCGAGCATTTCACGAGACACTTGTCTAGTCTGGGCTACCGTAGGCGACGAAACGTTACGCACGGTTGCCACTGCTTGCTTGTTTTATTTTTTTTACCATCTTGGTGATCCAGGGATCAAACACTACTTTAAACTACGGAGACCAACTGCCACGATAGTTCAGATGCTGGCAGTGGAAGTCTAAATGTCAAATAATATATTCTCTCTCGCTTAGACTATGGATTTGTGGCAAGAAAAATAAACTAAACTAGATCAAATAAGGAGATAACGCATAACGGTATGGTATGGCTCATAGGTGCAAGGAGGTCATGGGGAGAGAGATCAGAGGAGAACCCCCACTCCTTATTGTCCCCGTAGCCCACAAAAGGGATTCACTTCATTCACTTTCCCAAGTGGATCCGATTACCCCTAACAAGTAACAACCAGCTCCAGCCTCCTCCTCCTCCTCCCTCTTGTAGCAAGAATTGAAGAAGTGCCACCCAGGCTTAAAGACACCCCTCCCTCCGGATACCCGGGAATATAAAGTTTCCCCCAATGCACTCCGTCGCCTCGAGCTTCATAGTAGTGGTTTTCTCTGTGCACATGGCAGCTGTGTTTAGGGGGCAGTTGGGTTTAGCTTTCGGTTGGTTTATTGCGGAAGCTTAGCAAACACACAGGTTCACTCATTTCCGAAACCAGTAGCATACATGGTTTGTGTAGAAGCCCATTAGTACCAGTCAGTCACATACCATCATTTGTCAGTCTGTCACTATCCCAAATCACCATAAAAGCCCATTAGTACCAGTCAGTCACATACCATCATCTGTCACCATCCCAAATCAACCATAAAAGCCCATCAGTACCAGTCAGTCACATACCATCATCTGTCACTATCCCAAATCAACCATAAAAGCCCATTAATGTCAGTCATATATGTGGGATATAGTGGATATCCTGAAGAACGTACTCAGTCAACCGAGATCCAGTTAATAAGGTTTAGTAGCCAGACAGATGGAAATATACACATGGTAGTTAGAGAAAATGGCTGAGGCTCTCGCCCAGGTGATCAGCTGAAATTGCCCAGGTAAAGAAGACTGAATGTTGTGGAGAGGAGCCCTATATAGTGAAAAGGGGGAGGGGGGCCCCATTTGATACCAGTCAGTCAGTCACATACCATCATCTGTCACTATCCCAAATCAACCATAAAATTCCATTAACACTTTCCGTGCCAGCCTCTGTGTCCAAAGTACAATTTTCGTCCTCACATTCACTCGCACACAGACGGCAGAGGGAGCAGTTAGGGGTTAAGTGTCTCGCTCAAGGACACTTCGACACGCTGCCCGGGAGGAGCGGGAACCTTCCAATCACCAGACGACCGCTCTACCTCCCGAACCACCGTCTCAAAACATGTCCACGTCAGCGACCCCCAAATTGACACGTAATAGGTCAGGGACCCGCCCCCCATTTCATTTGTCTCAGGGAACCCTTACGTATCTGAGAAGATCATTGTTTTTAGATGCGATTTAGTTCAGAGCTTAAGCAAGACATTTAACCCCTAACTGCTCCTGATGAGCAGGTCGGCACCTTGCATGGTCTGCCGTCGGTGTGTGAATGAGGAACTAAATTCGAAAGCGCTTTGGATAAAAGCTGCTATATAAACGCACCATTTACAACGCTAAACAAAGTAATAGTCATTTCTAGGGATGGGTACCGTTCACATTTTCGGTACTTTAGTCTCTAAAATGTAATCTACCTACCTCAGTTGTGAAAAAAAAATATCCAAACTTCAAATAACCACATTTTCGACTGTTTTCGGCTTGCCATTGCCCCGACTGCTTTGTTGTTGAATCAAGTCAAATCCTAGGTAAGCGTATATTGTGCGTGTGAACGTTGACATGAAAAGAAAAGTTAAAAAAATATATATATAGGCTATATATATATACCGGTATATATATATATATTTTTTTAACGGTATCTCACGTGAATCGATACTCGGTAGTACCGACGTGTTTCGGTAAGTACCTTTAAAAAGTACCGAATTCGGTACCCATCCCTAGTCATTTCACAGCAAGGTCGAGTGACCACAGAGAAACTGCTGTGGACGTCACAACAAACCACCCCAATCAGCTGCAGTGTCAGCAGCAGGTGAGCCTAATCTACGACAGTGGCTTTGGAAAAAGTGTCCCATGCGAATTTCAAAACACCATCTCCAGAGCCGCGGTATGGGCTACACAGAAACCAGCGCGCACACACCAACAAACGACCAGAAAAACAAACACGTCGTCATATCAGCATTCTGCTCTTGTATTCGGATCATTACTCTTTTAGGTCATAGATGGGCTTCTCTAGCCAGGGAGGATGTGCTACTCCAGCCAGGGAGGATGTGCAGTTGAGTGTTGTTAAAAAATTCTAGGTTTTCTAGTGGTCACTGGTCAGTCATTGGTTGCACTGCCTCCCTACAATCTCCCTCTAGTGGATAAATCAGAGAGGAAAATTGTGTATTTCCATTTTCACCCCTGTTCACACACACAATGGTGGAACAAACTTCCCACCGGTTAGGAGTCCGGCTGAAACCCGACCAATTTTCCGCCATCGACTAATAAACACACTTCTTCAATCAATATCTGAAATGAAAAACAAAAAAACTAAAACTTGTCTTTTACCATCAATATCATGCACTTTTCTATTCAATAGTCTTCCTTGCCTATATTACTACCTACTATGCTAATAATGTCTCCACTACTATGCACTCAACACTGCAGCACCCAAGTTTCAACACTGTTTAATGAACATAGTTACTCAGCTGAAAGAGTTGTACCCTTCCTTCCTGCTGACCTGTTGTACAGAACTTGTAAGTCGCTTTGGATAAAAGCGTTCAGCTAAATGACTAAATGTAAATGTAAGTGCAATATATCCCCCCCGCCCCCCCATCACAAATACATACAGAAGTACAGAACTTCAAAAAGAACTTGACCAATAATAAATGTTTATTTGATATAATGTACTTATACAGCTCTCCGTTTACACGGCAACCAACGTCCAATCATAATGGAGACTATAGGAGAACGTTTTAAGAGCCCTGTGAAAAAGGCCCCAAATGACAAATAACTGCATACGGGATCAGAGTGGAGTTAGCAGAAATACCACGTCACCCTGGTTAGTGACCATGCAGCAGTGAAGATCTCAGTCGTTTATATTCATTTTAACTGTGAGCACATGATAGCAAAGCGTTGCACGGCACTGCTAACACCCCATAATAAGGCCTGGGGGGTCCGATAGGAAAAGAGGTCACTGCATCGCAGTTAGAAAGACTACACATTTGTGCAATGTGTAATTTACTTGGACATAAAGTTAATTTGCGAGTGGGTTGACTTGAAATCAGTCGCCGCTCGATTCCGAGTGAACCGATGATGGGTCATTACTACGACGATGATGAGACTCGGCACCCTCGTTTTCTCGTGGGATGATCCACGCGGCGGGATCCTAGGGACGGGCTGCTGCTACTCCATCATCATGTCGGCGCCGTCGCCCCCGGTGGCGTCCGCCAGGCTGAGGTCCTCCAGCATCTCGACCAGGGAGATCCGCGGGGCGCCCTCGTCGTCCGTGTCGCTCTCCACCGGAGGCTTAGACGCATCTGGAATTCAGATCGACACAAAGGGGATGAACATCGTTAGTCGACGGGGTCAGCCGTGTGGCTTAATTCACCACAAATGTAAGGTCCCCCCCCCCCAGACTAAAAAAAGAGAGGCGATCGCTCCTTCAAGGCCGTAGCCCCCAAACTATGGAACCAGCTTCCCCTGGAGATTCGATCTGCCCCTACGCTGGAGACATTTAAGGCCCGTTTAAAAACCCACTTTTATTCCCTAGCCTTCGATGAATCCTGATTCTCCCACACACCCTAAAGGCCTCTGCATGCTACAGCAAATTCAAAGCAACTTCAACACAACATCGGCGCGATTTCAGCGCGCTTGTTGCAGACAGTCTTGTAGACTGTGTTGCGAGGGCGTTGCGTACCTGTGTCCAAAATCTAATCTAAAGACCCGTTGCGTTGGTATTGCGTAGCAGTGATTGGTTGGTAGTGAATGGGGGCGGGGCTGTCTGTCACTTCTAGTGTTCCTGGCTCGAGACCAAAAGAAAACTTTGACAGGAGCTCGAGACCAAAAGAAAACTTTCTGACAGGAGCTCGATAGCTAGTGTATTGTTTCATTACACTTGTTTAATTGTTTGTTTAAAATGAATCAAATGCAGGAACGTATTGCAGAGGAGGTCCGAAAGTACCAACATTTATATAATAGCGGGTCTAAAGACTACAAGGCTAGTATTATGACGATGAATTCGTGGAAGGAGATTGGGGAAACAATGGGGATGGACTGGGTTGATGTGGCGATATAACTATATTACACTATATACAAGAACACAAACGAAAACAAACATAAACAGGGCTATTATTATACTAACGATGTATGGTTGAGAAGGGAAATCCGTTTGTAATTGCTAGAGTGCGCACCTTCGGCTGCCCAAAGTATTCAGGCGGGCTGGGCGCGCTCGAGCCGCACATCCGGGGTACATTTTGTTGCATCATAGGCTGCGCGTTGATTTTGCAGAAGCATAAAGGTAATGTGTCTGCAACACCGTTGCTTTGTCGATGTTGTGTTGAAGTTGCTTTGAAGTTTCTGTAGCATGCAGAGGCCTTAACCCACACACTCCCGTGCAATTTATATCCTGCTCCCTCCCTCTTGTATCTCTTCTTGTGCTCCTCTGTCCCCGGTGTGCTATACTGTACTTTGTGCTCCCCTATCCGCTTGTCCTATTTTTTTAATGTACCGTCCTGTCCTGTTGTGCCTTTTTTGTATTTTATAGGACATTGATTTTATGCTTTGACTGTACTGTACAGCACTTTGGTTGGCTCTCGAGCTTTTAAATGTGCTCTATAAATAAATTACTTGACAAATGTAAGGTTATTTTCCCCATATCAGATTTTGCACCTTAGCGACTCGACACACAAGCACACTTATTAAAATGGTAAATGGTGCATTTATATAGCAGCTTTTATCCAAAGCGCTTTACAATTTGTTCCTCACATTCACTCGCACACCGACGGCAGAGGCGACCGTGCAAGGTGCCCACGCCCTGCTTATCTGGAGCAGTTAGGGGTTAAAAGTGTCTTGCTCAAGGACACTTCGACACGCTGCCCGAGAATCAAAGCAGGGAACCTCCGGATTACCAGATGACCGCTCTACCTCCCGACCCACTGTCGCCGCGAATTATTTCACACACACACACACACACACAGTTAACATACACCTCGTCTTGTACAAGACAAGCTCAACCAGACAACAGCGTCTCACCTCTGAAGATGTTCACGTTCTTCCTGAGCGCCTCGTCCTCCTCCAGGTCCTCCAGGAAGTCCTGGTATTGTCTGAGGACACACACAGAGCGACGATGAGGGTTAACACTAACAACAGGAAACAGCTGACCACCACGGGCACGTAGAGGTTATAGTATCTCGTGTTTCCATTCAGTTTCAGTTTATTTTTTAAAGGACAGTACACATTAATAAACATTTCTGTAAATGTGTCAGTTTTAGCCAGCTGGCTAATTCGCAACTGTAGTCCTTTTGGCAAGATGTTATGAGACCGACAATATAATATATAAGAAACATTAACAGTGCAACACAGTATTTACAACATAATAATAAAAGTAATAATAAAATGATTAAAAGTGATTACATGTTTGATTGGTTAATAACCAGGTATTGCGTTTTTTTGTAAAGGTGTGGTAGGTAGCACAGTGTCTTCTGTTGGTAGGGTGTTCCAGAACTGAGTGGCTCTGACTACAAAACAGGACAGACTGAAGGAGCTGGACCTAAACGGCACAGTACAGTCCCCTCTCTGGGTAGATCTTGTGGACCTATTATAAGATGTTTTTTGTTTGATAAAAGTACAGAGGGGTGGGGGGGCCTTGCCATTTAAGATCTTGAATAGTAGGCAGGCATCAGTGTATTTTGTGAGGTTTTCCCAGCTGAGGATTCTGTACTCGTTGAGAATGTGACAGTGGTGATAAGTATAGTATATTGGTTCTCAAACTTCTTCATGTCAAGGACCCCCAAACTGACACATGATGACGGGACGGGGAACCTAAGATTCCACCTGAGAGGAGATGTGTTGTTAGATGTGATCTAATCCAGAGTACCATAAGTGACTAACTGTAGGCAGGGAGACAACAGTGAAGCCTGTGATCAGAGGTGTCTAACTGTAGGCAGGGAGACAACAGTGAAGCCTGTGTGATCAGAGGTGACTAACTGTAGGCAGCAGGGAGACAACAGTGAAGCCTGTGATCAGAGGTGACTAACTGTAGGCAGCAGGGAGACAACAGTGGAGCCTGTGATCAGAGGTGACTAACTGTAGGCAGCAGGGAGACAACAGTGGAGCCTGTGATCAGAGGTGACTAACTGTAGGCAGCAGGGAGACAACAGTGGAGCCTGTGATCAGAGGTGACTAACTGTAGGCAGCAGGGAGACAACAGTGGAGCCTGTGATCAGAGGTGACTAACTGTAGGGGCAGGGAGACAACAGTGGAGCCTGTGATCAGAGGTGACTAACTGTAGGCAGCAGGGAGACAACAGTGAAGCCTGTGATCAGAGGTGACTAACTGTAGGCAGGGAGACAACAGTGAAGCCTGTGATCAGAGGTGACTAACTGTAGGCAGGGAGACAACAGTGGAGCCTGTGATCAGAGGTGACTAACTGTAGGCAGGGAGACAACAGTGAAGCCTGTGATCAGAGGTGACTAACTGTAGGCAGGGAGACAACAGTGAAGCCTGTGATCAGAGGTGACTAACTGTAGGCAGGGAGACAACAGTGGAGCCTGTGATCAGAGGTGACTAACTGTAGGCAGCAGGGAGACAACAGTGAAGCCTGTGATCAGAGGTGACTAACTGTAGGCAGCAGGGATACAACAGTGGAGCCTGTGATCAGAGGTGACTAACTGTAGGCAGCAGGGAGACAACAGTGAAGCCTGTGATCAGAGGTGACTAACTGTAGGCAGCAGGGAGACAACAGTGAAGCCTGTGATCAGAGGTGACTAACTGTAGGCAGGGAGACAACAGTGGAGCCTGTGATCAGAGGTGACTAACTGTAGGCAGGGAGACAACAGTGAAGCCTGTGATCAGAACAGTCATTCTAATACATCGTCTCATTGGGCTTCCAGTCAATTCAATTAGCTCAGGCTAATTAGCCACAAACTAATGGAAAGTCGATAGGGTTAAGCTCCTGTCTGTAGTGTACACGCTGACTGAAGGACCTCAAGGACCTTGCATGTAGCCTGTTTAAGGACCTCAAGGACCTTGCATGTAGCCTGTCTAAGGACCTCAAGGACCTTGCATGTGGCCTGTCTAAGGACCCCAAGGACCTTGTAGGTAGCCTGTCTAAGGACCTCAAGGACCTTGCATGTAGCCTGTCTAAGGACCCCAAGGACCTTGTAGGTAGCCTGTCTAAGGACCTCAAGGACCTTGCAGGTAGCCTGTCTAAGGACCTCAAGGACCTTGCAGGTAGCCTGTCTAAGGACCTTGCATGTGCCTGTCTAAGGACCCCAAGGACCTTGCAGGTAGCCTGTCTAAGGACCCCAAGGACCTTGCAGGTAGCCTGTCTAAGGACCTCAAGGACCTTGCAGGTAGCCTGTCTAAGGACACCAAGGACCTTGTAGGTAGCCTGTCTAAGGACCACAAGGACCTTGCAGGTAGCTGTGTGGGTCTCCTACCTCTCGTCGTCGGTGTTATTGTCCTCCCTGTCGAGGTCCATCTCCTTCAGCTTCCAGTTCCTGCGCTTCACCCTCTGGTTCCGGTCGTAGACCTTCTTGATCAGCACCTGGAAGGACATGTAAAAAAAAATACATACCATTACAATTATTGAATAATATACATGATTGAATAATGTAATATCACAATAGAGTAATCACAGCTACACCAGAGTGTGTAAACGAGGTGCAAGGATTTCCTCCAAGGGAATCTGTATTTTTAGTTCTGTAAAGAACCACTAGAGGTCAGTGTCAACCTACTCTGCAGTGTTTATTTATTTTTTTAATGAAAATGCAGGTTGTTCAGTCGTCTTAGTGTATCTCACCACGTCAGGAGTGTTGTGAGGGTTTATCTTGTTGAAGTGGTCGTCGTTGACGTTGGAATTGGCAAAGTCATAGCTGTGGGACGAGTAAAAGTGAGATTAACAGACACGGTGGCCAGACACTGGCCTCTATTGTAACCCCTCTGCCTGCACCCTGACCTCTTATAACCCCTCCTCCCTCCTCTATACCTACCCCTTCACCCTGACCTCTTATAACCCCTCCTCCATCCCTCTATACCTACCCCTTCATCCTGACCTCTTATAACCCCTCCTCCATCCTCTATACCTACCCCTTCATCCTGACCTCTTATAACCCCTCCTCCATCCCTCTATACCTACCCCTTCATCCTGACCTCTTATAACCCCTCCTCCATCCCTCTATACCTACCCCTTCATCCTGACCTCTTATAACCCCTCCTCCATCCCTCTATACCTACCCCTTCATCCTGACCTCTTATAACCCCTCCTCCATCCCTCTATACCTACCCCTTCACCCTGACCCCTTATAACCCCCCCTCCATCCCTCTATACCTACCCCTTCATCCTGACCTCTTATAACCCCTCCTCCATCCCTCTATACCTACCCCTTCATCCTGACCTCTTATAACCCCTCCTCCATCCCTCTATACCTACCCCTTCATCCTGACCTCTTATAACCCCTCCTCCATCCCTCTATACCTACCCCTTCACCCTGACCCCTTATAACCCCCCCTCCATCCCTCTATACCTACCCCTTCACCCTGACCTCTTATAAAGCCTCCGCCATCCCTCTATACCTACCCCTTCATCCTGACTCCTTATAACCCCTCCTCCATCCCTCTATACCTACCCCTTCATCCTGACCTCTTATAACCCCTCCTCCCTCCCTCTATACCTACCCCTTCATCCTGACTTCCCATCACCCCTCCATCCATACCTACCTACCCCTCCATACCCCCTGATGTCCCATCACTCCTCCATCCCACCCTACCCCCGAGCTCCCACCACTCCCTAACCCTGCACCCTGACCTCACCAGCCCTCCCCCTGTACCCTTACCTCCCACCAACCCTCCCTACCAATCACCCCTCCCTCCATACCTATCCCTGATCTCCCTCCCTCCCCTCCATCCATCCACCCTCACTACCCCCCTCCCTACCTCCCTCCCTCCCCCCAACTCTCCCTCCATTACGTACCCATGCACCAGGTCTCCTATGTTGAGCAGGTGACCCAGGAAGGTGCGACAGTGGTACTGCTGACTAGTGTGCATCTCTGAGGTCTTCTGCACCCACACCTCCGCCAGGGTGTGCTGCAACACATCACACACACACACACACACACACGTTTGTTTATGTGAAATATGGGGGACATTACATAGACTTACATGCATTCTGTAACTAACCCTAACCTTATCCCTAAACCATAACCATAACCCAACCATAACTTCGGTACCCATTGCGTGAGTGTGTGAACAGGTCAGTGTCCCCTGTAGTATAGCAATGCAAGTACACACGCACACAATTTACTTTCTTTCAGCCCAAAACAACACCATTAATCTTCATTGTCCAAGAGGCGAGCATCGTTAACAGTAGCCCGGCGCCCAGAAGATGTGGGAGATTAACAGGATCCCTACAGATGTAATTCCCAGAGCCGTTTACACAAACACCCCCAGGTGCCGCAGTTGTTGGCCTCCAATCCCAATGCGCAAGAACGGGGATAATGTAATGGGACATTATTGATTTTTCCTTCCCATAATGCAATTTGTTCTCCAGCTGCACTGCTCCCTTGCAAAGCTTCTACCTACAACACAGAAGATGGCATGCACACACACACACACACCCTCTCACCTTATTGGACCTCAGGCCAGCCCCCGCTCCCAACTTCAGGTCTCTGATGTGGTCGATATCCATGACGATGAACTCCTCCAGTTGCCGTGGGTGACAGAGACTGTTGAAGGGGTAACGCCAGTACGTGCTGCCGTCCACCTCGGCGACTGTCGGCGATGAGAGAAGAGATGACGTCATGATTAATGAGTAGGGATGGGTATCGTTAGGATTTTATCGATACTACTACTCCTATCGATACTGCTTAACGGTTCGGTACTTTATCGATACTCTTATCGGTTCTTTTTGATAATTTTTTTATGATTTTTATATTTGCAGTTGAGAGCATTGGTCATCTCCCTACAGTAAAGATTAGAAATGATTGAATTATTGTAAATGTGTGTGGAGTGGTGGGAATAGCTGCTTCAATAATAACTTATAACAACAACAGACAAGTTAGACAACTATGTATACAAAAAAAACGATATACACTGAATGATTAGTTGTTACCTAAAGTCCTTGGACTCCACTGTAGAGAACGGGTGCAGGCCTTTGACAACAAACTTTGTCACAGCCCTGTGACACTCGTTCACCCTATCCTCTGTCATCTTTCCTCTAGCTGCTAGGGAGAAAGGACTTTGGGTGGTGGAGGGAGGTAGAGGGAGGATGTGTGGTGGCCCTGGGCTCACTGGCCTGGGACACATTGGTGGCTGACCTCAGCTTGACGATCTATAAAAAGTTTTTAGATTGTAGTATTTGTAGCTAAACAATTATTTTGTTTATTAGCCTATTTGTAATAATTCGTTATTAGCCTAGGAAACTCCGTATCTTGGCTTACCGGCTGCAGTGGACGTGGATGCAGATGGACCACTGCGCGCAAGGCAGTCGAATACGGCGCATTTCTGCACACTAATATAGTGTTTTGCAAACAAATGTTTTGATAGATTGCTCGTATTGCCACCCTTACTGGCAAATGTTTTGTTGCACTTGTGAACGCTTCGCTCTATCCGCCATCACGACTCACGCCCCGAACTCACTGCTCACGAACGAATTTCACGTGCGGCTCCCTCGTGAGATCGCGCGCCTGGTCAGGCACACTGGACCTACGACTTGAGCGTGCGGAAGCGCACCGAGGAAGGCATATTTACATTGGGACAGCTGTAAATGCCTAGTCTATATGCAAAGTCAGTCATTTTAGAATGATGATCAGTGTGACTGTACTCCTGAAAGAGCAGCGTGTAGCCCCAGCAGCAGCAAGAGCTTATTATTATTATTATTATTATTATTATTATTATTATTATTATTATTATTATTATTATGCAACATTGTAATAGTTATAGGTATAAACAAACATACAGACAAACATTCAAGGCGTTTATTTGCAGATACAGACACAGCTGGTTGAACAACATCTATATCTGTGGTAATAATGCAGATATTCAATTGTATTTCTGTGACAATGCGCGTGGCGCGCCGCCTCAAATAGGATCGAGGCGAAAAAATAGCTTGCCGCTCGCCAGCCACTAGGGAGGCGCGCTCCCGCTCGCGGCCAGTGTGCCTACTATCGTGCGTTAACATGGGAGCGGAAGTGAAGAGGCAGCCGCCCGTCCGTCCGTCCGTGTTCATTCGTGAGCAGTGAGTTCGGGCCGTCAGTCCATGCAGAGCTGTCTGTGTCTGTGTGCAGCGCGCGTCGGCACGGAGACAGCGCTGAGATGCTTCCAGCTGCAGCACATCAGGTGTGCGGGGCTTGTATGTGCGGGGCTTGTAAGCGCTGCTGTCTGACGTGCTGCAGCTGCATACTATTGACAGCGCTTTCATTAAGGAGTACCCGTATGTATGTGTAGCGCGACTCGCGAGGAGTGTGTGTAATAATGACTCGCTGCTTCTCGTGCAGAGACAGAGAGAGGAGAGATCGTTCGCAACTTTTAAATAATAATAATAATAATAATAATTTCTCTAGAGTATCGATAGCAGTACCGAGGACGTCGGAGCTTATAAATACTCCGGTATTTTCTAATATAGTACCGGTTCCCGTTTAAAACCGGGGTCCGGGGGGCATCCCTATTAATGAGTCTTTAATTTCTTTAGATTCTCATCTCTAATGAGATGAGGCAGCAAACCTGAGCTGAAGAATATGGTTTTCTATTAGTATTTAAACTAGTCGAGACGTCCTTTACCTGCTGGAAGTGTAAATATATTAGTATTTAAACTAGTCGAGACGTCCTTTACCTGCTGGACGTGTAAATATATTAGTATTTAAACTAGTTGAGACGTCCTTTACCTGCTGGACGTGTAAATATATTAGTATTTAAACTAGTTGAGATGTCCTTTACCTGCTGGAAGTGTAAATATATTAGTATTTAAACTAGTCGAGACGTCCTTTACCTGCTGGACGTGTAAATATATTAGTATTTAAACTAGTCGAGACGTCCTTTACCTGCTGGACGTGTAAATATATTAGTATTTAAACTAGTCGAGACGTCCTTTAACTGCTGGACGTGTAAATATATTAGTATTTAAACTAGTCGAGACGTCCTTTACCTGCTGGACGTGTAAATATATTAGTATTTAAACTAGTCGAGACGTCCTTTAACTGCTGGACGTGTAAATATATTAGTATTTAAACTAGTTGAGACGTCCTTTTAGGCTTGGGCGGTATGACGTCACAGACTGCTATTACACTAAGTTGATTGTAGTGCACAGCACGCGCCAGCAGAGGGTTACGTGGCTACCATTCTGAGAGCTAACGTTAATACCTGGATGGTGCGGGCTAACTGGCTACCATTCTGAGAGCTAACGTTAATACCTGGATGGTGCGGGCTAACTGGCTACCGTTCTGAGAGCTAACGTTGATACCTGGATGGTGCTGGCTAACTGGCTACCATTCTGAGAGCTAACGTTGATACCTGGATGGTGCTGGCTAACTGGCTACCATTCTGAGAGCTAACGTTAATACCTGGATGGTGCTGGCTAACTGGCTATCGTTCAGAGAGCTAACGTTGATACCTGGATGGTGCGGGCTAACTGGCTACCGTTCTGAGAGCTAACGTTAATACCTGGATGGTGCGGGCTAACTGGCTACCATTCTGAGAGCTAACGTTGATACCTGGATGGTGCTGGCTAACTGGCTACCATTCTGAGAGCTAACGTTAATACCTGGATGGTGCTGGCTAACTGGCTACCATTCTGAGAGCTAACGTTGATACCTGGATGGTGCGGGCTAACTGGCTATCGTTCTGAGAGCTAACGTTAATACCTGGATGGTGCTGGCTAACTGGCTACCGTTCTGAGAGCTAACGTTAATACCTGGATGGTGCGGGCTAACTGGCTACCATTCTGAGAGCTAACGTTGATACCTGGATGGTGCGGGCTAACTGGCTATCGTTCTGAGAGCTAACGTTAATACCTGGATGGTGCTGGCTAACTGGCTACCGTTCTGAGAGCTAACGTTAATACCTGGATGGTGCGGGCTAACTGGCTACCGTTCTGAGAGCTAACGTTGATACCTGGATGGTGCGGGCTAACTGGCTACCGTTCTGAGAGCTAACGTTAATACCTGGATGGTGCGGGCTAACTGGCTACCGTTCTGAGAGCTAACGTTAATACCTGGATGGTGCGGGGCTAACTGGCTACCGTTCTGAGAGCTAACGTTAATACCTGGATGGTGCTGGCTAACTGGCTACCGTTCTGAGAGCTAACGTTGATACCTGGATGGTGCTGGCTAACTGGCTACCGTTCTGAGAGCTAACGTTAATACCTGGATGGTGCTGGCTAACTGTCTACCGTTCTGAGAGCTAACGTTGATACCTGGATGGTGCTGGCTAACTGGCTATCGTTCAGAGAGCTAACGTTGATACCTGGATGGTGCGGGCTAACTGGCTACCGTTCTGAGAGCTAACGTTAATACCTGGATGGTGCGGGCTAACTGGCTACCATTCTGAGAGCTAACGTTGATACCTGGATGGTGCTGGCTAACTGGCTACCATTCTGAGAGCTAACGTTAATACCTGGATGGTGCTGGCTAACTGGCTACCATTCTGAGAGCTAACGTTGATACCTGGATGGTGCGGGCTAACTGGCTATCGTTCTGAGAGCTAACGTTAATACCTGGATGGTGCTGGCTAACTGGCTACCGTTCTGAGAGCTAACGTTAATACCTGGATGGTGCGGGCTAACTGGCTACCGTTCTGAGAGCTAACGTTAATACCTGGATGGTGCGGGCTAACTGGCTACCATTCTGAGAGCTAACGTTAATACCTGGATGGTGCGGGCTAACTGGCTACCGTTCTGAGAGCTAACGTTAATACCTGGATGGTGCGGGCTAACTGGCTACCGTTCTGAGAGCTAACGTTAATACCTGGATGGTGCGGGCTAACTGGCTACCGTTCTGAGAGCTAACGTTAATACCTGGATGGTGCGGGCTAACTGGCTACCGTTCTGAGAGCTAACGTTAATACCTGGATGGTGCGGGGCTAACTGGCTACCGTTCTGAGAGCTAACGTTGATACCTGGATGGTGCTGGCTAACTGGCTACCGTTCTGAGAGCTAACGTTAATACATGGATGGTGCGGGCTAACTGGCTACCGTTCTGAGAGCTAACGTTAATACCTGGATGGTGCTGGCTAACTGGCTACCGTTCTGAGAGCTAACGTTAATACCTGGATGGTGCTGGCTAACTGGCTACCGTTCTGAGCGCTAACGTTAATACCTGGATGGTGCTGGCTAACTGGCTACCGTTCTGAGAGCTAACGTTAATACCTGGATGGTGCGGGCTAACTGGCTACCGTTCTGAGAGCTAACGTTAATACCTGGATGGTGCGGGCTAACTGGCTACCGTTCTGAGAGCTAACGTTAATACCTGGATGGTGCGGGCTAACTGGCTACCATTCTGAGAGCTAACGTTGATACCTGGATGGTGCTGGCTAACTGGCTACCATTCTGAGAGCTAACGTTAATACCTGGATGGTGCTGGCTAACTGGCTACCATTCTGAGAGCTAACGTTGATACCTGGATGGTGCGGGCTAACTGGCTATCGTTCTGAGAGCTAACGTTAATACCTGGATGGTGCTGGCTAACTGGCTACCGTTCTGAGAGCTAACGTTAATACCTGGATGGTGCGGGCTAACTGGCTACCATTCTGAGAGCTAACGTTGATACCTGGATGGTGCGGGCTAACTGGCTATCGTTCTGAGAGCTAACGTTAATACCTGGATGGTGCTGGCTAACTGGCTACCGTTCTGAGAGCTAACGTTAATACCTGGATGGTGCGGGCTAACTGGCTACCGTTCTGAGAGCTAACGTTGATACCTGGATGGTGCGGGCTAACTGGCTACCGTTCTGAGAGCTAACGTTAATACCTGGATGGTGCGGGCTAACTGGCTACCGTTCTGAGAGCTAACGTTAATACCTGGATGGTGCGGGGCTAACTGGCTACCGTTCTGAGAGCTAACGTTAATACCTGGATGGTGCTGGCTAACTGGCTACCGTTCTGAGAGCTAACGTTGATACCTGGATGGTGCTGGCTAACTGGCTACCGTTCTGAGAGCTAACGTTAATACCTGGATGGTGCTGGCTAACTGTCTACCGTTCTGAGAGCTAACGTTGATACCTGGATGGTGCTGGCTAACTGGCTACCGTTCTGAGAGCTAACGTTAATACCTGGATGGTGCTGGCTAACTGGCTACCGTTCTGAGAGCTAACGTTGATACCTGGATGGTGCTGGCTAACTGGCTACCGTTCTGAGAGCTAACGTTAATACCTGGATGGTGCGGGCTAACTGGCTACCATTCTGAGAGCTAACGTTGATACCTGGATGGTGCGGGCTAACTGGCTACCGTTCTGAGAGCTAACGTTAATACCTGGATGGTGCGGGCTAACTGGCTATAGTTCTGAGAGCTAACGTTAATACCTGGATGGCGCTGGCTAACTGGCTACCGTTCTGAGAGCTAACGTTAATACCTACTAACTGGCTACCGTTCTGTGATTTGTTTACTTGGAAACACAGGTTGCTAAGGAATTTAGGTTAGAGGTTGAAGAAAGTGCACTTTTAGGTTGAAAGAACGGCCCTAATGTCAACGTGTTTCAATATAAGCGTTATGTATGGTGATAACAAGTATATTGTTAGCTCCGCCCCCCCCGCTGATGAAAATGAAAGTAATACCGTATACCGGGGTATTATGTCAGCAAGGTATGACGGAATGAAAAAAATTATACCGCCCAAGCCTACGTCCTTTACGTGTAAACAGCTCTTTATCCAACATGACAAGAAACACAAAACAGCTTTAAAAAAAATGAACAAACGCCGGCGCTGCTGGACCCCGGCTGCTCGAAACACCCCTTTCTGCCGTCAGGAAGAGCCTCGACTTTGATCACTAATTAAAAACATAGAGCGCTGTAAAGCCCTCCTCTGCCGGCCTGCGGTGCGCCAGACATCTATGCTCACGACTCCTCATCAGACCGAATGTGAGGGACATTAATAACCGATGGATCTTCAACCGTACCGTACGTGACCCTTTAAGCGTTGAATAGCACGTCTCTCTGCGTGCGCACAGGGGCCACTCTGCCGTGTGTGTGTGTTATATTAATTGTATTCCCTGGGAATGTGTTGCGTTGTGTGTGTTTGTGTCACATGTGGCGCGCCGTGTTGTGATTAGGAGCAGAAGTGAACTCTATTTTGAGAGGGGGGGGGGCAGAGAGAGAGAGGGGGGGGTGGGCAGAGAGAGAAAGAGAGAGGGAGACAGAGAGAAAGAGAGTGGGAGACAGAGAGGGGGGGCAGAGTGAGAGAGAGGGGGCAGAGAGAGAAAGAGAGGGGGGACAGAGATGGAGGGAGAAAGAGAGGGGGGACAGAGTGAGAGGGGGGAGAGTGAGAGAGGGGGCAGAGAGAAAGAGGGGGGGACAGAGAGGGAGGGGGACAGAGAGGGAGGGAGAAAGAGAGGGGGGACAGAGTGAGAGAGAAGGGGGGAGAGTGAGAGAGGGGGCAGATATAAAGAGGGGGGGACAGAGAGGGAGGGGGACAGAGAGGGAGGGAGAAAGAGAGGGGGGACAGAGTGAGAGAGAAGGGGGAGAGAGAGGGGGGAGTGAGAGAGGGGGCAGAGAGAAAGAGGGGGGGACAGAGAGGGAGGGAGAAAGAGAGGGGGGACAGAGTGAGAGAGGGGGGAGAGTGAGAGAGGGGGCAGAGAGAAAGAGGGGGGGACAGAGAGGGAGGGAGAAAGAGGGGGGACAGAGTGAGAGAGAGGGGGGAGAGTGAGAGAGGGGGCAGAGAGAAAGAGGGGGGGGGACAGAGAGGGAGGGAGAAAGAGAGGGGGGACAGCGTGAGAGAGAGGGGGGAGAGAGAGGGGGGAGAGTGAGAGAAGGGGCAGAGAGAGAAAGAGAGAGGGGGACAGAGAGAGAGGGAGAAAGAGAGGGGGGACAGAGTGAGAGGGGGGAGACAGAGAGAGAGAGAGGATGAACATGTGGTAAGCAGACTGGGTTCCGTTTGGTACGGCAGAGGGAGACTGTATCTGAGCAGCACATTCCACCAGTTGAACCGCCATTGAAAAATATGACGATTACTTCCGATCCTTGATGCGTTTTCACAACTCTCTACAACACGTTTTTACAACACTCGGACACAAGTATTATGCATCATCGCCTATAGCAGTGGTCATCATTAAAGGATGCTCCCAGCAGTTGGAACAAGATGCAAAAGACGATGGACAAATGTATCCATAATGACCGTCTCAGAGTTGTTTACACACACACACACACACCTGCAGCTGTCACCCAGCCTTTTAACTGTAATGCGTTTGTTCTGCTTAATGTATTATTATTATTATTATTATTATTATTATTATTATTATTATTATTATTATTATACCTTGTAATTTCATCTGGTTGTTTGTTTGATGCGTGTTTTAATTATTTCACTCATCTCTGTACCATCGCCGGTCTCTTTACCATTTAATTTGATTCCATTTCTTTTGTCCCCTTTCCCGGTTACCCTCTCGTCAGGCCGTCATTGTTTAAATAAGAATTTTTTTTCTTAATCGACCTGCCTGGTTAAATTAAATAAATTATGTGATGCATGTACCATCTGTCTCTTTTCGCCCTTTTTTTTTTTTGTGTGTCCCCGTTCCCCTCTCCCAGGGGACCTTTTGACCTTTGGGGCCGTCATTGTACTGGTTAAATAAAGGATAAATAAATAAATGAATAAAGTGTAAAGCACGGCTCGCTCACTCTGCAGGGTGTGGGGGTCGATGAGGTGGATGGTGCTGGTGACGCGGACGCACACCAGCACCTGACTCATGTTTCCCAGGCTCTGGGCCAGCCGCGGGGACAGGCACACCACGTTGTCCTGGCAACCAGACAAACAAAGAACACGCTGGGGTCAAAGGTCAGGTCAAAGTGAGATGGGGGGAGGGGGGGGCGAGAGGCCAATGCCAGCCCACCTGGCTTCCCATCAGTGGTTATTTCCCCCAATGAAAACCCCAGCGAGAGTTTTGTACTCTCAACATGGAGAATGACGAGAGAACTTAACATATTCACACGGTGGCCATTTTGCTCTTATGTCATGCTCGGGTTGGGATTCCTTTTCACCCTATTCCCATGTGGCATGCTCAGGAATCCCAACCTGAGCATGACATCAGAGCAAAATGGTTACCGTGTGAATATGTTGCAATAGTCCTGGACTCACATTTCCTATGACTTTGTCACAAACATTTACATAATAATCCCACCACTGTTTTTTACCCTGATTTCAAAAACGTCTTTTACACAAGTGTAGCAAACAAGGATGAACCATTGATACTAGTGTTTTCATACAATCAGGCATATTCCGATTATCGAGTACTCCCCTATACAAGCAACATACAATTATTTTCACAGACAAGCAACATAATCAAATTCCAATCAAACAATTGGGAGTTGAAATAATCCCAAGAACGACCACATATTTAACCATATATTTATAATCCTAATCAATAATAAATCAACGTTTATATATACAACCTAAAATTTGAGCGGAGCATTCTCAGTCTCATTAAGATGGGAGTGGCCTCATGGAGGAAGCGACAGTTTGTGATTGGAAGATAAATAAAAGAGGGCAGGGCTTGAGTGAGTAAAGTAACAGTGCTTCTCTACCTTACAGACGGGTACGATCTCAATGGAGTAGGTGCTCTTGTAGTTGAAGGTGTTCGAATGGATGTCGTGGGAGATGAGGCGCTGCGATGTCTTTGACCTTTTAGAAATGAATTCGATTAGATTCAAATGTATTGTCATCATACGGCACAAGTACAGTACAACGAAAAGAGGTTTGGCATCCAACCAGAGTGCAAATGTAGCAGTAAAGTGCAACAGCAATATACAGGTGATTAAACCGGATATATACAAGATATACAAATCAGTACTACTGAGTGTAGTGCTAATCAGATGTATGTACAGAGTCGTAGTATAATATTTACAGTGATACAGCTGTAAAGATCGTATGGTAGTAGTCATACTGTCCAGTCCAGCAGCGTAACTAGTACGAGTGGGATATGTACAGATATTTTGGTCCGAGAGACCTGCATGTTCCCAGTCAGAAACGGAATACAAAACAGTCCTAGTTGAAATAAAAAAATCAGTGGAAAAATAAAAGGAAAGAAAAGAAAAACACCATATGCTGCCCGAGCAGCAAGACGTTCCCTACGTAGCGGACGACTCGTGGTTCGTGTGGCCGAGCTTCAGTCTCAGTTCAGGGGAACATTCCACCAAACAAACGCTTCGCGGGGAGGAGACTACTTTCCTCCCCGTCTCTCCCTCAGGCTGTTATCTTCCTGCAACAACTCACGTCTAGACTTCTGTTCGAGACAAACGTGTTTTTTTTTGTATTTTATTTTTTTATTCTTTTTTAAACAAACATATAAACAAACATGACAACACACGATAAGATATACAAGCATTAATTGTCAGGGCACATCCAATGAGATCACCTTTTGGTTAGTTGTTTTATATAAGATATACCCATAATACCTGTTATCTAAAAAAAAAAACCCTACACACATATGCTCAGCTCGAACCCCCCCCTCCCGGACCCCACCTTGAGAAGTACCTCCACTATCCCTCGCACCTAACCAGACACTACCATTATAAGCTAGCTTTTATTCTCTCCACCACTTCTAACCACATTGACATTTTGGATTCATTGAGACCCAGAATTCTTGCTGTAGATATTTCATGGTAAATTACATCGAGATATGTAAGAAACCAAACTTTACGGCACATTTTTTCCGGTTGAAACCAGCGTGATGCGATCAGCTTTTTGGCTACTGTGATACCCGATAAAACCAATCTCTTTAGCTGTGGATTCACTGCAAACTCAAAAACATCATTCAACAGCAATACCGAGGGGTGTACAGGTATATTCCAAGATACGAGTTTTGATATTTGTTGGGTCACATCTTTCCAGAATGCCTTAACTGGTGAGCAGTCCCAATACATGTGCATAAATGTCCCTTCGTCCCCATTTGTACATTGGGTGCATTTGGAATCTTGTTTGAGCCCCATTCGGCACAGTCTTATAGGAGTCAAGTATGTCCTGTGAATATAGTTAAGATTGATTTGTTGATGATCCGGGTTCCTTGATGTAAGTCGGACATTTGCCCAGGCTCCTTGCCAATCAAAGTCATTTTCCAGGTCTGGTATATCCCTCCTCCAGACAGAGTCAAGTTGGAGGGTTTCATACGAGGACGTTAGTAATTGATGATAAAATTCTGAAACAAAACCTCTCGATGCCTCTCTTGAGTAGAAGAATTTGTGGTATCTGTGGTGTTCAATTGGTCTGTCTAATGGAACACCGTGAGACTTCAAACATAGCTCTAACTGTTTGTAAAAAAGCCATGTGGACTTGGTGAGATTAAATTTTTTGCGTATTTCTTTATCACTACAAAAACCCTGTTTGTTAAAAACATCCCCTAATGAGTGTATGCCTTGCTCTTCCCATATAGGGAATCTTATAGGTCGTTTTCCAATTAAGAGAGCATTGTTATTGAATAAGGGAGTATGATTGTGCCATTCTTGTGGGTTAGGATTTTTTTTTTGTGATTCACGCCATATCCGGATCGCATGAGTAATTATGGGGCCAAATTTTCGTTCACAGTGCTTGATTGGTAGTTTAGTGTATGCTATGTCCTTCAGTCTATGTCGGGCTACTATGTTTTCTTCTATTTTTCTCCAAGATGCTAATGCTTGGGAGTCAAACCATGTTGTCAATGGACTTAATGAGTACGCCTTAAAATATAGGAAAAAATCTGGAAATGCCATGCCACCATCTGCTTTATTTCTCTGTGCGGTGGATCTTTTTATACGTGGTGGTTTGTTATTCCAAATAAATTTGTATGTGGAGGAGTGTAATCTTTTCCAGTAACCCTCTGGAGGGGGTAACGGTAGCATTGAACAGAAGAAGTTGATTTTAGGTAGTACATCCATCTTAACTATTGATATCCGTGCTTGTACTGTGTTCTTAAGTTTTGCCCATCTATCAAGGTCGTCTTTGATTTTGTTTTGGATTTTTGTGTAGTTGTGCTTCACCGTTTGTCTTATGGTAGGGAATATTTCCACTCCCAAGCATCTGAAATGTTTTACCATCGGTATCTGTCCTGGGAGGGTTGTATCTTTTTTTGCAGGGGTGTTAAGTGGAAGGAAAGCCGACTTCGGCCAATTTATCTTAAATCCCGATAAATCACCAAAGTCCTCAATCAACTTGAGCAGATGAGGCAATGTGGTGTTGGGGTTTTTCATGAACAATATTACATCGTCCGCATATAAACAAATTTTTTGTTGTGTGCCCTTGATTACGATCTATGGATTGGGATTGTCTTATATATTGTGCTAAAGGCTCTAATGATAGATTGAACAGTCCGGGACTAAGAGGACAACCCTGTCTGGCAGAGCGTGATACCGGAAATATTTCAGAGATGATTGTGCCTGTTGTAATCATGGCCGATGGGTCTTTGTATAATACTTTAATCATATCGATGAATCCTTTTCCTAACCCCATCCTTTCTAGCACTGCCCACAGATACGACCATTCCAGCCTGTCAAAGGCCTTCATAGCATCCAGGGACAGCATCGCCTTAGGTATGGTGTCCTCCTTGTCGGCATCAAGTACGTGCAGTATACGTCTTATGTTCTCAGTGATCAGGCGGCCTCCTATGAAGCCAGTTTGGTCCGGGTGAACTAAAGACGTCATATGCTTTTGTAATCTGATGGCTAATACCTTAGAGTACAGTTTGATATCTGTTCCGAGGAGGCTTACAGGTCTATAACTACCGCACTCGTTGGGGTCTTTGTCTTTTTTAAGGAGGACTGTTATGAGTGCAATATTGTCAATTTTATGGAAGTTCCCCTCCTTGACTGAGTATAAGATCATATTTAGTAATAAGGGGCCAATTATGTCCCAACAAGAAAGGTACATTTCTGATGGGAAACCGTCTCTTCCTGGAGCCTTACCACTTTTCATTGCGGTTATGGCCTTCTTGAGTTCCTCTAGTGTGATCGGTATTTCTAACTGTTTAGCGTCATCCTCTGAAAGTTTAGGGAGAATAATTTGATTAAGAAATGTGTCCATTTTGTTTTGATCGAAGGTCATTTCTGATTTATATAAATCGGAGTAGAATACTTTGAATGTATCGTTTATTTTTACAGGATCTGTTACAAGTACTTGTTGTGCTCTAATGGTAGTTATATCTGCAAATGTTGCATTAATTCTTAATCGCATGGCTAATAGGTGGCTGGGTTTGGAACCATGGGAGTACTGCTGTTGTCTTGTGCTGCGTATTTGTATTTCCGATTGTTGTCTGTATATGTCATTGATCTCTATTTTTAGTACGTTAACTTGATTTTCTAGTCGAGTTGAGTTGTTGTATTTCAGAGAATTAAATAACGTTGAGTAAAGCGTTTCCAGCTCATCCAGTTTTGTGCTTTGATTCTTGCGCATTTTGGAGGAAAAGCTATCCGTGAAGTCTTTGATCATTCCCTTTACCGACATCCATATTATTCTGGGGTCTTGCACCGAGTTTACATTCTCCCGTTGGAATACTATAAGAGCTTCTTTGAGTTGTGTAATGAATTCCTTGTTGTTAAGCAGCAACGAGTTAAATCGCCATCTTGGGGCTCGGGAGGATAGTATACCAAATGTACCTTTAAGGAGTAAATAACAGTGATCTGATAGTGCGTTGGGTATCATTTCCACTTCATAATTATCAAATAGTCTCTGTGATGCAAAGACATAATCTATTCTGGATAGTGTCTTATGTCTCGCAGATCGACAAGAGTACTTTCGGGTCGTGGGATTAAGTAACCGCCATAAGTCCTTTACACCTGTAATCGAGACAAACGTGTTTACGAGGGAAGTTCCCTGGTCAACTACCCAAGTTCCCTGGTCAACTACCCAAGTTCCCTCGTCAACTACCCAAGTTCCCTCGTCAACTACCCAAGTTCCCTGGTCAACTACCCAAGTTCCCTGGTCAACTACCCAAGTTCCCTGGTCAACTACCCAAGTTCCCTGGTCAACTACCCAAGTTCCCTGGTCAACTACCCAAGTTCCCTCAACTACCCAAGTTCCCTGGTCAACTACCCAAGTTCCCTGGTCAACTACCCAAGTTCCCTCAACTACCCAAGTTCCCTCAACTACCCAAGTTCCCTCGTCAACTACCCAAGTTCCCTCAACTACCCAAGTTCCCTCAACTACCCAAGTTCCCTGGTCAACTACCCAAGTTCCCTCGTCAACTACCCAAGTTCCCTGGTCAACTACCCAAGTTCCCTGGTCAACTACCCAAGTTCCCTCGTCAACTACCCAAGTTCCCTCGTCAACTACCCAAGTTCCCTCGTCAACTACCCAAGTTCCCTCGTCAACTACCCAAGTTCCCTGGTCAACTACCCAAGTTCCCTCGTCAACTACCCAAGTTCCCTCGTCAACTACCCAAGTTCCCTGGTCAACTACCCAAGTTCCCTCATCAACTACCCAAGTTCCCTCATCAACTACCCAAGTTCCCTCATCAACTACCCAAGTTCCCTGGTCAACTACCCAAGTTCCCTGGTCAACTACCCAAGTTCCCTCATCAACTACCCAAGTTCCCTCGTCAACTACCCAAGTTCCCTGGTCAACTACCCAAGTTCCCTGGTGAACTACCCAAGTTCCCTCATCAACTACCCAAGTTCCCTCGTCAACTACCCAAGTTCCCTGGTCAACTACCCAAGTTCCCTGGTCAACTACCCAAGTTCCCTGGTCAACTACCCAAGTTCCCTCGTCAACTACCCAAGTTCCCTCGTCAACTACCCAAGTTCCCATGTCAACTACCCAAGTTCCCTTGTCAACTACCCAAGTTCCCTCATCAACTACCCAAGTTCCCTCATCAACTACCCAAGTTCCCTGGTCAACTACCCAAGTTCCCTGGTCAACTACCCAAGTTCCCTCATCAACTACCCAAGTTCCCTCGTCAACTACCCAAGTTCCCTGGTCAACTACCCAAGTTCCCTGGTCAACTACCCAAGTTCCCTGGTCAACTACCCAAGTTCCCTCGTCAACTACCCAAGTTCCCTGGTCAACTACCCAAGTTCCCTTGTCAACTACCCAAGTTCCCTGGTCAACTACCCAAGTTCCCTTGTCAACTACCCAAGTTCCCTGGTCAACTACCCAAGTTCCCTAGTCAACTACCCAAGTTCCCTGGTCAACTACCCAAGTTCCCTTGTCAACTACCCAAGTTCCCTGGTCAACTACCCAAGTTCCCTTGTCAACTACCCAAGTTCCCTGGTCAACTACCCAAGTTCCCTGGTCAACTACCCAAGTTCCCTCGTCAACTACCCAAGTTCCCTCGTCAACTACCCAAGTTCCCTGGTCAACTACCCAAGTTCCCTCATCAACTACCCAAGTTCCCTCGTCAACTACCCAAGTTCCCTCGTCAACTACCCAAGTTCCCTGGTCAACTGCCCAAGTTCCCTGGTCAACTACCCAAGTTCCCTGGTCAACTACCCAAGTTCCCTCGTCAACTACCCAAGTTCCCTCATCAACTACCCAAGTTCCCTGGTCAACTACCCAAGTTCCCTGGTCAACTACCCAAGTTCCCTCGTCAACTACCCAAGTCAACTACCCAAGTTCCCTTGTCAACTACCCAAGTTCCCTTGTCAACTACCCAAGTTCCCTTGTCAACTACCCAAGTTCCCTTGTCAACTACTCAAGTTCCCTTGTCAACTACCCAAGTTCCCTCGTCAAGTACTCAAGTTCCCTTGTCAACTACCCAAGTCAACTACCCAAGTTCCCTTGTCAACTACCCAAGTTCCCTTGTCAACTACCCAAGTTCCCTTGTCAACTACTCAAGTTCCCTTGTCAACTACCCAAGTTCCCTCGTCAACTACCCAAGTTCCCTCGTCAACTACCCAAGTTCCCTGGTCAACTGCCCAAGTTCCCTGGTCAACTACCCAAGTTCCCTGGTCAACTACCCAAGTTCCCTCGTCAACTACCCAAGTTCCCTCATCAACTACCCAAGTTCCCTGGTCAACTACCCAAGTTCCCTGGTCAACTACCCAAGTTCCCTCGTCAACTACCCAAGTCAACTACCCAAGTTCCCTTGTCAACTACCCAAGTTCCCTTGTCAACTACCCAAGTTCCCTTGTCAACTACCCAAGTTCCCTTGTCAACTACTCAAGTTCCCTTGTCAACTACCCAAGTTCCCTCGTCAAGTACTCAAGTTCCCTTGTCAACTACCCAAGTCAACTACCCAAGTTCCCTTGTCAACTACCCAAGTTCCCTTGTCAACTACCCAAGTTCCCTTGTCAACTACTCAAGTTCCCTTGTCAACTACCCAAGTTCCCTCGTCAAGTACTCAATTCCCCCCCCCCCCCCCCCCCCCCCCCCCCCCCCCCCCGACTCTCTTTCCCGGACTTAAACCAACTACAACCTCTTCCTCTACACTCCTGACTTCCTACACTCTAGCTGCTGAAATGTGAGGTTGTCTGAGGTGAGCGGTGAGGTGCCCATATCTCTTTCAGTCGCCCTTTGCCAGAGTAGCTGAGGGGCAGAACGTCCCCCGTCAATGTACTTCCCACGAGCCAGGGGGGGGGGGGAGGGGAATGCCCCGTGTGGACAGTTTCGACATCATTCTGCACAGCGTTCAAGCCTCGCTCACCTGCTGGGCACGGTGCACTGAAGGAAGTCCACCATCTTCTGAGCATGCTGCTTGGTGCTATAGTAAAAATCGATGCCCTCTGACATAAGAGAGAGAGAGAGAGAGAGAGAGAGAGAGAGAGAGAGAGAGAAAAAAAGGAATTAAAACATAAACAAATCCTCTCGATCAATAAATCAGCCACAGATGTGCTTCACAGGTCGTCGCCATTCCAGAGGTCTATCACTTTCTCTCTCTCCCTCTCTCACACGTGTAACATGGAGCAGATGAGGGGTTGGAGAGAATATGGCCGGCACATGTCGTCGGAAGGCCTCCGAAAACCTTTCAACTCCGGCCGAGATATGGAGATCGTTTATTTAGAACAGTCTGGGCCAACCTCCCCTTTTACAGCCCTATTGAAGGGCTGCCGCTCAGCCGTCACTCAAGGCTCGGCGTGTGTGTCTGCATGTGTGTGTGTGTGTGTGTGTGTGTGTGTGTGTGTCTGTGTGTGTGTCTGTGTGTGTGTGTTGTAGAAGTCTGCCCCTGTAAATAAGGCATACTAGGGCTGGGCGACTCTTGCTAAGATGTGAATCACGATTTTTCTCTCTAAGAATTGAGATCATGATTCTCTCACACGATTCTTATTTTTTCAATAAAATCATTTATTGCACTCTTTCAGACAACATATATATGAAAGTGCTTGACTTAAACTTAAGTCTCTTGTAACATACAAAATAACTCAAGTCAGAATCATCATCATTTAAAAAAGTAAAGTATAAAAAAAAATATAAAAAAATGTATTTAATATAAATTTATGTATTTTTTTTTATTAAAGAAAATCGTCATAATTTAGAAATGAGATTGCATAGGTCTATGAAACGAGATCGATTTTTTTTCTCCGATGAATTGCCCAGCCCTAGGGCATACTGCGTTGCTGGCATGTTTTGTGGAATGCCTGGTCTGATCAGGGCATGGCATGCTGATTAGACACAGACACACACACACACTGTGTGCCCTTCTAAAGGACAGCTGTATTAGGGGACTGTCTGGCGCCAGTGATGTGCATGCATGGTTTGCTGCTCGTTACTAGAAGAGGTAATTAGTCCTCTCTCTCCACGCCATAATGTTTTTTTAATTCAACTCCACATTAGTTCCATCGTCACTGCTGGAACTCATATGTGCCTGCGCCGTATGGACGAAGTGTTCTACGACGATTTCATATCTCGATGACGATGTGTATATCACGATACAGTGCGTTTCCCGTCCAAGTTTCAAGTTCAAGTTCGGTTTTATTGGTCTCACATATGAGGTACATGTACATTAGAGTGAAACGCTTGGTTCTGTATGAGCCTCCTGAGATTGTGCTTCATACAGTAAAGAGTAAAAGAGCAAACAGTATACAAATATACAAAACTAGTGTTGCACGATACACCGATACTAGAAAAGTATCACGATATCCAGCTGTTAAAAACAGTTCAATACTCCATTTTATTAGTATCGATACTTTTAGAACAATAGCCTGATGCCTTATTTACCATGAGTTGAGTGGATGTGTGACCGGAGCTTTGCATAGTGGGCGACTGGGCGTGTCAACAGTGTCGACTGAGCAAAGGGAAAATAGTAATGTAATAGTCAAGACATCCTTTTTTGTCACGTTTTTGAATGGACGACTGGATTAAACCAAGTTGTATGCAATGATGAAAGGTCGTTCCCAGCGGAACACACGTTACTTAACGTCCTACAGGTCGTGCTGTGCTGGTTAGCTTGCTAACGTGAAGATAGCAGGAGCCGTCTGCCAACATGTTGTTTCAACAAATGTATTCACAAAATGGATTACCATCCAAACGTTATTGAAGACTCCTGTAACCAGTAAGTACTAGGCACTACGTATGTCTAACTTTGACTAACCATTTTCGGACTGCTACGCAATATGCGCTAATTGGAGGTGGGCTCCCCACTCTCCAGGACGTTTATAACAAGCGTTGCAGGGCCAAGGCTAAGAGAATAATCAAAGACTCTAGTCACCCAAACAACTGCCTCTTTGAACTGCTGCGGTCAGGCAAGCGCTACCGAAGCCTCATGGCCAGTACAGAGAGACTCAGAAGGAGCTTCTATCCCCAGGCCATCAGGATGCTCAATGACACTATGTAACAAGTCAACCCATCATCTACACACACACACTGCACACACATCCACATGTACACACCCACTTTAGACACTTTAAATGTATCTATTATTAAAGAGATTTGCACTACATTCATACCTCATTTGCACCCTACCCCAAGTTTTGTACCTCTGCATTCTACCTCACTGGTACCTATTTTACTCTGTATTGTATATATGTATATTGACCTTACCTACTTTTTTTTTTTTTTTAACTTACTCTCTTTTTACTGTATGTAGCACACTCTCAGGGGCTCATACAGAAACAAGCATTTCATTATAAAGTATTTTGTTCTGACAAATCATAAACAAACTTGAAACGTGCTAAGTTATGTTTTTGCCATGGTATCGTTTTAGAATTGGTATCGTGATACTTAAGGCTGGTATCGGTATCGAAGTCGAAATGAGGTAGTGCACAGGATGTCATTTCCCAGGCCTATACTGGGATAATCAGGATCTCTATACAGTGTGAACAGAACCAGCAGAACATGGACCTACCATTGATCTCCTTGATGTTGAGAGCGTTCGTGTGGAGCTTGTGCTTGAGAATCAGCTGTTCCAGATAGAAGAAGGTCTTTTTGTGAGAAGTCTGTTGGCGGAACGAATAACCATCAGTCACAACAAGATCTGATCATAACTATCCCCCCATCGTCACTTCCCAAACAAACGTAATTAAAGCTCGATATCTCCATAATGTATATAAAGTATACAGGACTAGCAACCAGTTATTCAAGGGATGAATCCAGGCACCTCCTAAATACATCACAGTAAAATCTGAAAAAACAAAGAAACTATGATGGAAGGATAAAGAAACGAGGGCGGGGTTTGAGATATGTAAATTCCAAGAGATCCAGTAAACGGAGATGTAGCCAAGTTTAAAATGGAAGATGAAAAGTTGGTCTTCCTTCCCATTGTTCGACGCTAAATAAATAACTGGGGGATCACAAAGCTCCTGAACTTATTGTTAAAGTCGGTTCAAGCTGTGGCATGATCCATTATGGTACCGTACATATTTACGTGAAAAATGTATGTAGGGTTTGGACTTAACTGTGGATATAAGTGGCCATCACCGTAATAATATATACTTGTTGCAAATAGTTTAAAAGGATTTATAGCCTGGGGAGTTATTCGCTTAGATTCTCAGATTAAAAAGGACATGTTCACAAAGAAACTATTTAGTTCATCGATACACAAAAGGTAATAGGATTTGCATATCCCTCTAGATATACATACATAATGCATTTATTCAGAGAGGTCAGAGGGCATCCACGGTGCAGTGCCCATTGGGAAGGGAGGGGACCAGCACCTTGCTGAAGGGCACATTAGCTGGGATGGTGGGCACATTAACTGGGATGGTGGGCACATTAGCTGGGATGGTGGGCACATTAGCTGGGATGGTGGGCACTTTAGCTGGGATGGTGGGCACTTTAACTGGGATGGTGGTAGGGCTGCACGATTCTTGCTAAAATGTGAATCACGATTTTTCTCTCTAAGAATTGAGATCACGATTCTTATTTTTCGTCATCGTTTAAAAAAGTAAAGTCAAAAGTAAATTTAAGTAGATTTTTTCTTTTTGTTGTGGTCATAATTTAGAAATGAGATCGCATTGGTCTATGAATCGAGATCGCGATTTTTTTCGATTAATCATGCAGCCCTAGATGGTGGGCACTTTAGCTGGGATGGTGGGCACTGTATAAACAAATGAAGTTCTGGCATCTCCCGTTGGTTGTTTGGAGGTGTGCCGGTTTAGAGGTTCACACACGTTTGGAAAACACCCGAATGCTACTTCCGCAAATCATCTCCAGGGATAGGGCAGGGCCGATGTGGTCAAAATACCATATTTATAGTAGAAATATTAAATATAGCGACGATATCTTTCTTATTTTCGACGGTATAGTGACTACACCTGGTGGTATTTGTTTCTGGTCAAGCATGACCGACAGAAACAGGTTGAAATGGGATGTAGAGCAGGGGAAGACATTCTGAGAAATGACGGCGGGTCCGGGAATCGAACTCGTGTCCCCCAGATCCGTGACGAGCACGGTTTTCCCCGACGCAGAAATAGCGCCGAGATATGCGGTGAGCTACGGGAGCTCCCTCCCCCCAGTGTCTTTTATTGTAATACAATTATCATGGTGCTTTTTCATTCAAGCGTTTTTATTTTATTTGATTCTAGAATACTGCTGCAAGGAACAACTTTTAGATCAACTTAAAAAAAGAATACCATCGTATGGATCCACGACTTTCATATTAGACATAACTCCCAGCACTACCACACTGTCCTTTATTACAGCCGATGTGATGCCTTCCAGTAGACAGCTGGAAAACACCCCCCCCCCCCCCCCTTCCCGTCTGCAATGGGTTGATGGATTGAACTGGTGACCTTTCGGTTACTGGTCAGACTCCAGAACCAGAACAGAGAACAGTTCTAGCGCTCGGCAGAATAGTTGTCAGCAGTATAATCCACACAACCCTAGTCAAAAACTTGATAAGAGCCATAGATATCGAAATAAATTCTTATTGCAGAAGGCATAGAGAAAAAATTTACTAACAAATTATGTGACAATGTTTTTCACATTTCCTAATTTAGCTGAACGCTTTTATCCAAAGCGACTTACAAATTCTGTACAAGTGAGCAGGAAAAGTACAACACTTACAGCTGAGTAACAATGTTCATCAAAGTGCTGCAGTGTTGAGTGCATAGTAGTAGAGACATATTAGCATAGTAGGTAGTAATATAGACAAGGAAGATTATTTAGTGGAAAGGTGCATGATACAGTAGTAGAAGACAGTACGAAGGTCCGTTATTTTTCTCTCCTTCATTTCAGATATAGATAGAAGAAGTGCGTTTTTAGTCTATATGCCGAAAGATTGGTTGTGTTTCGGCTGAGAATATGACCCTCTCGGTGGGACCTGCGTGCCACCACGCCTACCTTCTGCCTGACTTGCACCACCGCCTTCCAGAAGTCCTTGGCCTCCACGCGATGGCAGTCGTCGCACATCTGGCCCTGAACCACGAACTCCACCACGAACACCTGCTGCAGGATGGCTCCGTTCATCACCTGGCAGGGAGAGAGACGCACGCAGCGGGTTACATCACAGCCTCCCGTCTGCATGGCCAGGCCAGGCGGGGCCACCTACTAAAACTGTTGAGTCTGTTGTGTTTAGGAGCCTGTTGTGTTTAAGAGCCTGTGGTGTTTAAGAGCCTGTGCAAAATGTAAAACGGAACACGGCTCATGACGTGGCTCCTATAAGAGGGTGATATTTGGCCAGAATTCCTTTTGTTTTGCTGCAGCAAATGACTGGAACTCTCTCCAAAACTCCCTTAAACTTTCAATACTTCTATCTATAATTTCATGCGTTTAAACTTTAGTCCCTAGCTGACTGTTGCACATGTTGATTCCCCTTCTCCTCATATATATATATATATATATATATATATATTACACACTTGCAACTGTCACCCAGCCTTTTAACTATAATTTCACTGTTCTGCTTCAAGTATGCATTGTGTATCATGTATGTAATTTCATTTGGTTGTTTGTTTGATCAGTGTTTTAACTATTTACCGTACCTCTGATGTTTGTACTATCGGTCTCCCTTCCATTTTATTAAAAAAAAAATGTCCCCTTTCCCCGTTACCCTTTCAAAGGGACCTTTCTTCCTCTCGCCAGGCCTTCACTGAAAATAAGAATTCTTAATTGACCTGCCTGGTTAAATAAAAAAAGAAATATATATATATATATATTTGTGGGACTTAAGTCTACATGCTAATGCTAATCTGTGGGGAGAAGATGAACAAACAAAGCTTTGTATAGGATTACTCTGGAGTCCCTTCCCCCACCACAGCACAGCACAGCAGCTAGCTAGAATGTAGGAGAAAACGCCCCCGAGCGTTCAACACGGGTGGATGCACAGGAACACTTCCAGGACTTACTGTTCAGAGTGATCATTTCTAGTGGCCATAATTGGGGATTTCTTTTCACCTTCTTCTAACACATGAAACTTTTTTTTTATAGCCTACTTCACGAGCTGTATTGTAACATATACGTTGTATTGTATAGTTTGTATAGATAGAATATACGTCGTGTATGATGTTTAGTCTATAGTTTAGTTTATAGTTTTAGTTTATAGCTATTTATAACATAGTGTGTAGATAGAATATACGTTGTGTAAGATGTTTACCGTAGTTTTATAGTTTACTTCCGTTTATTTATAGCTTATCTAGTTTATAGTTATAGATTATAGTTTGTATAGATATAATATACATTGTGTATTATGTTTAGTTTATAGTTTGTATAGATTGTTTACAAATCTACTACGGTTGAGGAGCCGAGAAAACAAGCACCTCACGTTATTCTGAATGTATGTACATTTAAAAAAAAAAAAGCTGTGACAATAAAATAATCTGAATCTCTTAAGTATTGTTATAGCCACAAGAGCCTTACACATCAAGACCATTACAGCCCTGTGGTCCATTTACATTAAAAAGGGGAGAAAAACACAACCTCTCTTCTTCACAGCATTAGCGTCGCTATCTCTGAGCTACGGTATCTCCAAAGGGCATCGGACTAGTGGGATCCAGAGTGCGTAATTATACAGACCCTTCCTCCCGTGGTACAGTACAAACAAAAGACTTGGCCACGACGAGCGCAGAGCTTAGGTTCTCGCTAAAGGTCAAGGAGCTGCGATGACAAGCCACTGGCAACGCTGGCTGGTGTGTTTCAAACACTCGATAGCGCAGAGCCTCGCTACCGATAACAGTCCCCTCCTGTTCCGCGCTTTACGTTCCTCTGTTCGGTAAAGGATTGTGTTTCCGAGACCCTATTGAGAGTGTGAATACCTCTGAATGTTTCCAACTCTTAAAACATTTCACTGACTAACAAAATAATTACAATTTATCTTGGGTCTTTGGAAAGGCTAAGCGGCCCGTTTGTCATCCAGTCAGTCTTGGGAAATGATAAGAAAAAAAACACAAAAAAATATATATATATAAATAAACCTTTTGGACAACAAGATCATTGCCAGTCTCGGGTTGCTAATCCACTTTAATCCCATAGATTGCACGTACTCTCTCATGCCTATCACTTATCCTGTGTGCGTCTCACCTCTTTCTGAATGGTCAGTTTTATCTTGATCCTCTTGGAATGAGGCTCCGTCCACAGGAAGCCGGCGTCGATCAGACGCACCTGGGTGGAGAGACAGGGTTCCCACAGACAGGATTTAAGTACTTTTCCAAGCAACATTTTTTTTAAAGGGCATTTAAAAGGATACAATTCACTTTTAAATGCCGATTTTTTTATAGAAAAAATAATCGTATCCAATATTTATGGCTTAAAACCAATTTCCGACCATTAGTTACACTTTAAATTAAAAAAAATCTTGATTCAGAAGAATTTTATCATGGATGAACAAAACTTTCAATGCGAATGGTTGATTTGAATTTCAAGGATTTTTTAAGCACCTTGTTAAAAAATTGGCTGTTTAAGGAATTCCAGGCCTTGGCTTTTTTTTTTGGTAAAAAATCAAGCACTTTAAGGACCTTGTGCGAACCCTGGAGAGAGCCCACGCTGAAATGCACCACATTTCTACCAAATGTTTTGCATTTTGTACTTTTAGTTTTGTATATTTTGTAGTGTTTGGCCTTTATTCTTTTAACTTTTCTTACTGTATGAAGCACAATCTCAGGGGGCTGATACAGAACCAAGCGTTTCACTGTAATGTACTTTATATGCGACAATTAAAGCAAAACTTTCAACTTGAACAATGGCAACAGCTATTCAGAGCGGACGATCTTGCAAAGCACTTCTCCTTGGCTTGAAGTCATCACCGATATGACTTCAGAGGGTTATCAATGTCGGTTAAGTGAGGAATTGGGAGGATAGCATATGCCAAGGAATTCTGTGGGTCAGGAATCCTGTGGGATGCGAAGGGAATTCCATTGTGTTCTTGGGACAGGGGTTTGTGGGATTGGATGGTACCAGAAACGTCAAAAGTGACGACATTCATTCTCTTATTATTACATTATAATTCAGTTCTTAATGAGGGCTATCAATGTTGGTTAAGTGAGGAATTAAGAGGATGGCATATATGCCAAGGAATTCTGTGGGTCAGAAATTAAGGGTATCCCATTGTATTCTTGGGACGGGGTTTGTGGGATTGGATGGTACAGTACCAGAAACTTCAAAAGTGACAACATTCATTCTCTTATTACATTATAATTCGGTTCTTAATTTCAAGAGCCTAGTCTCGTTCGGTCTCGTCGACAGACAGACTGTATGCGAAAAAGAAAGTGGAAGGGCTGGGGAGGAAGTACAGAGACCAGGAGGACAAGACGAGTACCAAAGACTGCGACAGGACAGATATCGATAGGATTAGAGGCCGGCTGGCCGGGAACTTGTTTCTCCTTGCGGCCCATCCTCTGGAGAGGATGTGGTGAGAGGTGGAGGAGAACAAAAAGGAGTGTAGGGATGGGCATAGATTTTTTTTTATATTAAAATAGTCGTTAAAATATAATTTTGTCTCAAAATAAATGTTCCCTTGGTTTCCCCAATGTAATGAGACAGGACCCTATTAACTGTTACACTGCTGAACGGTATGCTAGGTACAGCTCGTTAGCTAGCCAGGTAGCATAACCATATGTTAACATGTGTATGTGTGTGGGGGGGGGGGGAAGACGACTATTTGTAATCAAATAGTTCCCAGCGACTATCAAATTAAGTCTGTATTGAATGCATCAAATTGAAGAGAGCAGTTGTGTGTGTGTGTGTGTGTGTGTGTGGGAGATGGAGGGTAAATAATAGGGGGCTTACTTTGGTCATAGAGCCCTTCAGCTTCTTCAGGCAGAGGGCCAGTAGTTCCCTGGACTCCAGAGCACACGTCATCCAGGTGGTTGGAGGCTGCAAGTACCTAGAGATTAGATTAGATTCGTTTAAAGGGGACATGCATTATAAACGGCTTTTTTCAGTGTTTAGCATTGTTTTATAGTAATAGGGGTTAGTATCAATGGGTCTGTGTCTTTAAATACCATATTGGCGGATTACTCTCATTCAGTTTTGACAATTTCCTCCTCCAGTGAATTAGGTCATTCTGATTTGACTCGCTCGGTGACGTAACTGGGAGCTGGTGGAGCTGATTGTGATCCGATTGGCTCTGTGGTTGTAGCGCATAGTGAAACCCGACACTTCCTCAAACGGGAGAGGCAGAGAGCGAGCGAGAGAGAGAGAGAGAGGGAGAAACAGATAGAGAGAGGCTCATACGCTGCATTTCTCTGAGCGATCTCTCCTCAGCTGTCTGCCCCTGCTTACACACACACTCGCGACAGAGCACACATACACGCGCACATTGCTGTCGTCTCTCTGTCCGTCTCTCTCCCTCCCTCTCTCTCTCAAGTCGGGAGCACTAGCATATCACTGTCTGTAATATCTTTGCACATGCTCCCACGCGCACGCCCGTATTCCGATCCGTACAATAATAATCACAGAGTCAGAGGTATATATTGTCATTTGAAACAAGTTACCAATGCATTGTCCCATGAGATTATGCCCCCCGCCCCCCGCCCCCCCCCCCCCCCGCGGCGAAATGAATTAGTATCCCCCTCAGTCTCTCTATCTCTCTCTGTGCCAGTCGCAGACTGTGTGGATGACTGTCACTCAAAGTGCTTATGGGCGGAGCCAGGCCAACACAGCCTGAAATCCAAAGGGAGAAAAATGATGGTTTTGAGTACTTGATATAAAACAATGCATTTTTTTTGGAGAAAAAAAACCTTACAGATGTGTTCAATAGACTCACAGGAATTGTGTAAAGTTGTCCAAATAGTGCAAGGAATAGCAATGCACGTCCCCTTTAAGTTTGGCATCCAACCAGAGTGCAAATGTAAACAGTAAAGTGCAATAGTAATATACAATGTACAGGTGATTAAACTGGGTATAAACTATATACATTAGTACTGCTGGGTGTAGTGCTAATCAGATTTACGTACAGAGTTGTAATATTATTATTTATTTAACCTTTATTTACCCAGGGTAGGTTCGCTGAGCACGGATGCTCTTTTTCAGCTACGCCCTGCTTCACATTCACACAGTTCCATTCACACCTGGGAGCTGCCCAGTACAACCACAGTCTGACACTGTTGGCCACTGAGCAACTCCACTGTACAGTGATACAGGTATACAGATGGTATGGTAGTAAGTCATACTGGCCAACAGTGTAACTAGTAAGAGTAGGTAAGGGATATTATGTCAGGGCTGTACACTGCGATGAGATTATCGCGAATTGCCCCTTTAATTGGCCGTTGCGATTGGTAAATAATATTTGGGGGCGGGCTTGCGAGTAGTGATTTCAAGCCTTGCATTCGCATTTCACTCCTAAATTATCCAAGGCTGAGCACTCACTCTGATAGACTGGCTGACTGTCTGATTTAGCTATGAAGAAAAGTAAAGTTTCTTCATAGCTCATTTCTTAATAGAAAGTCACAGGCACCTGGAATCGCGTGCCTGTGACTTTCAATTCCCTTATCGCTGCCAGGTTTTCCCGACCGTTATAACGTTAGCATGTAGCTAATGGCAGACTATTTGATTCCTTAAGGCAAGCCAAGGGCTCGAAATTGCCTGGGTTTTGGTTATATACTCCCGAAATGCTCCCGCTGTTTGGCTACTTCTATGTGCAGTGAAAACTACTCTAAATGCGTTAGAACCTAGTCATTGATTTAGTTCAGGGTTAGCCGCGGAGCTAACGTGAGCTAACGCTAGCTAATCAAGCTCACAGAGAGAGATAAACAGCTGACAGCAGGTAGTACAGGTACAAATACAATAAAACAAGGGGTGGGGGCTGTTGTGTAAACCTTGTACTCTTTAGTTCACATAATAGACGGAATGTTTGTTTACTAGTCTGTATCTATGGTCTGTACTCTGTAAGCCAGGAAGTACCATGGTGCAACATACAAATGTGTCCGTGTAGCAACACAAGCCAATACCTTACAGGGGCCCGGGGAGGGAGCTCTCTGTGTGTGTGTGTGTGTGTGTGTGTGTGGAAGAGAGAGGGAGAAAGATAAACAGAGAGCATGATTTAGTGTATGTCTTAGAGCTGTGTTGCAGTGTGCAGCAGATACTGACTATGAACACTGTTAATACACCATTATCAATGAAAGAAGAAATGTTTGCAGCTGTGGTAATACGAAGTTCAATTGGTTCATTATAAAAGATACAAACCTGACAACAAAAGCACTTAAATGTTAAATAAAAGGACCACAGTGATGAGGCAGGAGGAACATATTTTTTTTCACTATAATGGTAAAATTGTTATTAAAAAATTTGCCCCTAAAAAATATTTTTTGCCCCTAAATTTCTCATTTAGGGGCAAGTGTGCCCCTAGTGAAAAAGCTTAGCGTACAGACCTGATTATGTACAGATATTTTTTATTTTATTATTATTATCTTTATTTATTTATTATCTTTTTCCTTGGCCACGCAGGGCCGACAGAGGAGAGAGGGAGAAACGGGAGGAGAAGAAGGGAAGACATGCGGCATATGGTCACCGGGTGTGGTGTGCTACTGGAGCGCCCCATGTACAGATATCTTTTAACTGAATTTGACCGTTCTGCTTCATGTAATAATTACATACCATGTCATTTTATTTGGTTGTTTGTTTGATGTGCGTTTTAATTATTTCCCTTACCTCTGTGATGCATCATCGGTCTCTTTTTTTTAAATAAAATGTTGTCCCCTTTCACAGTTACCCTTCGAGGGGACCTTTTGTCCTCTCACCAGGCTGTCATAGTACCGTAATTCCTCCAATAGTAACCCCGGCTTGTATTTGTTTCAACTGTAGCGGGTACCAGGCTTGTATTAGGAGGAGGCATATATAAGAGAGAGGCCTATATTTCTAATTTTCAAACGGATCATAATGAATAAATCAACATTTTGTGTCAGTTTGAACCCAGTAAAATGTACTGGGTTCATTTATTGAAACCAAGTACTGTATGAAATAGTAAACAGTGCAATTACAGGTGGTCACTGGTCATTTCAACGTTTTCAAAGTGAAATCAAGTAACTAGCTCAGTATGCAGCTCAGTATATTAGTAACCCGGCTTGTATTAGGAGGTCGGCTTATAATTGCTTAGCTCAAAAGCGCACCCGGCCATTAATAGAGACCCAGCTTGTATTTGAATACCGGTTACTATTAGAGGAATTACGGTAAATAAGAATTTGATCTTAATTGACCTTCCTGGTTAAATAAAATATATATAAAAGGATTATGTGCATGTATGTACAGACAGATGTGGATAGATATACAGTATATATATATTACACACTAGGGGTGTAAATATTTGACCCCACAACGATTCGATTACGATTCTTCAGGCAACGATTCAATGCATCATGAAATCTCTTCATTTGACCACCATTCGATGCAAGTCTATTCATTTTCGATCAGTTAATTCCCCCAACAATTTTGAATACACAAATGTGGCTGGGGGAACTGATCTCACTCAGCATGAATGGACTATAGGTCAATACAAAATCTACATAACATTTTTTAATAAATAATAATTCTAACATTTTCAAATCGATGCAGTTGAATCGTCACCTTAGGATTGATGCATTGTTACACCCCTAATATACACATACGGTATATACAGCATTATTGTACATACAGTTATATGGGTTATATGCAGGTGTATAAGTAGGTATATATACACACACACACACAGAGGAACAACACACCTTCTCAACTGACAGATGGGGACAGGAAACAGGGATTCGCCAGTTTTTGATCTTTATTACCAGTGTAATAATCCAACATTTCACTTTCACAGACCAGCATCGACTTGGTGTCCAGTAACCTCTCTTTTGATTTATCTTTTCCAATCCGTTTCAATGGAAACCGGGTGCCATTGTTCTTTCCTGACAGCTCAGAGCCGAGCGTGTTTTAAGAGCTCGGAGCACACAGTCGCTCGGTCAATATAGCTGAGGAACTTGTCCGTGGCTGCAAACGGAAACAGCAGTCGCTGTTAAAAGCGTATTTACTTTACCCCGTGAATGAAAGGTTACCTGTAGAAATTTTCCTCACACAGACACTCAGCCTACACGCATTCAAATTGGTTTGGAAAATGGTGTACTACGTTCTAGTAAGCAGGTTTTTTTTTATTATTATGATTATGTTGCAAGTGGGGGCGGCTACGTGGCGTTGTGGGCAAGGCGCTCGCCACGAAATGCTGGAGACGCTGGGCTCGTTAGTTCGAGCCCAGCGCTCCACATTTGCTTTCAGTTTAGCTGGTCGTCCGTACTAATACACATTGGCCGTATTAGGGGGTGGGAAACTGATGGGTGGGGATCGGGCGTTGTGGACAGCAACTCCTACAGGTCGGTTGGTGCGCCTGCGCAGTAGAATCAGGAAGTGTCGGGGGCAGCGTGAGCCTCCCACGCGTTACTCCTCGCCACTGAGAGATCGAGCTGCGCAGGTGAAAAGATGCGACTGCTGTTACCTCAAGTACCGGAGGGGACTTGTGCTATGTATGACTTAGTCCACATTGCAGCCGGCTTGTGGGAGGCAAGAAACAGCGTCCGTGACAGGGGAGGGTTGAATTGGATGATACGAAATTGGGATGGGAGAAAATATAGAAAGTGGGAGAAAAAGTGGATCAAAAAATGATTATGTTGAAAGCTAAACTGTTTCCACTCTGGAGGTGAGGGGGTAACACCACAATGTCTCCATGGCAACCACACAGAAGTATCTCTCGAGGAATTTTCCGTTTGGGAGGGGGACGAGGCCATTGTGAGTACTGTAGGTTACCAGCCTATTCTTTCAAGTTCACCTGCAGTCGCAGACAAAATACATTTCATATTTTAGCAAAGGAGCACTGAGAGCACTGAGAGCACTGAGAGCACTGAGAGCACCGAGAGCACTGAGAGCACCGAGAGCACTGAGAGCACCGAGAGCACTGAGAGCACTGAGAGCACCGAGAGCACTGAGAGCACCGAGAGCACTGAGAGCACTGAGAGCACTGAGAGCACTGAGAGCCCAATGAGTCTTCAATGAGTCTCCTAGCAGGAATAGCAGCCACGACCAGCGCTTGTGAACAGGTTTCCAGTGGACTGGACACGCCACCATCAGTTTGGGGTCACTGCACAAAAATTACCGATCCATCTTCGTCCCATGTGTCAAAAACGCAGATTGGTTTGCCTTCTGACATGTTGCACAGGGCCCTGGTATAAGACATGTTGCACACAGAGCCCCTGGTATAAGACATGTTGCACACAGGGCCCTTGGTATAAGACATGTTGCACAGGGCCCTTGGTATAAGACATGTTGCACAGGGCCCTTGGTATAAGACATGTTGCACAGGGCCCTTGGTATAAGACATGTTGCACAGGGCCCTTGGTATAAGACATGTTGCACAGGGCCCTTGGTATAAGACATGTTGCACAGGGCCCTTGGTATAAGACATGTTGCACAGGGCCCTTGGTATAAGACATGTTGCACACGGCCCTTGGTATAAGACATGTTGCACAGGGCCCTTGGTATAAGACATGTTGCACACGGCCCTTGGTATAAGACATGTTGCACAGGGCCCTTGGTATAAAGGCCTCTACATGCTACAGCAACTTCAAAGCAACTTCAACACAACATCAGCGCGATTTCAGCGCGGTTGTTGTTTAGGGTCTTGTAGACTGTGTTGCGAGGAATCTGCGTACATGTCTCCAAAATCTAACCTAAACAACCGTTGTGTTGATATTGCGTAGCAGTGATTGGTTGGTTAGCGAATGGGGGCGGGGCTGTCATAGAATAATATAGGTCTCGCAGAGAATACCATCCGCCATTGTTGTAGCCAGCCAGCGTTGATGCTAAATAATTAGCGTCACATAGCTGGCCTTTTTCTGAAAACCCAAGCACATATTGTTCCATAGCATACGCCTTCAGTTGATCATGACAAATCCTCTCTTACCTTGACGATAAAAAAGCCTTGATAATTTAGTAAATAAAGCTGTAGCCAGCCAGCTAGCATTGGTGCTATACAAAATGCTATCCACATTAGCTACATAGCTAACCAACTAAATACAATGGTATCCTGAGGTAACTTTAACGTTAAATACAACGTTTGCTAGTCGAAATGACTGGACACACACAGGGACAAGTTAAACATCAATCAATTAATTTATTCCAATAGGTAGTTTGAGCTGCATGTGAGCCGGTCTTTCTCTCCTCTCCATTGGAAACGAATGAAGTTACGTTAAAAAGCAAAGAACCTGCTGACAAAAGTTAAGCTGTTAGCAACAGACACTATAATACTTCCGGTCGGGGAATTTCAAAATAAAAGAGCGAGTCTAAAAGCACCGTAAATGCGTTTATTTTGTACATTATCTAACGTTAACACAAACCTAAACTAACTTTAGATTAGTTTAGGTTCGTGTAACGTTAGATATTGTAAAAAATAAACGTATTTACGGTGCTTTTAGACTCGCTCTTTTATTTTGAAACCCCCCGCCCGGAAGTAAAAATCATGCTTATTTTTCTGCTTTTATCAATGGGTTGGTTGAGAAGGGAAGCGTCATCTATCTAGGGAACCTAGCTACATACGGGGTACAATGTTATAGGCTGTGCGTTGATTTTGCAGAAGCATAAAGGTAGAGTGTCTGCAACACCGTTGCTTTGTCGATGTTGTGTCGAAGTTGCTTTGAATTTGCTGTAGCATGCAGAGGCCTTAAGACATGTTGCACAGGGCCCTTGGTATAAGACATGTTGCACAGGGCCCTTGGTATAAGACATGTTGCACACGGCCCTTGGTATAAGACATGTTGCACAGGGCCCTTGGTATAAGACATGTTGCACAGGGCCCTTGGTATAAGACATGTTGCACACCTTGGTATAAGACATGTTGCACACGGCCCTTGGTATAAGACATGTTGCACAGGGCCCTTGGTATAAGACATGTTGCACAGAGCCCTTGGTATAAGACATGTTGCACAGGGCCCTTGGTATAAGACATGTTGCACAGGGCCCTTGGTATAAGACATGTTGCACAGGGCCCTTGGTATAAGACATGTTGCACACCTTGGTATAAGACATGTTGCACACGGCCCTTGGTATAAGACATGTTGCACAGGGCCCTTGGTATAAGACATGTTGCACAGAGCCCTTGGTATAAGACATGTTGCACAGGGCCCTTGGTATAAGACATGTTGCACAGGGCCCTTGGTATAAGACATGTTGCACACGGCCCTTGGTATAAGACATGTTGCACAGGGCCCTTGGTATAAGACATGTTGCACACCTTGGTATAAGACATGTTGCACACGGCCCTTGGTATAAGACATGTTGCACACGGCCCTTGGTATAAGACATGTTGCACAGGGCCCTTGGTATAAGACATGTTGCACACCTTGGTATAAGACATGTTGCACAGGGCCCTTGGTATAAGACATGTTGCACACCTTGGTATAAGACATGTTGCACAGGGCCCTTGGTATAAGACATGTTGCACAGGGCCCTTGGTATAAGACATGTTGCACAGGGCCCTTGGTATAAGATAGGGATGCCCCGATCGATCGGCCACCGATCGTTATCGGCCGATACTCAGTATAAATATGCAATCTGTGAATTGCGATAATGAGTCATATTCGCCGATCGCGGAAACCGATCAAGCGAAGCTCTCACTCGCTGTCTGTCTCAGACACACACGACCTGCAAACTGCCGCTGCTCCTCCTCCCTTGCCCCGCCCGCCCCCGTGCAGAGTTTGTAAACACTGAGGACTGAGAGGAGGCTCCTCTGCTCGAGTCTGTAGTGCATTCGACCTGCGCTAACGTTAGCTACCTAGCTATCGTTACTGTTTAAACAAAATTACCCAGTCAACTATTCACGTTTAGTAGGCATTGTCTAACGGTATTTAGCCGGCTAGCTACCGATAGCTCCTGATATCAACAAATGATCCAGAAAATCTAGTAGTCCATGTTCATACCTCCATTAGCTTGCGTTAGCTGACGTTAGTTTACTGTTCAAAACGAAATGTCCCATTGAACTAAAGTTCTGTCTTAAAGGGGAACTATCTTATAAATGGCCTTTTTGAGTGTTTAGCATTGTTTCCTAGCTATGTGAACTTATATTAATATGATCTATGTCTCAAAATTATCATATTGGCGCATTCTTCCAATTCTCCTCTCACAATATTCACCCTCACTGAACTGAGTCATTTGAAAATGTGCGCGATATGTGATGTCAGAGAGACACCGCTGCATGTTAATGTTCAGGCGACGGGACCCGGCGCAGTGGTTTAGGAGCCCAGGCTCAAAACGGCTCGAGATCTTGAGGTAGAAAAATGCTGTTTTTGAGGACTTGATTAGAAATACAAAACAATGAATAAAAAAATATATATATTACAGAGGTGTTCCATAGACTCACAGGAATTGTGTAAAAGTGCCCAAATAGTGAAAGAAATAGTAAAATAGTTCCCCTTTAACGTCATCTAGCCGGCTAGCAGTAGCTACAGATAGCTCTTGATATCAATGTCTTATAACATTGATTTAATGCGTATTCAAGCTGAGGGCTTGCTGAATGTGAAATGACCAAAGCACAATAACGTTACCAATAGGGTCCCGCTGCAGCGCCGGAGAATCCTTTTTTGAGCTGGAGGCTACTAGAGTACACACAGACAGTGGAGCTGTTTGATAGCGAGCATTTTGACTTGTTGCGTGGTGGCGATGTCTCGCAGATAATACAAGTACAAGTCTAATTATATAATATATATATTTTATAAAAAAATAAAAAAATAAAATTTATATAAAATAATTTTTAATTTCTTTTTAATCAAAAACAATCGGTATCGGATCGGTATCGGCCGATATGGCTCACGACGACCGGTGGCAAAAAACGTGATCGGGGCATCCCTAGTATAAGACATGTTGCACAGGGCCCTTGGTATAAGACATGTTGCACAGGGCCCTTGGTATAAGACATGTTGCACAGGGCCCTTGGTATAAGACATGTTGCACAGAGCCCTTGGTATAAGACATGTTGCACAGGGCCCTTGGTATAAGACATGTTGCACAGGGCCCTTGGTATAAGACATGTTGCACAGGGCCCTTGGTATAAGACATGTTGCACATGTTGCACAGGGCCCTTGGTATAAGACATGTTGCACATGTTGCACAGGGCCCTTGGTAGAAGACATGTTGCACATGTTGCACAGGGCCCTTGGTATAAGACATGTTGCACATGTTGCACAGGGCCCTTGGTATAAGACATGTTGCACATGGCCCTTGGTATAAGACATGTTGCACATGTTGCACAGGGCCCTTGGTATAAGACATGTTGCACAGGGCCCATGGTATAAGACATGTTGCACAGGGCCCTTGGTATAAGACATGTTGCACAGGGCCCTTGGTATAAGACATGTTGCACATGTTGCACAGGGCCCATGGTATAAGACATGTTGCACACAGAGCCCTTGGTATAAGACATGTTGCACAGGGCCCTTGGTATAAGACATGTTGCACAGGGCCCTTGGTATAAGACATGTTGCACAGGGCCCTTGGTATAAGACATGTTGCACAGGGCCCTTGGTATAAGACATGTTGCACAGGGCCCTTGGTATAAGACATGTTGCACAGGGCCATTGGTATAAGACATGTTGCACAGGGCCCTTGGTATAAGACATGTTGCACAGGGCCCTTGGTATAAGACATGTTGCACAGGGCCCTTGGTATAAGACATGTTGCACAGGGCCCTTGGTATAAGACATGTTGCACAGGGCCCTTGGTATAAGACATGTTGCACATGGCCCTTGGTATAAGACATGTTGCACAGGGCCCTTGGTATAAGACATGTTGCACAGGGCCCTTGGTATAAGACATGTTGCACAGGGCCCTTGGTATAAGACATGTTGCACAGGGCCCTTGGTATAAGACATGTTGCACATGGCCCTTGGTATAAGACATGTTGCACAGGGCCCTTGGTATAAGACATGTTGCACAGAGCCCTTGGTATAAAGACATGTTGCACAGGGCCCTTGGTATAAGACATGTTGCACAGAGCCCTTGGTATAAGACATGTTGCACAGGGCCCTTGGTATAAGACATGTTGCACAGGGCCCTTGGTATAAGACATGTTGCACAGAGCCCTTGGTATAAAGACATGTTGCACACAGGGCCCTTGGTATAAGACATGTTGCACAGGGCCCTTGGTATAAGACATGTTGCACAGAGCCCTTGGTATAAGACATGTTGCACAGGGCCCTTGGTATAAGACATGTTGCACAGAGCCCTTGGTATAAGACATGTTGCACAGGGCCCTTGGTATAAGACATGTTGCACAGAGCCCTTGGTATAAGACATGTTGCACACAGGGCCCTTGGTATAAGACATGTTGCACAGGGCCCTTGGTATAAGACATGTTGCACAGAGCCCTTGGTATAAGACATGTTGCACAGAGCCCTTGGTATAAGACATGTTGCACAGGGCCCTTGGTATAAGACATGTTGCACAGGGCCCTTGGTATAAGACATGTTGCACAGGGCCCTTGGTATAAGACATGTTGCACAGGGCCCTTGGTATAAGACATGTTGCACAGGGCCCTTGGTATAAGACATGTTGCACATGGCCCTTGGTATAAGACATGTTGCACAGGGCCCTTGGTATAAGACATGTTGCACAGAGCCCTTGGTATAAAGACATGTTGCACAGGGCCCTTGGTATAAGACATGTTGCACAGAGCCCTTGGTATAAGACATGTTGCACAGGGCCCTTGGTATAAGACATGTTGCACAGGGCCCTTGGTATAAGACATGTTGCACAGAGCCCTTGGTATAAAGACATGTTGCACACAGGGCCCTTGGTATAAGACATGTTGCACAGGGCCCTTGGTATAAGACATGTTGCACAGAGCCCTTGGTATAAGACATGTTGCACAGGGCCCTTGGTATAAGACATGTTGCACAGAGCCCTTGGTATAAGACATGTTGCACAGGGCCCTTGGTATAAGACATGTTGCACAGAGCCCTTGGTATAAGACATGTTGCACACAGGGCCCTTGGTATAAGACATGTTGCACAGGGCCCTTGGTATAAGACATGTTGCACAGGGCCCTTGGTATAAGACATGTTGCACAGAGCCCTTGGTATAAGACATGTTGCACAGAGCCCTTGGTATAAGACATGTTGCACAGGGCCCTTGGTATAAGACATGTTGCACAGGGCCCTTGGTATAAGACATGTTGCACAGGGCCCTTGGTATAAGACATGTTGCACAGAGCCCTTGGTATAAGACATGTTGCACAGGGCCCTTGGTATAAGACATGTTGCACAGAGCCCTTGGTATAAGACATGTTGCACAGGGCCCTTGGTATAAGACATGTTGCACAGGGCCCTTGGTATAAGACATGTTGCACACGGCCCTTGGTATAAGACATGTTGCACAGGGCCCTTGGTATAAGACATGTTGCACAGGGCCCTTGGTATAAGACATGTTGCACAGGGCCCTTGGTATAAGACATGCTGCACAGGGCCCTTGGTATAAGACAGGGAGGGGCAACTGGCGGCCCGCGGGCCGCATGCGGCCCTCACCGACGTTTCATGCGGCCCCAGGCCAATATATATATAAAAAAAAAAAAAAAAAAAAAAAAAAAAAAAAAAATTTATTGTATTCGACTAAGAAGAGTTGGCAGTCGACTATGGCTCCTTTCGATCGATTAGTCGACTATTTGATTAATAGGGGTCAGCCCTAGTGTGGACATATGAAACGCTGTTGAAAGTGCCGTGCAGCAATATGGGGGTTTTGATAAACTGTCGGCTGTTGTTACCGATGGAGCACCGGCAATGAAAGGAAAACGCACAGGATTCGCTGGGCTTCTAAGGCAGAGTGGCGTTGAGTGTCCAATGCTGCACTGCATTATACATCAGGTAAGTTCGCTAACATAATTTCCATCTATTGTGGGTCACTAATAATGACCAATGCGAATCGAGTGTAGTCAAATTATATGCGAGAGTCGTTAAATCGTTTTTCTTTTTTTTTATCTGATATAGGAGGCTCTCTGTGCCAAGAAGCTTGACTATACAGCCATGTTATGGATTTGGTTACCAAGGTTACCAATCTAATTCGTGGAGGCAACAGGTCACTAAACCATAGAAAGTTTGTCTCCTTTTTGGAAGAGATGGACACTGATTATGGCGACTTGCAGCTACACACAGAAATCCGATGGCTGAGCCGTCGGAAAGTACAGGAGCGACATTGAAACACTGGAAATGCAATTCAATGATCGGTTTGAAGATTTCAACGGCATGCAGTCACGGATAGCGCTGTTTGCCGGCCCCCTCACCGCTACGGTGTCAGAGCAGCCCCCACCGTTGCAGCTTGAACTGTGCGAGCTACAGTCAGATCCTTTTTTTCAAGCAAAGAGAAATGAGAGGGGAATTTCATTTTGGAAACTGCTACCTGAGCCCCGCTTCCCACTCCTCAGGGACTTTGCCCTCTCTATGGCCAGTATGTTTGGGAGCACATACATATGCGAGAGCAATTTCTCAAACATGAAGCACATCAAGTCAAAGGAGAGAAACAGGCTGTCGGATGAAACATTATTTCATCTGATGCAGATTGCATGCACAAACATTGAAGTTGACATTCCTGCTATTGTGCGCCAACAAGAGAGACCACAAGTGTCTCATTAAAGACAGGGGGGGAGGAGATGATGAAGAGGTGTAGGGGGGGGGGGGGGAGGAGATGATGAAGAGGTGTAGAGAGGGGGGAAGAGATGATGAAGAGGTGTAGAGAGGGGGGGGGGAGATGATGGAGAGGTGTAGAGAGGGGACCATTATTATTATTATTATTATTATTATTATTATTATTATTACTATAACCATTATTGACCCACTGTGGGGCGAGGGTGAATGTCATGCCAGTTTGATAAAGGGTCAATGGGAGGCATGTAGTATTGCACTTTACTTTACTTGCACTTTACTTGTTTACTTTTGTAGTGTTCAGATAACACTAATAACACAAAGACAAAGCAGCATTCCTGCTGCATTTCACTACAACAGTAAATCAAAAGTGCAATAATAAATGATTTTGTTAAATGTATACACTTTTATCCTGCTACTAAACAAAACATTCCTGAGTGCTTCATATCCATAACATGCATTTCAGTGTTATAATGTTTTGTTTAGTAGCAGGATAAAAGTTTATACATTTAACAAAATCATTTATTATTGCACTTTTGATTTACTGTGAAATGCAGCAGGAATGCTGCTTTGTGTTTGTTGAGCAGTGGGCTTTAAGTTCATACATTTATTTTATTAGAAGCCTTAATTATAATTGATAATTTTTGTATATATTTGGGGTTACACAGCAATACTTTTAAATTCAGCTGTTTATAAATTCATAAAGTTGAAATTGCATTACTAAATGCATTTGAAATGGAATAAAAACAAAGTTACAACAAATTATAATTGTTTATATACCTTGTGACTATTAGGGCTATTTGAGTGATGGGGTACTACTGGCGGGACTGCCGATAAACAATGGGGCCCCCCCAGATTGATTGTGGACATTTTGTGGCCCTCACCATATACAAAGTTGCCCACCCCTGGTATAAGACATGTTGCACAGAGCCCTTGGTATAAGACATGTTGCACAGGGCCCTTGGTATAAGACATGTTGCACAGGGCCCTTGGTATAAGACATGTTGCACAGAGCCCTTGGTATAAGACATGTTGCACATGGCCCTTGGTATAAGACATGTTGCACAGGGCCCTTGGTATAAAGACATGTTGCACAGGGCCCTTGGTATAAGACATGTTGCACAGGGCCCTTGGTATAAGACATGTTGCACAGGGCCCTTGGTATAAGACATGTTGCACAGGGCCCTTGGTATAAGACATGTTGCACAGGGCCCTTGGTATAAGACATGTTGCACAGGGCCCTTGGTATAAGACATGTTGCACAGGGCCCTTGGTATAAGACATGTTGCACAGGGCCCTTGGTATAAGACATGTTGCACAGGGCCCTTGGTATAAGACATGTTGCACAGGGCCCTTGGTATAAAGGCCTCTACATGCTACAGCAAATTCAAAGCAACTTCAACACAACATCGACAAAGCAACGGTGTTGCAGACACATTACCTTTATGCTTCTGCAAAATCAACGCGCAGCCTATGATGCAACAACATGTACCCCGGATGTGCGGCTCGAGCGCGCCCAGCCCGCCTGAATACTTTGGGCAGCCGAAGGTGCGCACTCTAGCAATTACAAACGGATTTCCCTTCTCAACCATACATCGTTAGTATAATAATAGCCCTGTTTATGTTTGTTTTCGCTTGTGTTCTTGTATATAGTGTAATATAGTTATATCGCCACATCAACCCAGTCCATCCCCATTGTTTCCCCAATCTCCTTCCACGGATTCATCGTCATAATGCTATCCTTGTAGTCTTTAGACCCGCTATTATATAAATGTTTGTACTTTCGGACCTCCTCTGCAATACGTTCCTGCATTTGATTCATTTTAAACAAACAATTAAACAAGTGTAATGAAACAATACACTAGCTATCGAGCTCCTGTCAGAAAGTTTTCTTTTGGTCTCGAGCTCCTGTCAGAAAGTTTTCTTTTGGTCTCGAGCCAGGAAAACACTAGAAGTGACAGACAGCCCCGCCCCCATTCACTACCAACCAATCACTGCTACGCAATACCAACGCAACGGGTCTTTAGATTAGATTTTGGAGACAGGTACGCAACGTCCTCGCAACACAGTCTACAAGACTGTCTGCAACAAGCGCGCTGAAATTGCGCCGATGTTGTGTTGAAGTTGCTTTGAATTTGCTGTAGCATGTAGAGGCCTTAAGACATGTTGCACTGGGCCCTTGGTATAAGACATGTTGCACAGGGCCCTTGGTATAAGACATGTTGCACAGGGCCCTTGGTATAAGACATGTTGCACAGGGCCCTTGGTATAAGACATGTTGCACACGGCCCTTGGTATAAGACATGTTGCACAGGGCCCTTGGTATAAGACATGTTGCACAGAGCCCTTGGTATAAGACATGTTGCACAGAGCCCTTGGTATAAGACATGTTGCACAGGGCCCTTGGTATAAGACATGTTGCACACGGCCCTTGGTATAAGACATGTTGCACAGAGCCCTTGGTATAAGACATGTTGCACAGGGCCCTTGGTATAAGACATGTTGCACACAGGGCCCTTGGTATAAGACATGTTGCACACAGGGCCCTTGGTATAAGACATGTTGCACACAGGGCCCTTGGTATAAGACATGTTGCACACAGGGCCCTTGGTATAAGACATGTTGCACACAGGGCCCTTGGTATAAGACATGTTGCACAGGGCCCTTGGTATAAGACATGTTGCACAGGGCCCTTGGTATAAGACATGTTGCACATGGCCCTTGGTATAAGACATGTTGCACAGAGCCCTTGGTATAAGACATGTTGCACAGGGCCCTTGGTATAAGACATGTTGCACAGGGCCCTTGGTATAAGACATGTTGCACAGGGCCCTTGGTATAAGACATGTTGCACAGGGCCCTTGGTATAAGACATGTTGCACAGGGCCCTTGGTATAAGACATGTTGCACAGGGCCCTTGGTATAAGACATGTTGCACAGAGCCCTTGGTATAAGACATGTTGCACAGGGCCCTTGGTATAAGACATGTTGCACAGGGCCCTTGGTATAAGACATGTTGCACAGGGCCCTTGGTATAAGACATGTTGCACAGGGCCCTTGGTATATTATTTAAATATTGATAACCAGGGTTTCCGCTAGCAATTTATTTGGCGGGCCAAATGTAACATTTAACGATGTCATCATGTAATACGTGTGGTCATAAATAAATGCGTGAAAACATGGAACATGGGAGTAATCATACGTACTTATCGGTCACTACTGGGGGAATTTCGTATAAAACGGACGTCTGTTTTGCCAGGCATGGCTGCCTGCTGCCACACAATAACTTATTCACAAGCCACAGTCAATGTAATTAAAAATCAGCGTTTTGTGTGACACCAAGTGAGCGGCAGGGACGTCCGCACATTAGAAAATTGGAGCTTCGCACTTCGAGTCCGCTTTGAGTCCGCGCGGATCTCCGCGTACGGTCCGCTATGGGAGGGCCTTGAGATGTAGTATACCTTTCACACTGCTTGCAGAAGATGTAGTATACCTTTCACACTGCTTGCAGAAGATGTAGTATACATTTCACACTGCTTGCAGAAGATGTAGTATACCTTTCACACTGCTTGCAGAAGATGTAGTATACATTTCACACTGCTTGCAGAAGATGTAGTATACCTTTCACACTGCTTGCAGAAGATGTAGTATACATTTCACACTGCTTGCAGAAGATGTAGTATACATTTCACACTGCTTGCAGAAGATGTAGTATACCTTTCACACTGCTTGCAGAAGATGTAGTATACCTTTCACACTGCTTGCAGAAGACGTAGTAGGGGTGGACGGTATAAACGGTATGAATTTGCGCTACGGTAGATTTTGACTATACCTTGTGACGGGTAGAGCAACTCTAAAGTAGCAATGACGTAACCACAGTGTTGAGGGAGGGGGCTGCTAGGAGTGGAGCTAACGTTAGCTTGCTGAGGCAGGGCTCTACAGTGAGACTATTTCACTCGCATTTGCCCCTAAAAATAGATATGTGCGAACTGGGCAAATTATTTAGGAGCACAGAGGCTTTGCGTAGTGGGCGTGTCAACGCGCGACACGGAACAGAGCGGACCTTCAATTCTAGAAGCAAACTGAGCTCAGCCCTGCGTTGCACACAGCTGTGTGTGACAACTTCTCTCGTGAGTCGCGCAGTTTCTATGTGTAATGTAAACTCTGCGACGGATCCAATGGTCTAACATGCTTTGCATCCACGCCATTCTGGAATGCCCACGTCGCGCTAAAATCTTAAGTAATGTTAACTGTTGATGTAGCCTCAGAAACAGGGACCGAAACTAAAGCCCGCCGCCCGCCAGGGGCGCTCAGTTTTTACCTTTGGCGCTTGACACTTAGAGGGCTGCCCGCCGTGTGGCGTGTAATCAATCAAGTTCATAACGATACTCTTATTTTGAAAATCTGTGCGGGTCTCATTTCCGCCCCAAGCGCATCTCCAGTCATAATATCGATGGCTCCGGCAGTTAGCAACAATTAGGTTCGTATGATACTCTTTATTTTGAAAAAAAACGCGGCAACGAGTCATATCCGCCCAGCCCTGCAGCGGGATACTATTGGCTAAGGGCTTCTGCTCGCAGTGCTCATGTCAACACAGGCAGTCTGCTCTAGAAGAGCGGACCTCCATGAGCTACCGTTACTGTTTAAACAATGACCCAGTCAACTATTCACTTTTAGTTTAATACATGACGAGGCATTGTCTAACGGTATCTAGCTGGCTAGCTACTGATAGCTGCTGATATCAACAAATGCTCCAGCAATAGTCGACTCGAGTGCATAATACCTCCGTTCCCTCGTTAGCTAGCTCACGTTAGATCCATCTGTCCCAGTAAACTAAATTGTCTTAACGTTATCTACCGGGCTAGCAGTAGCTACAGATAGCTCCTGATATCAATGTCTTATAACATTGATTGAATGCGTATTCTAGCTGAGGGCATGTTGAATGTGATTTGACAAAAGAACCGTAACGTTATAAATAGGGTCCAGCTGCATCGCCGGAGAATCCTTGCATGCTGAATGTAGGGTCTAGCTCAGGGGTGGCCAACCCGCGGCTCGCGAGCCGCATGCGGCTCTTTGCCCGTCAATGTGCGGCTCTTCCATCCATAAAAAAAAATTAAAAAAAATAATTTTTTTTTTTACGTTTTTCTTTTTTTTTTTTTGGTCACTCATTCCATAAGGACGTAGAATAAACATTTACAATTTTTTTTTAAATGGTCCATTTGCATGTTCTTGGTATCTGAATCTAGGGACATATATGGACCAGTGTCAGAAATAGTGTGTCTGTTACTAGGCTTGAGTAAATTGTAATGAACCAAAGGAGAATATCAATTCTATTTAAAAAAAAATTTATCTTTGACTGTAAATAACACCATGCTAAAATTGACCAGACCTGAAAAATCTAAGCAAATGAATAAAGGGAAGATGATTAAACAGAAGGTTTTGTAGATACAGTACTGAATTCTGCCATCTTTTTTATAATGTAAATTTCTCCACCATTTTTCATCATATTGCAACACCGTTTTTTGCAAGATGTTCACAGAAAGGTAGAGAAACTAACTGCGTTCTGTTTTATGGCAATAACGTTCAGGTTTGTGGGAGATAATCCCAAAAAATAAGAGAAATTAAAAAGTAAATCCAGAAGTCAGATGATTGACAGGGGCTGGTGTGAGCTGGGTAGGGTAGTTTTTCGAAATTTGAAAGCCCTGAGTCTCTTCCTTCAAAAGACTACACTCACTTTTGGCTGTGCCACTTCCTCCTGTCAATATGCGCCGGTTTCCGACTCAATGCCCTGAGATTTCTATAATCTTATATTTCACTAATAACAGTTCAAATAATTGGTAAAGAAACATAATGCTGAAAATATACACTTTTACTGTATATCTCTGGCTTAAGAGGTTAACCCTGTGAGGCCCAAATTAAAAAGAAATTAGCAACTTCAGAGGCCAGAGGGTGGGACATATAAACACATTTACTATCTGTAACTGAGGGGTACAATTCCCTGACTATTACTAGATATGATACTTACTACCACTACCTTTGTACTTAATATTCGGCCACCCAGTACACGGCATAAATATATTATGATGAACACTGTCACGTAGATGAAACGGATCCAACACAAATGTACGAATTAGAAATAGGTCTTTATTTCTACACAGCGATGGTGTGTAGAGCAAGCACTTAATCAAATCAATCACATTTATGAATGGAATTAGTATGCACTTTTATGGCAAGAGTATTCGTCTGTATATCAATAGAGAATGTCCAATCTCTGAAGGCGCAGGTGGTACATATACGACCTGGAATAGTTTAAGGAATAACAGCAATGATACTTTAATGATTATATACTGGATACACTAGAGGGGGGTTAATCCGGTCGCTTGTAAACCGACAGGAGTAGGAAGGGGGGGGGGGGTAGAATCCGACTGCCTCATCCGGCCAAGGGTATCCCAGGTGAACCCACTGTAGTGCCGTTCAATGCGCCGGCGATCCTTGGACCACAGATGAAAGCAGGTGGACTCTTTGTGGGCCGGCGTCATCCGGTCCACGGAGGAGAGACGTGAAGCGACCTCGTCTTGCAGAGCGTCTCCTCACCTTGCGTCCTCTCCAGGGGGGGGGGTTCCAACACACGGCAGTGTCGGGGGTCTTTATCCATGGAATAATCAATGTGTACAAAGCATAATCCGTGCCTGGGAAGGCGGGCTGTCGTCGGTAGAATAATCCGGTATACAGGTCTACTCGCTCGTAGGCTCTGGGGCTCCTCGGGTGCAGCTTCACGTGGGGTCAACCACCCTGGGTAAGCAGCCAGTTCTCTGCCCGAAACGATGGGGTACTGACTACGGTAGTATTCTCACCGCACGAAGCACTATATATTAACAGACTATTATTAGCTTAATAGACTACGTCCAACTCGACGATATAGTGCCAAATATGACTATTCAAATATTAATATACACGATGTCTCAATACCGATGGTAGGCGAACTTGGCCTTACTCCCACACGTGGCGTCGCGGGGAGGCTTTACGTCTGTGACTCTATTGGAGGGTAAGAAACTGGACTGAAAAGAAAGTCCTACTTTAGTAGCGCAGTATATATACGCACTATGAACAAATAGTCCCATTAGTGGTGCGGTAGTCAGATTCCTACGCGGAACTAGGACTTGTTCGTACATGTGGAGCGGTACGTTTGAACTGGGTCTGAGGGGTATGGCAGCCTGGCACCAAGGTCTCGACCAATAGTAGAATGGAGACTATTATGGGATGTTCAGTAGGCTAGAATGGATATTCAATGCATATTGTACAAGGAATATACAAGGGATATCAGGGAATATTAGAGAATATACAAATACAATTAAATATATATATATAAATAAATATATATATTCGGTTTAATCTGGCCCTTCACAACAGCCACCCCCTGATTGGTCCCAGACCTAATCAGTTAAACAGAGACAGATTAATCGCGTTGTCTATTTACACATAAGGGTTTGCTGTAGGGGTCAGTCAACTTCACAAAGTCATAGGGTTGTAGGGTCATGGTCATCATCGATTGTGTCTGGGAGTCGAGGCAGTTCTATGAGCCCCGCCACGGGACGGGTGTAAGTGCGACCCTGGACGAGCACTTCAGCTGCTCGGACCTTGCCGTCGGCACCGGTGATCACTTTGCTTACGCGGCCGGCCGGCCACATAGCTCTGGGCAGTGATTGATCAATAATCATGACGACTGTTCCTTCTGTCAAATTGTCTCTCTCCTTTACCCACTTCTGGCGGGTCTGTAGAGACGGTAGGTAGTGCAGTAGGAAACTGTTCCAAAACTTGTCGGCTAATACTTGGCTGTACCTCCACATTCGTCGGCCGTTCGCTTCTTCAGGCCGGTACATTGTCTGTGGTAATGCAGGATCTAGCCGCCCCATCAGGAGTGTGTTGGGGGTAACTGGGTCGATATCCGCCACATCACTGGAGACATATCCGAGGGGCTTCGAGTTAAGTACTCCCTCAATCTCCGTGAGGACTGTCATTAGGACTTCTTCCGCCACAGTCTGGGCCCCAAATACTGCGTACAGGGCTGTCTTTATGGAGCGCACTTCTCGTTCCCAAGTGCCACCGAAGTGGGGTGCGTTTGGGGGGTTGAATTGGAAATCAACCTGTGCTGGAGCGAGGTGGGTCTTAAGTTCTGGGCCCATAGCTTGGAAGCTCTCTCTCAGCTCTCTTTCGCCGCCTTTGAAGTTTGTCCCATGATCGGACAATAGGGTAGACGGTCTTCCTTTCCGTGATGTGAATCTACGGAAGGCCATAAGGAATGAGTCTGTGCTCATGGTCGGGAGAAGCTCGATGTGTATCGCTCTGGTGGTCATGCATTTGAATACAATACCCCACCGCTTCTCGGTTCCTCTTCCTTTCTTTATGTGCAGCGGGCCAAAGCAGTCCATACCCGTTGAGTGGAATGGCTTGTCACCGATTCGGAGGCGACATGGAGGAAGGTCAGCCATCCTTGGTATGCTGGGCTGCGCGCGCCACTTGCGGCAGTCTAGACATGTTCGCTGGAAGCGTCGTACCGCCTCTCTTCCTTGTAGGATCCAGTAACGACGTCTGATTTCCGCGAAGACTCTTTCTGCTCCTGCGTGATGTACATCCTCATCGTATTTCTTTATAATCAGCTCTGTGACCTTGTGTCGGCTGTTCAATACGATCGGGTATTTAATGTCATCCGGTAGATTGGGGGCTCTGCGTAGGCGACCACCCACTCTGATGAGGGTATGAGCGTCGCTCTCGGGGGCCAGATGAATTAATCTGCTGTCGGATGGGACGGGCTTTCCTCCCTGTAGACAGGCCAATTCATCGGGGAACGAGTCTCTCTGGGCTCGCTGCAGTAGAAGCAATTCTGCTTCCTCGTAGTTAGCTGCTGACATATCAGCGGGGGACTTGCACTCCGGGTGGTACCGCAGGAATGTTCTTTGTTGTGCACTCTCTATGGACGTGCAATCGTCTATGTTAGGGTCGGTGGAGGCTACGGTGCTCAATCCACAGAACACAGACTTCTTATTTTCCACCTCCTCTGGACTTGCTTCCCTCGGGATAGGCATGGGCCACTGTCCTTCCGGGAGTCTTAGGAATGCGGGGCCGTCACTGTAGACATTGCGACGGGTGAGGTCATCCAGGGGCATCCCCCGGGTGATGACGTCAGCTGGGTTCTGTTTTGTATCAACGTAGCGCCACTCTGTTTCTCCGGTTAACTCTTCGGTTAAGTCTTGAATCTCGGTGACTCTGACTCCCACGAAGACTTTGTACTTGCATGAGTCCGATTTGATCCAGGCGAGTACCGTCGTGGAATCTGACCACAGGATTGTTCTAGACACCGGTATGGTGAGCTCACGTTGGATGAGCGTGGCTAGGTGCGCTCCGGCTAGGGCTGCGCAGAGCTCTAGACGTGGGATAGATTGTTGCTTGCGTGGGGCTATTCTCGAGCGGGCGAGGACAAATGCTGTGTAGATCTCTCCCCCCTGGTCTTGGGCCCGCAAGTAGGCTACTGATCCGTATGCGACCTCTGAGGCGTCACTGAAGACGTGTAAGTCCATTTTACATGTCTCTGGCCTCACCGTGGGTGGGAAGTAGCTTCGGCGCATATTAACGCCTGGGAGTGAGTGGAGCTCCATCTCCCACTCTCTCCAGGTGGATGCAAGGTGTGCGGGAATGGGGTCGTCCCAGCCCTGGTCCTTGTCCCACAATGCTCGTACAATCATTTTTGCCCTGGTGGTGTACGGTAGAATACATCCTAGCGGGTCATATTGTCGGGCGAGTGTTGTGTACACACTCCGTCTGGTGGTCGGCGCCGCCGCCGGCCTTCCCTGCTCCGTAGTCAGGGGCTTGTGTCTGTAGTGAAGCGAATCTGTTTTGAATCGCCACACCAATCCCAGGGTCATCTCCTGGGCTTCTCCCGGGATTGTAGCCATCCAGGTCTCGCTGCTGGCTGCCTTGTCCTCGGAGGAGAGGCTGCGCAGTACTTGCGGATCGCTGCTGGCCCACTGCCTGAGATCAAAGCCGCCTTTGATCAATGAGGCGCGGAGTTTAATCAGGAGAGCCTCGGCTTCTTCTTGGGTTGAAAGGCTTTGTAGACAGTTGTCTACGTAGAAGCTGTTCTTTACGCTGTGTCGGACCTCTTCGTCCGCTGCTGGGTCCTCTGCTACATGTTTCTGTAGTGCAAATGTAGCACAGCAGGGGCTGCACGTCGTTCCGAAGGGGAGGACTTCCCATTGGTAGATGGCTGGGTGCTCATCTCCTGGCTTCTCTCTCCATAGGAACCGTAACAGGGGCTTGTCCGCCTCTACTAATCTCACCTGCAGGAACATTCCTTTAATGTCCCCGCTGATGGCCACCTTTTCCTGGCGGAAGCGGAGTAGAACGCCGAGTAGGGAGGGGCCGAGTGTGGGACCGGGCAGTAACTCTTTATTCAGATTTTGGGATCCGATCTGGTAGCTGCAGTTAAATACTATGCGGTCTTTACCGTTGTGATGGACCTTGTGGTGGGGCACGTACCACGATTCAGTGGTCTGGTCAGCCTCTTTAATGTCCATCTTTGTGACGTGTCCCGCTGTGATGAGCTTCTCAATCTCAGCGCGGTATACACTCTCTTGGGCGGGGTTCTTGGCTAAGCGCCGCTCCGTGTTCAGCAGGTACCGTTCTGTGGCGTCTGTCTTGGCGTGGAAAGTAGGCATTCCTTCTCGCCGCAGGAGTGGCGTGGCGTATCTCAACACGCCGTTGACCGGGACTCTCTTGGTCCCTGTCTCGAGGAGGTGAATGGCGTAAATGTCATCTTTAGAGCGAATGTCTTTCTTTCCGTTCTTAAAGGGCATTTGTTCCAAGGTCCATAACCGCTCTACGTGTTGCAGGAGTGCGGTTTCTCCCTCTGTGACTCGGGAGTGGAGACATCTAGTGGCTGTACTTCGGTTGAGAGATTTGGCGAGCGGGCCTTGGAGAGTCCATCCCAAACGGGTCTCGACTGCTGCAGGACAGCCTCGGGGTCCGGTATGAACCCGGTCTATCGGGACAATGAGGCCTGCATGGTCGGAGCCTATCAACAGGGTCGGCATAGCATTGTCTATGAGCGGGATCGGTAACTTGCGCAGATGTACATATTTCTCCATCAGCTTGGCGACGGGGTATGTGTACCGCGACAGTCCTATTTCTTGGCTGGTGAAAGCGTCTGCAATCTGGTACCGTCGCTCAGGCTGGCCGCTTGCTGCGATAGAGAATGAGACATTCTCGCCCTTTATCGTCTTCAAATCTCGTCTTATTGTCCGAATTGTCATTTGGGTTTCGCTTCCCCGCAGCCCTAGCTGGGCCGCAGCGGAGGCGAGCAGCAGGGTCTTCTCTGACCCGTCATCGAGGACGGCGTAAGTGTCCAGGACTTTATTCTGGTAGCTTAGTGTCACACGCACTACTTTTAGGAGTACTCGGGCTCCACTGCTGCTGGCGGGATCGATGTACATGACGCTCGCTTTGCGGCTGGATGGTGCGGGTGAAGGGCGCCGTCTGTTACTGTCGTGAAGTATGTCCAGATGGGCTCCATCGCACTTGGTGCACCTTTTCTTTAAGCGGCATTCGGCTGCCATGTGTGAGCGCGCACAGCGAAAACAGCGCTTGTTGGACTTTATCCATTGACCTGCTTCCTCCGCGTTCAGCTTGGGGAAGGAGTCACATTGCGCTAGCCAGTGTTCTTTCTCACAGTAGGGGCACACTATCTTCCACTTCTCCGTTCTGGAGGGGGTACTGTGGCTCCTGCTGCTCGGTACTGACTCCGATTGGTGCATCACAGTCACCGATCTTCTTCCATCATTTAGTCGTCTGGTTCCTTCTCTGGAGCCAGGGGTGCTCTGTCCGAATGTATCTAGCCGTAGGCTGCTGACTTCTCTCGCCAGGAAGTCTGCTAGATCGAGGAGGTTCGGTTCGGGGCCATTCGGGTCTCTGTGGTCCCTCTGCCGCCTAAAGCGCTCCTGACGAGCGGGCGGCAGCTTCTCCAGAATCCTTTCCACATTTGAGTTGGCGTAAAGTTCATGCCTCCCCTTCTCTCTTTGCGCTCCCAACATCCCTACCAGGGACTGCACTCTGATGGACAGGTCGTCCAGTGCTCGATTGTCTATTGCTGGGGGTAAGCGGTCGATGTGTCGGATCTCCTGGATCACGTAATCCCATATGCGCCCATACCTCTGGTCCAATGCTACCAGCGCTGCTGTGTATGGGGTGGTGGAAGTCGCGTAGGCGAGCGCTATATTATGTGCGCGGGGTACCTTTAAGTGCTTCAGTAGGATGGCGTATTTGTGGCGTTCATCCAATACATCCACCAACATGGTCTCCAGACACATGCAGAGTTCTGTATACTGGGCCCGGTTCTCTTGGGTGAAGTCGGGTACCATAGGCGTGCCAATGTATGATGCTGACTGTGGATACATCGGCGAGCGTTGGGGGAGAGGCCTCCTAGGCGAGTCTCCTCCCGCTCCTTGGTATGGGCTGGTACCGGCAGTGTACCATGGCCCGCTTGTCCAGGTGCTGTTCCTCGGTGCGGGTCGTGCGTCGTGCTCACCCGTGTATAGAGTCGGGGGTCTGTAGCGCAGCTCCGCGGGAGTATAGCCTGGGCTGTACCGGACCTCCTGGTCCGGTAGAGTACTGTGCTGTCTTCGGGCGTGGTTCTCCTCCTCTTCCTCTTCGTCTTCAGTTAGGTCATCCAGTGCTTGTAGTCTCTGGTTTAGCCTCTCCACAGGATATGCTGCTCCTTCCCGGTTGCTAGGTCTCGCTTGGACCGGTGGGGGGAGGTGGTCTGTGGGGGGTATAGACCTCGTCTGTTGGTCAAGTTCAGGGTTGTTTACTCGGCTAGGGGATGCCGCCCTGGAGGTGTGTCTAGACGAGTTCCTGGAGCCTCTGGCGGAGGGAGAGGGTGTTGTCCGTCTGATCAGCTGTTCTATTAGTTGCGACTGCTGTCTGTCGCGCGCTGCGTCCCGTTGAGCACCGGCTCGTTCTCGGGCCACATTCTCTTCCATCTGAATGCGTCTTATTTCTAGACGTATCTGCTCGTGTTCGCTTCGCTGCTGGATCTGCAGTCGGTCGCGTTCAGCAGCGGCGTTCAGGCTGATGAGGAAGGCCTGCTGTAGGGTCCTCTCTGCCTCGCTGGGAGAAGGCGGTTGTATAGGGGAGCCTTCCCTCGGGGTACTCCTTGCGGAGCCTTGGAGCTCTATCTCCACGGTGCTCTCCCCGTCTTCTTCCGTGCCGAGTTCTCTCTCGGTAGCGTTGTATTCCTCCCGGGACTCATCGGGGACTACTTCTTCAGTACTGGCGGGGTGTGAAGTCATGTCTGGTTCCCACTGGTCCCCACCGTGAACTTGGTCAGTTACATTAGAGCCCGTAGGGGCCTCTATGGTCGGGGTAGTCTGGGCGTTGGGGTTAGACATACTTTTACTTTCTAGTTTTACCGCGTTTACTGTTAGTAGAAGACTAGGTTGTTGACTGACAGCGTAGGCCTCTAAGTACTGAGAGAGCCGTCGTTCGCGCTGCGGGCGTTGGTTAGGAGGATCGTTTCGTGGAGTGTTCATCATAGGCCATTTCAATATTAATAACACTATATTAATATTACACTAATTACCCTCCGGCTCGAAGGACCAATTGTAACTGAGGGGTACAATTCCCTGACTGTATTACTAGATATGATACTTACTACCACTACCTTTGTACTTAATATTCGGCCACCCAGTACACGGCATAAATATATTATGATGAACACTGTCACGTAGATGAAACGGATCCAACACAAATGTACGAATTAGAAATAGGTCTTTATTTCTACACAGCGATGGTGTGTAGAGCAAGCACTTAATCAAATCAATCACATTTATGAATGGAATTAGTATGCACTTTTATGGCAAGAGTATTCGTCGGTATATCAATAGAGAATGGCCAATCTCTGAAGGCGCAGGTGGTACATATACGACCTGGAATAGTTTAAGGAATAACAGCAATGATACTTTAATGATTATATACTGGATACACTAGAGGGGGGTTAATCCGGTCGCTTGTAAGCCGACAGGAGTAGGAAGGGGGGGGGGGTAGAATCCGACTGCCTCATCCGGCCAAGGGTATCCCAGGTGAACCCACTGTAGTGCCGTTCAATGCGCCGGCGATCCTTGGACCACAGATGAAAGCAGGTGGACTCTTTGTGGGCCGGCGTCATCCGGTCCACGGAGGAGAGACGTGAAGCGACCTCGTCTTGCAGAGCGTCTCCTCACCTTGCGTCCTCTCCAGGGGGGGGGGTTCCAACACACGGCAGTGTCGGGGGTCTTTATCCATGGAATAATCAATGTGTACAAAGCATAATCCGTGCCTGGGAAGGCGGGCTGTCGTCGGTAGAATAATCCGGTATACAGGTCCACTCGCTCGTAGGCTCTGGGGCTCCTCGGGTGCAGCTTCACGTGGGGTCAACCACCCTGGGTAAGCAGCCAGTTCTCTGCCCGAAACGATGGGGTACTGACTACGGTAGTATTCTCACCGCACGAAGCACTATATATTAACAGACTATTATTAGCTTAATAGACTACGTCCAACTCGACGATATAGTGCCAAATATGACTATTCAAATATTAATATACACGATGTCTCAATACCGATGGTAGGCGAACTTGGCCTTACTCCCACACGTGGCGTCGCGGGGAGGCTTTACGTCTGTGACTCTATTGGAGGGTAAGAAACTGGACTGAAAAGAAAGTCCTACTTTAGTAGCGCAGTATATATACGCACTATGAACAAATAGTCCCATTAGTGGTGCGGTAGTCAGATTCCTACGCGGAACTAGGACTTGTTCGTACATGTGGAGCGGTACGTTTGAACTGGGTCTGAGGGGTATGGCAGCCTGGCACCAAGGTCTCGACCAATAGTAGAATGGAGACTATTATGGGATGTTCAGTAGGCTAGAATGGATATTCAATGCATATTGTACAAGGAATATACAAGGGATATCAGGGAATATTAGAGAATATACAAATACAATTAAATATATATATATAAATAAATATATATATTCGGTTTAATCTGGCCCTTCACAACACTATCAAATAGCATTGTGAGGCTGAACAACAGGACCAATTGACTATACATGTGCTTAAAGGGGAACTATCTTATAAATGGCTTTTTTCAGTGTTTACCATTGTTTCTTAGCTATGTGGACTTATATTAATAGGATATATGTCTCTAATTCTCATATTGGCGAATTCTTCCAATTCTCCTCTCACAATATTCACCCTCACTGAACTGAGTCATCTGAAAATGTGCATATCTGTGATGTCAGAGATTTCTCAGCTGCATAATAATGTGGCAGTTGATGTGGCAGTTGGCACCAGGCCACACAGTGGTTGGAGCCCAGCCTCAAAACGGCTTAAGATCTTAAGGTAGAAAAATGCGGTTTTTAGTACTTGATTAGAAATACAAAACAATGCATTTTTTTGGAAAAAAAACCTAGGTGTTCCATAGACTCACAGGAATTGTGTAAAAGTGCCCAAATAGTGAAAGAAATAGTAAAATAGTTCCCCTTTAACATTTTTTAAATAAACATTATTTTTTTAAATGGCTAAAAGTGATTTTGTAATTTTGCAACCGTGGGTCTCACAGGGTACTTTTAACCCTGTGAGGCCCAAATAAAAAAGACATTAGCAACTTCAGAGGCCAGAGGGTGAGACCTATAAACACATGAAGGGTGCCGTGACTGAAAAAAAAGGTTGAGAAACGCTGGTATATGGTGTGGCTCTTTGTGGTACCACAGTCATTTTTTTGTGGCTCTTAGTCTCTGACTGGTTGGCCACCCCTGGTCTAGCTGAATATAGGGTCTAGCTGCAGGGCCGGAGAATCCTTGCTGGAGCTGGAGGCTACTCAAGTATACACACAGACAGTGGAGCTGTTTGCAGATAGCAAGCATTTTGACTTATTGCGTGGTGGCGATGTCTCGCAGATAATACAACTACAAGTATGATTATATAATATATATTTTATTTAAAAAAAAAATTATATAAAATATATATATATTTTTTTTTAATCAATTTTTTTGGCAGGTAAGAAATATGCTTGGCGGGTAGACTCTTCCCATCTACCCGCCACTGGCCGGTGAGTCAAAAAGTTAATTTAGCTCCCTACTCAGAAAGCTAACGTTAGCTCCACTCCTAGCAGCCTGTTGATGTAGCCTCAGCAACCTAACGTTGGCTCCACTCCTACTCTCTCACTCTCTCTCCATCTCTCTCTGCTAAGAATCCTGATTCGATTCTTGAACCAATTTCATTCCAAAGGAATATATTGACGGACATTAGCTATAGTATATATAGGTCAGCAGCTGTAACAGAATCTTTTTTTTAATTATTATTATTTATGTTTTTTTTTGTTTTGTTTAACACAGATGCACAGATGCTCTTTTTCAGGAACGCCCTGCTTCACATTCACACAGTTCCATTCACACCTGGGAGCTGCCCAGTACAACCACAGTCGACACCATTGGCCACTGAGCAACTCCACTGGAGCAGTTGGGGGTTAAGTGCCTTGCTCAAGGGCACTTCAGCGGTAGTTGTTAAGGGGATGGGAGAGAGTTATGATGAATTCACTTCCCCAGCCCAGATTTGTCCTGCCGGTCCCGGGGATCGAACCGGCGACCTTCCGGTCACAAACCCGCTTCTCTAACCTTTAGGCCACTGCTGCCCCAATATGTTTCAACAATGACATAAAAAGCCAGCGGTGGACCGACATAACAAACACTGTCACGGTTTACTTGTGTAAGGACATGGTTCCTTTTCAAACTGTCGATAGACATGGTCAAAACACGATCCAAGATATGCGTTACCTGCCAGCAGACACTTGAGAAAAGGTTTTGCACTTTTCTATTGCAGTTTTGCACAATAAATGCTCTTAACCCTTTCACTGCCGCACTACCAAAACGGTTAACCCTTTCACTGCAACAATACACAGAGGGTTAACCCTTTCACTGCCACACGAAAGCCGACCGTCGGTTGTGTGATAGTAAAGGGTTACCCTTCTGTTGTGTGGCAGTGAAAGGGTTCAAATACCTCTGTACTATGTGAAATGTGTCGTAGTAATACAAGAGTACAGTAATAAAGCTGCCATACCAGTGTTTTACCCCTTCAGAAGCATTTATATAGACATTTTAAGATAAATGAATATACCGTGATATATACCGTTACAGTCTATACTTAAAATTATACCGTGATATACATTTTAGACCATACCGTCCAGCCCTAAGACGTAGTAGTATACCTTTCATTCATACTGCTTACAGAAGATGTACTATACCTTTCACACTGCTTGCAGAAGATGTAGTATTCCATTCACACTGCTCACCTTTCACACTGCTTGCAGAAGTTCACAGTGACCTGCTTGGGGATGCCGTCCGAGATGTCCACCGTGGTACGCAGGCAGGACACGCACATGTTGGCAGGGTTGGGCGGGATGGGGGTACCACAGGTGCAGCAAAGGCTGGGTGTGGCGGAGGAGGAGAAAGGGAGCAACATTTTTTGATTGGGATTTCACACTGGAGAGCACACCAAGTTGACGAACAGAATGAATGAATGAAAACTTTATTTAACAGATTGCAGAATGGGTACAATACAGCACGGCTGAATACACACAATTGTTAAGGAGATGCAGACCAGAGAAAGACGTTTGTCTTGTTTACATCAGGGTCCCCCATTTTCAATTCATTTTTTTTTTTATCCACTTTTTCTCCCATTTTCTATATATTTTCTCCCATCCCAATTTCGTATCATCCAATTCAACCCTCCCCTGTCACGAACGCTGTTTCTTGCCTCCCACAAGCCGGCTGCAATGTGGACTAAGTCATACATAGCACAAGTCCCCTCCGGTACTTGAGGTAACAGCAGTCGCATCTTTTCACCTGCGCAGCTCGATCTCTCAGTGGCGAGGAGTAACGCGTGGGAGGCTCACGCTGCCCCCGACACTTCCTGATTCTACTGCGCAGGCGCACCAACCGACCTGTAGGAGTCGCTGTCCACAACGCCCGATCCCCACCCATCAGTTTCCCACCCCCTAATACGGCCAATGTGTATTAGTATGAACGACCAGCTAAACTGAAAGCAATGTGGAGCGCTGGGCTCGAACAGGCGAGCCCAGCGTCTCCGCATTCGTGGCGAGCGCCTTGCCCACTACGCCACGTAGCCGCCCCCCATTTTCAATTCATATTGACATTTATGACTCAACAGACAACATACATGACATATGGCATAGAAACATACAGGTATTTAGTACGGATACATTTGTGACATATACGGTATTCAAATATACAGTACTGTTACCCATAGATCCTGACAGAGTATATACATATGATGGGGAGGGGACTGTACATTAAGAGGGGGTGGGTGGGTGGGAGAGAAATATACATACGGCGGGGAGAGAATATATACATGCGGTGGGGAGAAGACTGTCTCTTAGGAGGGGGTGGGGGTAGGGGGTTCATGAATGAATGAATGAAAACTTTATTTAAGATTGCAGAATGGGTACAATACAGCACGGCTCAATACATACAATTGTTAAGGGGGTGCAGACCAGAGAAAGACGTTTGTCTTGTTTACATCAGGGTCCCCATGCATTTTCAATTCATAGTCATTTCATGTACTTACATATTCCCTTGGATACTTGTGGGAGGTTCCTTCATGTACTCCATGATGGACAACGGGTGCTTTTCAACAAATCCTATAAAAGACACAGAAAACCAGTCTGATGAAGAATGTTGTTAACCTGGAGGACAGCTACTCGTACCTAACGGTACGATGATTCACATGGCTACAACCTAGTCAGCTAACGTTAGCTACAGAATCCTTGCGAAAGCTAAATATAGCTTTGTTTGGATAAAATAATAACACAGTTGACGACGACAACAACATAACTATTAGATCATAGCTAACGTTACTCAATCAGCTGACTTATTTAGCTTGTTAGCAGGAAAACTGGTAGAAATCTAGCTAAAGTGCTAAGCACTGCTAACGTTAGCTGGCGTGACTAGCTGAAGAAGACTCGTAATTAAATAGCTTTGTTGTCAAAGAATTAGGGTGTCGGCAACATACGAATGTGAAGACGCCATGCCATACGAAATTAATTTCATTTCGAAAAGCAGTAGCTTAATACTTACTATGTTTGAAGTCCCACCAGAGCACGCTGACAGCATCCACGTTTCCCTACCAAAGTTACTACAGTCTGGGAACGTGTTGATGACGTCACGCGGCCACAAGGACCAAGAAGGGCTACCTTTCGATGCCTGAGTAGTACAGCTGCTTCAGAAATCTCTCTCAACCTAGTTATAATTATTTTATTTGGCCCTTTCATTTCTGATTAAAGATAGGTCTGAATAGTTCAATTAAATTAAATTAAATTTAATGTTTAGAATAACAGCCTAGCCAAATAAAAGCCAGAAAGTCTAGATTTTGGCATATTAGAGCCTTTTACAGTAATAGCTAACCTATGACAAATGACTAACCAAAGAATAACATTTTTAAATCAGTCTTGAGTCATGGTTTCTTAAAAATAGTTGGACTGAAAAAAGGAGAACCATGCTCTTGACAAAAAAAGGTGCCATGGTCATTCTGGGTGCCTATGAATGAGTGAATGTCGGTAAACATAACATAGGTATTTACACTTATCCTCCTCCGCCATCATACCAAAACTATCATCATCATCATCATCATCATCATCATCATAACGACATCAACGGAAATAACAACAACACCCCCCACCCAACCACCTCCAATGTACAGTTACCCCCCCCCACCCACCCTCCTCCATACAGTTTCTTCCCCCTCAAATGTATATACTCTCAAATGTATATAATGTATATACTCTCTTTTTAGACTATTTTTGTACTCATAAACAGTACTGTATATTTGCAAATCTGGTATGTCATAAATGTCTAGATGCAACAGTAGTGTCTACCTGTATGTCATATATGTTATGATGAATTGAAAATGGGGGACCCTGATGTAAACAAGATGAAAGTCTTTCTCTGGTCTGCATCCCCTTAACAATTGTGTGTATTGAGCCGTACTGTATTGTACCCATTCTGCAATCTGTGAATAAATGTTGTTCAATCAATCAATCAATCAACCAATCAATCAATCAATAAATCAATCAAGTATGCAACAGAAAATGTTTCACACTCCCTGTCTGAAAGAAACTGGTTCATCAACTAATTTGACCCATTATGGATTACGCTGACGTAGTTTACCAAACTGCATCTAAAACCAACCTTCTTCCACTAAACACACTATTCAACCGTCTATGCAGATTTGCTCTTGGCTGCCCATATTTGACACACCACTGCACCATGTGTGAAAACCTTAATTTGCCATCTCCCACAGTAAGACGACAGCAGCACTGGTTACAGTTCATTTTTAAATATATTCACTTCAATTATCCGCAATATCTCAAACAGTATATGGACCCTTTCACCTCTAGACATCAACTGAGACACTGTGTGCAGTGCACAGCTATTTTTTAAAGTTCCAACAAATGTAACTACCTCAGTTGGCAAAAAATCATTCATGTTCAAAGGTCCATCTGACTGGAATAATCTTCCAGTTCATATTCGAGCTATAACATCCTCACAACTGTTTAAATCTGCGCTGTCCTCTCACCTTGAGATTACTTGTTCATGTTTCCACCAATAATAGTATAACAGATCTTTGAAGCAATCACTTGAATATGTGCTCTGTGTTTTGTTGTTTGTTTGTCTTATGTTCCTCTTGTTTGATGTTGTTTGAACCTGTTTATTATTAATTTGATCTTGTTTTGTGTTTGGTTTTTGTCTGTTTCTTTTTGTTTTGTTATGTTTAATACATAATCATTTATGTATTTTGTAAGCTGTGGACCCCCTTGAAAACTAGATGGTTCATATCAAGGGGTAATTCCAAATAAAGAATTTCAATATGTACAGGAGGACTCTTGGCTGACCGCCCCCCCCCCCCCCCCCCAAACCCAGTGTCATCGCCCATTAGAAAGGAAATTGATTGATTGATTGAAAAGTTTATTAACAGATTGCAGAATGGGTACAGTACAGTACAGCTCAATACATACAATTGTTAAGGGGATGCAGACCAGAGAAAGACTTTAGTCTTGTTTACATCAGGGTCCCCCATTTTTTATTCATCATAACATATGACACACATGACATACAGATAGACAGTACTGCTACATCTATACATTTATGACATACCAGATTTGCAAATACAGTACTGTTTGTGATACAAAAAGAGTCCAGAAAAAAGAGTATATACATTTGACGTAGAAACTGTACATTGGAGGAGGTTGGGTAGGTGGGGGGGGGGGACTGTACATTAGAAAAATACACTTCCTCCTGTGGTGTTTACTTACCACTCAGTTAAATCGCGTGTCTATCCGCGTGTCTACTCTTAAATATTTATATGTTTTATAAATCAAGTGTCCACAGACTCCACACTGTTATCAGTGCGCACCTCACCACGTGGTCTAATGGTGCAGCTGTCCTCAACTGACGCTCTCTCAACAACAAACAGAGCAGCACCAGCACCAGCAGCACCGGCAGCAGCAGCAGCAGCAGCAGCTGGGAATGTGGGCTAGACCTATTCCAGGGCCGTGAAGAAGAGTAGCCTGGTGGCCAGGAAGAGGTTAAACCAAAGGGTCGAATTTGGTCGGAACACTGGCTTGTTTTTAAGACATGTGAATGAGCGCTTTGCCTACGACTGCAGAGTGCCCCCCCCCCTCTATCTCTCTCTCTCTCTAGCTCGCGCTCTCTCTCTCTCTCTCTCTCTCTCTCTAGCTCCCTCTCTCTATCTCTCTCTCTCTAGCTCGCGCTCTCTATCTCTCTCTATTTCGCGCTCTCTATTTCTCGCGCTCTCTATCGAGACTAGCTTGTGCTCTCTATCGAGGCTAGCTCGCGCTCTCTATCGAGACTCTAGCTCGCGCTCTCTATCGAGACTCTAGCTCACGCTCTCTATCGAGACTCTAGCTCGCACTCTCTATCGAGACTCTAGCTCGCGCTCTCTATCGAGACTCTAGCTCGCGCTCTCTATCGAGACTCTAGCTCACGCTCTCTATCGAGACTCTAGCTCGCGCTCTCTATCGAGACTCTAGCTCGCGCTCTCTATCGAGACTCTAGCTTGCGCTCTCTATCGAGACTCTAGCTCGCGCTCTCTATCGAGACTCTAGCTCGCGCTCTCTATCGAGACTCTAGCTCGCGCTCTCTATCGAGACTCTAGCTCGCGCTCTCTATCGAGACTCTAGCTCGTGCTCTCTATCGAGACTCTAGCTCGTGCTCTCTATCGAGACTAGCTCGCGCTCTCTATCGAGACTCTAGCTTGCGCTCTATCGACTCTAGCTCGCGCTCTCTATCGAGACTAGCTCGCGCTCTCTATCGAGACTCTAGCTCACGCTCTCTATCGAGACTCTAGCTCACGCTCTCTATCGAGACTCTAGCTCGCTCTCTCTATCGAGACTCTAGCTCGTACTCTCTATCGAGACTCTAGCTCTCGCTCTCTATCGAGACTCTAGCTCGCTCTCTCTATCGAGACTCTAGCTCGCTCTCTCTATCGAGACTCTAGCTCGTACTCTCTATTGAGACTCTAGCTCGCGCTCTCTATCGAGACTCTAGCTCGCGCTCTCTATCGAGACTCTAGCTTGCGCTCTCTATCGAGACTCTAGCTTGCGCTCTCTATCGAGACTCTAGCTCGCGCTCTCTATCGATTCGAGACTCTGGCTTGCGCTCTCTATCGAGACTCTAGCTCGTACTCTCTATCGAGACTCTAGCTCGTGCTCTCTATCGATTCGAGACTCTAGCTCGTGCTCTCTATCGAGACTCTAGCTCGCGCTCTCTATCGATTCGAGACTCTAGCTCGTGCTCTCTATCGAGACTCTAGCTCGCGCTCTCTATCGAGACTCTACAGTAGCTCGCGCTCTCTATCGAGACTCTCTGGCTCGCGCTCTCTGTCTCTCTCTCTCTCTCTCTCTCTCTCTCACTCTCTCTAGCTCGCGCTCTATCGAGACTCTAGCTCGCGCTCTCTCTCTCTCTCTCTCTCTCTCTCTCTCTCTCTCTCTCTCTCTCTCTCTCTCTCTCTCTCTCTCTCTCCCTCTCTCTCTCGCTCTCTCTCTCTCCCCCTCTCTCTCTCTCGCGCTCCACTCTCCGCGGTGATTCACCGCATCGTCAGATGGACACGGGGGGCTGCCGCTGGAGAGTCTCTGCGGGGCTGCGCGCTGCTGGAGTGAACCGGCCGGGAGGACAGTGCCTTTAGTTCCGATCGCATGACGGATCCAACTCCAAGTCATCTTCATTGTTGTCAGATGGATCCCGCTAAAGGTGCAGTAAACAACTGAGTGACCCCCCTGCGGACCGCTCCGTAAGAGTATAACCTACATGTGTGTGGTGGTGGCACTGGCACCGGTGTACCGAGCGTTCCGGTTGCATTTAGCTCTCCGCGGTTGATCCACTGCCGCGCCGCAGAGAATGGACTGAGGTTTGCGGGCTGAACGACGAGTGAACAACAGACCCGCGCCGCGATTTGTGGTCTCCTGATTATTAATAAATGATAGAGGATACCATGACACTACTGTCTCTATTGGGTCGGATCATGCGTTATTTCCTGTTCAGACCGGAGACCCTGTTCCTGTTGTGCATCAGCCTGGCTCTGTGGAGTTACTTCTTCCACACCGACGAGGTGAAGACCATCGTGAAGTCCAGCCGCGATGCCGTCAAGATGGTCAAGGGGAAAGTGGCGGAGATCATGCAGAACGAGAAGTTCGGCGGACTGGACGCGCTGGACGCGGAGTTCTCCAAGACGTGGGAGTCGAAGAGCAACAATGTGGCGGTGTACTCCATCCAAGGCCGCCGGGATCACATGGAGGACCGGTTCGACGTCCTCACGGACCTCGTGAACAAGACCCATCCTTCTATATTCGGGATTTTCGATGGACACGGGGGAGAGGTAAGATAAGATATGACGGTTTGATGTCAACAGTAACACACATACATACACACACGCACACGCACACACACACACACACACACACTCAACTGCCCTTTTGATCGCACACACACACTCAACTGCCCTTTTGATCGCACGCACACACACACACACACACACACACTCAACTGCCCTTTTGATCGCGCACACACACGCACACACACACACGCGCGCAGAAAAGCAGAATCAACTTTGCCCATGTGACGACCAACCATAACATGTTCCTCTCATGGTATAAAGAGTTATTCTTCTTCTTTTGTTGTTATAATATTATCAATAATAATAATGCTAATGAGAAGAATAAGGTTCTTCTGAGGTTAAGAAGAAGAATAAACGTGTATTCTTGAGGAGGAGGGGGGGGGGGGCTTGAACTCCTTCAAATGTGGTGCATTGAAGCTTTAGGCAACACGTTTTATTTTAAGTGGGCCATTCAACATTGATTAACCAGAATGTCTCAGACTCCAGTGTTGCTTCACCTGCTGCTCTCTACTCCAGCAGCCACCCTGGCACCATGCACGGAGTGTCATGTTCTACTTCTCTCCACCTCTCTGCTCTGTGACACGCTGCACACATCTCTCACACACGTTCACTCAAGTGCATCAACGTGGTGAAGCAGTTCAGTGTCACAGAGGCAGCAGCTTTGCTATAGAAATGCACAGATGTCACTAGAGAGGACAAAGAGTGTGTGTGTGTGTGTGTGTGTGTGTGTGTGTGGGTGGGTTTGTTTGGGTTTGTGTGCATGTCTTAGTGTCTTGGTCCCAGGGTGCAGTGTATTCATGCTGTGTTAAAGACAAAGTAGGAGATGGTACCGTACCGGGGGGGGGGGGGGGGGGCTGCAGCGAGGCTCATGGGTAACGAGGCTGATTGATCGTGAAGCCTTGTCCTGCCTGAACACTGGCGTCGTCGTCTCCGAGAGCTGCAGCTGTGGCCGCGGCTGACAGCCCAGTATTGATGCTGCGGAGCCAAGAACAAGACCCACTGACGAACTCCCTCCGACGGGGCTGTCCCTCTCTCCTCCTCCTCCCTCATTCTGTCCCTCTCTCCTCCTCCTCCCTCACTCTGTCCCTCTCTCCTCCTCCTCCCTCATTCTGTCCCTCTCCTCCTCCCTCACTCTGTCCCTCTCTCACTCTGTCCCTCTCTCCTCCTCCATCACTCTGTCCCTCTCTCCTCCTCCCTCTCTCCTCCTCCCTCTCTCTGTTCCTCTCATCCCTCACTCTGTCCCTCTCCTCCCTCATTCTGTCCCTCTCTCATCCTCCCTCACTTTGTCCCTCTCTCCTCCTCCCTCTCTCCTCCTCCCTCACTCTGTCCCTCTCTCCTCCTCCCTCACTCTGTCCCTCTCTCCTCCTCATCACTCTGTCCCTCTCTCATTCCCTCACGCTGTCCCTCTCTCCCTCCCTCGCGCTGTCCCTCTCTCACTCTGTCCCTCCCTCACTCTGTCCCTCTCTCACTCCCTCACCCTGTCCCTCTCTCCCTCCCTCACTCTGTCCCTCTCTCACTCTGTCCCTCTCTCCCTCCCTCACTTTTTCCCTCTCTCCCTCCCTCACTCTGTCCCTCTCTCCCTCCCTCACTCTGTCCCTCTCTCCCTCTCTCCCTCTGTCCCTCTCTCCCTCCCTCACTCTGTCCCCCTCTCCCTCCCTCACTCTGTCCCTCTCTCCCTCCCTCACTCTGTCCCCCTCTCCCTCCCTCACTCTGTCCCTCTCTCCCTCTCTCACTCTGTCCCTCTCTCCCTCCCTCACTCTCTCCCTCCCTCCCTCTGTCCCTCTCCCTCCCTCCCTCCCTCTGTCCCTCTCCCTCCCTCGCTCTGTCCCCTCTCTCTCCCTCACTCTGTCCCTCTCTCCCTCCCTCTCACTCTGTCCCTCTCTCACTCCCTCTCTCCCTCCCTCACTCTGTCCCTCTCTCTCCCTCACTTTGTCCCTCTCTCCCTCCCTTGCTTTGTCTCTCCCTTTGTCTTTCCTCTCCCCCCTCTACCACCACTCTATATCCACCTCCTCTCCCCCCTCTACCACCACTCTATCTCCACCTCCTCTCCCCCTCTACCACCACTCTATCTCCACCTCCTCTCCCCCCCTCTACCACCACTCTATATCCACCACCTCTCCCCCTCTCTACCACCCACTCTATCTCCACCTCCTCTCCCCCCCTCTACCACCACTCTATCTCCACCTCCTCTCCCCCTCTCTACCACCACTCTATCTCCACCTTCCTCTCCCCCCTCTACCACCACTCTATATCCACCTCCTCTCCCCCTCTCTCCCCACCACTCTATCTCCACCTCCTCTCCCCCCCTCTACCACCACTCTATATCCACCCCCCCCCTCTCTACCACCACTCTATATCCACCTCCTCTCCCCCCCTCTACCACCACTCTATCTCCACCTCCTCTCCCCCCTCTACCACCACTCTATATACACCTCCTCTCCCCCTCTCTACCACCACTCTATATCCACCTCCTCTCCCCCCTCTACCACCACTCTATCTACACCTCCTCTCCCCCCTCTACCACCACTCTATATCCACCTCCTCTCCCCCCTCTACCACCACTCTATCTCCACCCCCCACCTCTACCAATACTCTATATCCACCTCCCCCCCTCTACCAATACTCTATATCCTCTCCCCCTCTACCACCACTCTATTTACACCTCCTCTCCCCCCCTCTACCACCACTCTATATCCCCCCCCCCCCCCCCCTCTCCACCACCACTTCAGCACCTACTCTTCAGCGTGTCTCTCACCAGCTCTGGGTGTTCTGCGAGGCCCTCTCGGCTGCTCCAGCCTCTGACCTGACAGTGATTCTCTATCCGTTCTGAGTTTGACTGCTCTGGTCTCGTTTGAGGCCCGAACAATAACATTCCAAAAATAGGCCGCGTTAGAGATGGAGGAGGAGAGAGTTCTTTTAAGGAGGAAATAAAATTTTGCGCGACTGAGCGCTGAGTGCCGCTGCTTTTGACCAAAAGTGGTCATTGGATTGCTTTCCCCTGCGGCCCGTGGTGTTGTGGTGTTCCTTCCCTCCATGGAGGAGAACATGGGATCCCTTCAGAGGCCGGTAATCCATCCTGCAAGCTCCGCACAGCCGCCACATGGGAGGGAGAGAGAGAGGGGTAGAGAGAGAGAGAGGGGTAGAGAGAGAGAGAGGGGTAGAGAGAGAGAGGGGTAGAGAGAGACGGTAGAGAGAGAGGGGTAGAGAGAGAGAGACAGAGCGAGAGAGGGGTAGAAGAGAGAGGGGGTAGAGAGAGAGAGGGGGTAGAGAGAGAGAGGGGTAGAGAGAGAGAGAGAGAGAGAGACAGAGCGAGAGAGGGGTAGAGAGGGGGGAGAGAGAGAGAGGTAGAGAGAGAGAGAGACAGAGCGAGAGAGGTAGAGAGAGAGACAGAGAGAGAGGGGTAGAGAGAGGGGTAGAGAGAGAGGGGTTGAGAGAGAGAGGGGTAGAGAGAGGAGGGGTAGAGAGAGGGGTTGAGAGAGAGGGGTAGAGAGGGGTAGAGAGAGAGAGGGGTAGAGAGAGAGAGGGGTAGAGAGAGAGAGAGGGGTAGAGAGAGGAGAGAGAATCAAATCAAATCAAATGTACTTTGTAAGGGCCCGACAACACACGTTAATGTCCCCAAGGGCCGGACACGTCTTCTTTAAACAAGTCAAGAAGAAACATAACAAAAGTCAAGAACAAAACAAGAACACCATAAGGTCCAACAAATTTAAAATAAATGAATGCAATGTGAACACTCCCAGACGTACACCACGCGAAGGTAAGGAAAAAACTCACTAAAACCTAGCAATAGGAAAAAATGCACCACAGGCAGTGTGGAGGAGAGAACCTTAGAAGGGCCATTCAAGGGGGGGATCTCCCTTCTTAGATGTCGGTGATAGTAGTGTTGCAGACTGACAGTTGGTAAGCATGCACTCTGTGTAATGAAACACAGATGAGTGCATGCAATAGCAACTGAACATTTTGAAAGATTAGAGATAGAGCTGATAGCGGATCTATTTGAGGCACAGGGGCGGCGCAAAGAGGGTCGCGTCCTCCCCGTC